>NW_003852427.1:14046898-14054336 GCF_000181295.1 Otolemur garnettii | reverse complement strand
TACAAGAGTTGGAGGCAGTCACCTATCATGATGCCATTGCACTTGCTAGCCTGGGCAAAAGAGGGAGACCCTGTGTCAAAGAATAAATGAATAAATTTTAAAAAGGAAAGAAAGAAGAAGGAAAAGAAGAAAACAGGGAAGGAAGTAAGTAATAAAGGAAGAAGGGTGAGAAAATTTAAGCAAGTTTATAACAGAGTAGTGAAAAATACCATTATCCTGATTTTCTATAGGTAAGTTACTTAAACCCAGGTTTTAACTCAGGCTCAATGACTCCTAGAACAATGCTCAGTTCACGACAATGTATCAAAGAGGCAACTATTTTTATTCCCTTGGGGAAATTTTTACATGTTGTAATTTTTTCCAAAAGTCAGTACTTGAAAAAAACTAACTTCTCTATAATTATACTTAAAATTCCATTTAAAAATTGTCATTAGTTATTTCTATGATATTACTGTTAATCAAGTAATTAATTATAGCACTGGATTGCTGTAGATGTGCAAAGAGCTGGTTGACTCATTGTGAGCTAAATGCAGTATTCTGGCCCCTTTTGTCCAATGTAGACTAAAGATGTGTTCATCATCACCAGGTTATATGTGGATTATCTTGCTTAGTACTCAAAATTTGGGGGAACTTGGGTTTTTGGTAAATGAAAAAAAAAAAGTGAAACTAACTGCTAAATAATTTACCTTGTTAGAGAACCACCCAGGCAAGGGTCTGCACGTAGATGCTCTGATGCTGGAATCTCCATTTCCCAGTACATTCTCTACAGTTTCTAAGAAAAGATTCTGAAGTAAAAAAAAAATTATTTTTGCCTCATTCTTGACATATTATTTCATTCTGTGTATTATCACATGTTAAAATTATAATATAATATTTGCTATTATATTATAGGGCTTCTTTATTCATTCATTTATTCCATTTATATTTTACTATATTCCTACTATACTCTTACCATCATATTCCTGGAACTATGCTATGCACAGACAAGCCAACCATGAAAGCACAAAGCCACCCACGTACACTTGATGAATTTGTAGCCTTATGAAAAATAAAAACATTTTTTTAATTGCAATAATATTTTCCAATGGGAGTTATAATATGTGATTATTTTATGTTAAAAATGTGTTCTTCTTTTACATTTAGATTGGAAATAAATTGCTGGTTACCAGTTAAGTTTTCCACCTCTTTCTAAAAGACTGTTGGCATCATAAATCTCATAATACAATAAATATATATTGTTCACTCTTCAAGATCAGGGACTGGTACATGAAGGTGAAGCAACCAGCAAGCTTACGCAGCTTGTGGAAATTACCATTCTCCTCATTTTATTCATTCATCAGGCCATAAATTGATAAAATATTTGTTGAGTAGCTACAGAGCAAAGCCTGGGAAAGACTGAGTGAGAGGTTGAATGGCCTTTGCTTTCAGGAAGCTGATGTTCTAGTAAAAGAGAGCATGTATACAATATATACATTACCGTCTCACCACTAACAGGAATGTCTTAAAAATAATATAAGATGGATTGAAATAGGATGAGCTTACAGGAAGATCAGTTTTAGATAAAGTGATTTTGCAAAGTTATGAAAATTTTCTTGAAAAGGGACTTTATTAAGAGATTTGATGACAGAAGAGAAAAAGATGGCAGAGATAAGGGAGAAGGTAGTATGGGATCGGAGAGAGAGGGAAGATAGACCACTACATAGGCGAAGGCAGTGATAGTGAAGCAGCAGGAGACGATATGAGGAAGAGGAGACAAAGGAGTGCACAACGCTTGTTAAACTGCAGTATGTGACGACTCTGCCACTAACTAGCAATTTCAAATATTTCAAACTTCAATAGTATCCAAAAAATGAACAATTTTAGAAATCATGAAAAAAAAAAAAGGACAACAAAATCTCTATATCCCATGAGAATAATGGTAGGGACACAACATGGGAAAATTGAGCAGCACTAATGCGGATTTTGTCTGGGTTCTCTCCATTGCCTGGTCTACAAAGGCGGACTATTCCCTGTGCTGTATCACGCATGCGTTCTACCTGCCCTGGGCTCTGTTCTACAAGTCTTTGGAATCAATTGGTCGCCATATAAATAGGATGATTTGTTGAACTTCTCATTCCTACTAATAAGAATATTGGTGAGATCACGTCTATATTCATTTAAAAATAGATGACAGATTAGAGTAAAACTATGACCGTGGTACATATTTTTGAGAGAAACAATGGGACAATGGCATTTAAAAATATTATCCTTCTCAATCATCTCCTTCCACAGAAAAATGATTCCTTGACTTGGTGGTGGTGTTTGAAGATAATTTTGCTTGAATCACTATGGCTCTTCCTAAGTAATTTGTAAACAAATAATGTCATTTTAATCTTTTTTAATACTATGTACTAAACTGTTACTAAACATTAAGTCCAAACTGTTATTTCCCACTGCTGTGATACCTGACTAAAGAAATTCAGTTTTGATTTCTCATAGAAGCTTCCATGCATTTTCCTCACTCTTTGGAAAATTTAATAGATTATTTTGTTTAGGGTCAAAATAACAGAAAACAAAACAGAGAAATACTAACACCATCACAAAATACATGTGCTACTATTTAAATGAATGCATAAAATAATATACTGAAGGAATAGAAAGATGATGTTATAATCTACAATCATTTTATCTTTATTTTCAAAAGGTTTTAGTACCCCTTTCAACATATTCAAATATTTTGTAGGAATTGTCCTTTGCAATTTTTACAAGTCTGCGAATAATTACAGCTTGTCTCTCCTTTATACCAAAGAAACTAAAATCTGGAACAATTTGCATAAGGTCGCTCATGAATAAGTGACATGCATTTGGATTGGGAATCTATACAGTTTTAGAGGGCCTTTCCACATGCTTTGAGGAATGGTTTTATCTTTATGTCAGAAAAAAATAAAAATAAGGAAATGCCACACAAATACCTGATGTCTTGCTTCATAAAAATAATTTATTTGGGGATTATTAATGGCACAGACAACAATGAGCAAGAATATCTCTTTAAACAGATCATCTACATAAAATTAAGCAATGATTACATAATTCAAAATTTTCAGGAACTTCCCAATACCCAAGAAATTATTATTTAAACTTTAGTGCACATAAGAATAAACCGAAATGATCTTATATATGTTCATTTGAAGGCCCTACACTGTAACACCAAGACTTGGTAGCTCTCATGAATTCCATAGGAATATGAATTACATATTTTATCGAGTGGGCCATACAATCTGATATGTGCTTCTCCAGCACACTTTGAGAATCTATTGTGTAAAGCAGAAAATTTAAATTTCTCATCTAGGCACTTAAACATTTTATAATTTCTCTGCGATATACTAATATTTCTGAGTTTTAGCTGATAATCAGCCAAGAGTATCTTAACTTTTTCCATCCACATGTATTTGTGGGTAAAAGTACATTGGGTGAAAAAGCCATCTCTTCTCTCTCTTGATGTTCGTAAACAGATTTGATTTCACTTTCTAAATTCCTGTGGTCCTCCTGTGACCCTTCTCAGATACTGCTATTGTTTTTAGCCATTTTTATTCAAGTTCTATCTACCCTATAATAACAAACTTTTAGAGGCATAGAACCAGATAATATTTATTGTTTTATTATGGATAATGACAGGCAGATGGACTCCCACAGAAGGCTTTCAGTAAATAATTTGCAAATGAATTCATGAAGTCTTCTTTTCATGCTTGGTTCTATCCCTTCCTGCCATTCTCTGTCACCTATTTTTATAGCTATAAAATAGCTATAATCACATGTATTCTTCATCTCTTGAATTCATGATTCCCTTGTTGAAAGTCTGGGTTTTGGCTGGACTCACACCTGTCTAGCACTCAGGGAGGCTGAGGTGGGTGGATCACTTGAGCTCAGGAGTACAAGAGGAGCCTGAGCAAGAGTGAGAGCTGGTCTCTACTAAAAATAGGAAAACTGGCTGGGTATAGTGGCAGATGCCTGGAGTCCCAGCTACTCAAGAGGCTAAGGCAAGAGGATTGCTCAAGCCCAAGAGTTTGAGGTTGCTATGAACTATGACGCCATGGTACTCTCCCAAGTGTGACAGAGCTCAGGAGTTCAAGATCAGCCTGAGCAAAAGTGAGACTTGGTCTCTACTAAAAATAGAAAAACTAGCTAGGCATTGTAGTGAATGCCTGTCATCCCAGCTACTCCAGAGACTCTGCCTAAAAAATTGAAAAAAAAAAATTTCTTTTGGATTTTGTGGGGAACAAAAAGAAAGGGATAGAGCTACATGCAACAGAAGTGTGTCAGGGTCTACAGAAGGCAAAGCCACCCAAAACAACAACACCATGCTCACCTCCTTCCTTGGTCAAGTGTGAGTATGAAATCTTGTATATTTGAAGGTAAAGAAAGAGAAGGAGCCGTCTCTTCTATTCTGGTGGAATCCATTGTTGATGCTGAAGGGGAAGAACTTGCTTTATCTCAGTTTCTTCTCCATCACCCCGCTAAGATGAGGAAGGCAATTTTGGAGCACGAGGCTTATAAGGATAAGTCAGTGTCAAGTATCCAAGTTCAGTGTATTCCCTAATGACAAATATTTTGTAATGTGCATGTTAATTTGGCTGTTAAAGAAAAATTCAGAAAAGCTAAAACATATGGGTAGAACATCTAAATCCCCCAAATTTTCAGTAGTGACTTGACTTTATAGTCTAAGAGTCATGCACATAGTTTTACAGTCATATGAATCAAGGTTGAAAAAAGTCATTCAGAATGACAGAACTTAACACTGTGTACCATTCCAGAGAAGAAATAAACAGAACATAGCCTATAAAGCAGTATGTCAGTTCTTCATAGTGGTAAGTTATCTCCTTTAACAAAACTTAAGCAAACACAAACTTCCAATCTAATAAAAATATTTATACTTTATATTCAAAATGCCAACAATTAAAAGCAAACTCATTATGAATAAAAAAATCATAGCCACCACTTGAATAACCTTTTGATCCATGAAGATGTCAAGGACTAAATATTTTATCAGAAAGAAATCAAGGATTTAAAATATATATATATATATATATATATAATTTAGCTGCTGTAAAAGAAAGGTGTTTATTCCCAACTTTTTATTATGAAATTTATTAAACCAACAGAAAAAAGTGTTTTCTAAATGCCTGTTTATCTTTAGCCTAATTCACCATTTGTTTACATTTTGCCATGTTTGTTTTCAATATATATGTCCTTTTCTCCCCCTTGAACCATTTGAATATAATTTACAGGCACGATTATATTTTTTGGCCTTGTGAATTTCAACACTCTAGATTTATCTAATTTTTCTTGTGACCTTGTGTAAATGTTTATTATCTTCTAAATCCTGTAAACAGAAATTTATATCTTAAATAATGATTTCATGCAGGCTACACATTATTAGAAATGATATTTTAAGGTTGATTTTCCATATGTTGCGTTACTTTGAAAGAAACATAATTATCACGTTGTCCTAGTAGAGTGATGTTAAGTTTAATCTTGTGGTCTAAATTAACAAGTTATCCTAGTAGAGTGATGTTAAGTTTCATCTTGTGGTCTACATTAGCCAGAGCACTCTTCTTGTGAATTTCAACACTGTAGATTTATCTAGTTTCTCTTGTGACCTTGTGTAAATTTTTCTTATCTTCTAAATCCTGTAAACAGAAATTTATATCTTAAGTAATGATTGGATGCAGGTTATGCATTACTAGAAATGACATTTTAAGGATGATTTTCCATATGTTGGATTACTTTGAAAGACACATAATTATCAAGTTGTCCCAGTACAGTGATGTCAGGTTTCATGTTGTGGTGAGGTAGTCACAGAGATGACTGTCAATTTATTTATTGTATTTCTTCTTTTTTACTTAGTAAGCATATTTATGGAATCTTTGTGGTCATACTTGACACTGTATGGATATCCTCTTCTGCAATAACTTTTAACCAAAAGATTTTATCAACCACTGATGATTCATGAAAAACAATTACTATGTTTATAGAATAAATAGGACTTACTTTTTAAAAACACTTTTACCAAGTTGTTGTTAGTGAATAAACACAAATATCACATGTCCCTTTTTCCCTTTTGCCATATTCCGAGGCAAGTTAGATATTTTCAGCAACGAAGTAGTAGAAAAAGTTGAGTTATATACATGTCTGTCTCCTGAAAATACTTCCATACAAACTAGAAATATAATTTTTTTCAAGTATAAACTAGTAATTTCAATCTTGGACATGAAGTTTAGAGAGCTAAAGAATTTCTTGGAATAGGAAAGAAAATTCCTCAAAAATTAGCTTTGACTGTCAATTACCTAATTACATAACTTTTTTTTCTCATCAAAAGAACCAAACATGTTCCTCTTGATTTTCTTTTCTCACTAGTTAGAATGCAGCAATTAGGACCCTTGGAGCCCTGCTTTCCTCTCTCTCAGGAAAGCAGAAACCGGTTTGGATAATTCATGATAAAAAGAACATAAAATCCCAAAGACATAGCCCTTCCACATGACTGTGGCTGACTGAAGTGATTTATGTTACATGCTACATTTCTCTCATTGAATTTCCCTCTCATTGAAAATTTAAAGTTTGGATTTCTTCTCTCCTTGTCAGATAATAAATGTGGTCCAGACCAGAGACAGGAAAATGTTCAAAGACACAGCCAGTTATTCACTGATTTTAGATTTGCCATGTCTGTGAAAAGTCTGTCTTTTTAAACAAAATCTTTTTTTCTTATTGTAGCATATAACATTATAATAATCATAGCTATTATTGATAATATACACCAAGATATATCAGAATTTTAGAAGTCTCACGTCATTTGAGAACATATATTTATGACATATTTTTACAACTATAACCCAAAGAAAGTTAAATACCACTTTATATTTGACAGCACTTCCTATAATTTTATATACTAAATAGGACTAATATATCTCTCTTGAAATTTCAGTGGCTCTAATATTTAAAAAGCTGGTTGTAGGTGAGAAAGGCTGAATTTTAAAGGTTGACTTTGAAAAGTTTATCAAATATCAAGAGGTTTGAAATATTGTTTACCACAACAGGATAACAGGTGAGTGTAAATAAGTCATTTTGCCAAAGTGATTATTCAAAGATTTTTGAAAGCAAAAACTTAAATTTATGATAAAGAAGAAACTATTCGACTAGGTGTGGTGACTCACACCTGTAATCCTGGCACTCTGGGAGGCCCAAGTGGATGGATTGCTTAAGCTCAGAAGTTTGAGACTGGCCTGAGCAAGAGCAAGACCTCCTAGCCCAGCGTTGTGACCAGTGCTGGTAGTCCCAGCTGCTTGGGAAGTTGAGGCAAGAGGATTGCTTGAGCCTAAGAGTCTGAGGCTACTGTGAGCTCTGATACCAAGGCACTCTACCTATGATGACAAAGTGAGACTCTGTTTCAAAAAAAGAAGAAAAA
>NW_003852427.1:14042882-14046826 GCF_000181295.1 Otolemur garnettii | reverse complement strand
TTTTTTTTTTCTGGCTGTTTAACCAAACCCAAATTTGAAAACCAAAGATCTTTTATTTTTTCTATTAGGATTACATGAAAATTTATTTAAAAGAAACAATCAGGTTTCACCCTTGTGTTAGTGTATTAAATGTTAAAGTTAATTTTAATAAAACCTTATAAACAAATGTATTTAAACTTTATCAATTTGACTATAGGGTAAGATTTTTATGCATCTTTTACAATATTTTAAGTTTTTTCCATTTTCCCTAAGATTTTTATATTCATTTAGTTTTAGTTTTTTCAAGTAAAAACAATCTTTAATTCTCTACATTAGGAAATCATATCTCATAGATCAAAAAATTCTATGCTTCATCTGAGACCCAAAATGAGTACAAATAGCTACACCAATTTTCAGCAAAAAAGAACAGTTCTAGAGGCATTACATTTCCAGACCTCAAATTATAATATAAGGCTATGCTAACCAAAACAGTATGGTATTGATATAAATAGAAACATAGACCAACAAACAAAATGGAGAACTTGGACATAAAATTAGTTATGTACAACCAACTGATCTTCAGCAAACCAAACCTCTCATATACATAAGAGGAAAAAAATCTCTATTTAATAACTGGTGCTGTGAAAATCAAAGAGCCACATTCAGGAAAATGAACCCAAACACTCATCTCTTATCATTTACAAAAATGAATAAAAGTAGGATAAAAGACTTAAATATAAGTCATGAATCCACAAATATTCGAGAATAACATGTAGGAAAAAAATCTTCTAGACAAAGGGCCAGGCAAATAATTGATGACAAAGATCCTAAAGACAATGACAGTAACAGTAAAAATAAATACATGGAAATTAATTAAATTAAAAAGCTTCTCCACAACAAAGGAAATATTCCACAAAGCAACATACAACCTACAGGATGGGAGAAAATATTTGCAAACTTTATATCCAATATTGAGTTAATATCTAGAATCTACAAAGAACTCCATTAAAAAGTAGGCAGGCTTGGCGCCTGTGGCTTAAGTGGCTAAGGCACGAGCCACATATACCTAAGGTGGCAGGTTTGAATCCAGCCCGGGCCCACCAAACAACAATGATGGCTGCAACCAAAAAATAGCCAGACGTTGTGGTGAGCGCCTGTGGTCCCAGCTACTTGGGAAGTGGAGGCAGGAGACTCGCTTGAGCCCAAGAGTTGGAGGTTGCTGTGAGCTGTGATACCACAGCACTCTACCCAGGGGGACAGCTTGAGGCTCTGTCTCAAAAAAAAAAAGTAGGCAAAAGAAATGAATTTCAAAATAAGATATATTGTTGGTAGGACTGCAAATCAGTAAAACCTCTATGGAAAATAATATGGAGATTCCTTAAAGAAATAAAAATTTTCCTGAATACATGGCTACACATCAACCCAGATGTTGGAGATGCATGATGATAGGCTTTTGTGCTACGGCCTACTGAATAATACTCTTTGAGCTCTAAGGATCTTATAACCCAAATATCAATCACATTTGGAAAAATTTAGAAAACATGGAAGTTTCCAATTTTTACCATGAGTAGATTATGTTATGTCTTTCATGTTGGCATCAATATAACCAAACCATTGTAAGAACATCTGGAACAATGATTCCAATATGGGATCCAAATGAAAATATAAATATATCTTGTAATAGTTTTAGTATCAATCTACTTTTAATTCTTAATAGAACATGTGCCCTCAAACATGAGTTGAATAGCAAAATAAAGCATGTCATAATATTTAGAAATGAATATGTGGTATCCCATTTCTCTCACAAAAATTCTGCTTCACAATCTATAACCAGTATCATTCAGCTAGGGTACAAGATAGAAATAAAAATAAGAATAATGCTATTTTATTATTTTAAAAAAAGAATTAAAATCTTCTCCTTGTTATAATACAAAATTAATCATTTAAATTATTCATTAAAAGGCTGGGTGCAGTGGCTCACACCTGTGCTCTGGGAGGCTGAGGCAGGTGGATTATCTGAGCCCAGGAGACAGCCTGAACGAGAGCAAGACCCTATCTCTAAAAAATAGCCAGGCATTGTGGTGGGCACCTGTAGTCCCAGTTACTTGGGAGGTTGAGGCAAGAGTTTGAGGTTGCTGTGAGCTGTGATGCCACGTCAGTCAACTCCAGGGCAAATGAGACTTTAAAAAAAAATTATTTGTAAAAGTAAAATCAGGATGTAGATACTATAGTTATACTTTCATGGAGGTTTGGAAATAGTTGCTTGAGAAACACCTATTACATTGAAGACTCTTTGACTTTGCCCAAGGCTTCATAGAAAGCACCTGGGCCCCAAACATTGCATTATTTTTGTCTTATTAGCAAAAATAGCATGCATGTATAGTAATTTAGAAACAAAATGCACACTGGAGTCATTCCTTTAATAATTTATGGAACATTTTTTACCTGATTGCAGAGACTTCTGTTTTGGCACCATTAGGTGGTTGTCTTTCAGGTTTTTTCTATCTTGCATTCAATAGCTGATCCTGTTTCTTAACAAGACAATGTCTCTATTCCTTAAATTACATCAAATTTCACTCTGAGTACCCCATGTTTCTACACAAATGTATTAACTTGTTCCTTTTTACAGAAATAAATGACTTTATAATTATGAAGATTATATTTTCTAAGAAACTTTTTTTCCCCACTGCTAGTTAAAAAAAAGAAAAAAAAAAAACAAAACTCTATTCACACATTTCCTACCTTCCAGCAGTTTCCTTGTGACTCACTCTCTCCTTCATGTGCAATCAAATCCACAGCAAAAGAAATCAGTGAAAGTGTTTATGGACTGTTATTGCCTGTCAATAAATACTATGCTCAAATTAGGAACCACCCATTTCTTAAACTCTGGTCTTTAACATTCACAAATAGTTTTCATAATATTCATTCTAAAAACCTAATTATTCATTCCCATTATTTTTCAAGAAAAGCTCTCTGCAGCTATGAGAGTGAATAAATCTAAATCAGCTGCTTTTGCTCCTTTCTTCTAAAACAAAGAGCAGAGGGGGGAAAACTACCTTTATTGTCTTTCCACATTGTGGTTATTACCTGTGCACCAGGGTCCTCATCATTGTATTCCAAATGCAGCAAATGCAAGGAATTTGGAGTTATAGACAACTGGCTTGGAACTTCTCTTTTGTGCTTGCTTGAATTTTATCACTCACAAATAGATATGTTGAAATCTTAACCCTCACTACCTGAGAGTATGATCTTATCTGGAAATAAGGTTACTGCAGATAATTAGTTAACATGAGGTCATGCTCAAATAGATGGGCCCCTCATCCCATATGACTGTTATCCTTACAAGACATAACGAAGACACACAGACACAGAACACAGCCAGTGAACACAGAGGCAGACATTGAAATGATGTGTGTACATGCTAAGAAAGACCAAGGATTGTTGGATGTCACCGGAAATGGGAGAGAGACATGGAATAGATCAGGGTTGGTGAAACTTCTCCTATTGAAGGCTGCATCAATTTAGCTATAATCAAGGCTGCAATGAGAAACTGCAACTAGATAAAACTCTAACTACTATATAATTTCAATAAATGAAAAACATTTGTTAATTTTAAAGTTAACTAACCTTTGATGTCTCTGGTGTCTGCTTTTTGTTGGAAAGCATTGGATCGTTTGGTTGTAGCACAGAGGTCCATAGTTTCAGTTCATCCTCTAGGTGGGTATCAGTCATTGTGACCTTAAGGGCATCTTAATTTGGGTTAGGTGCAGATTCACAGAAATAAGTGGTTGAGAAGCAAGAAAGCATTTTTCCAGGCATATTGCCAAAAGCCTGGATATTCTACTACATCTTGTCCATATTTCAATTAGATCTATCTTAGAATCGAACAATGACGTTAAAATATCATCTACTGAGAGCTCAATGCATTCCATATGTAATTCTTTAGGTGCCTTGCTGATAACAAC
>NW_003852427.1:14040150-14042862 GCF_000181295.1 Otolemur garnettii | reverse complement strand
TGATTCTAAAAGTCAGTGAACCTTTTATTATATTCTCCAATTAATAGGTCTGTAAAGCTGCATATTCTTTAAATCATTCGCATATGTCATCCTGCTCATCAGTGACCTTGGCTAACTCAGGAAAATGTTCATTCAAAATTTCCTTTTGAAGAAGTATTTTTTGCTACATGTTATACATAAACTTAGTTTGACCTTAGAAAGAAATATTTAAGCCATTTTGATTTGACATGATTTCACACAGAAATAATGCATTCCTATAAAATCTTTTTTTAATAATTCACAATGCTGATTCTGTTCTTCATAAAATTTAATTCTCTGCTGTCACATAGATAAGATTTTGGCTAATTCCTGTCCTTGCATTAGGCAATGCACTTGAGAATGATGTGGCAAGTCCACATGGAATACCTGATTTTTCAACTTAAACATGTTACAAAACTGAAGATGTCATGTTGCATTTGCATAAATATAGTTAACAGTACTTGTAACTTGTTGCAGAGTGTCATTTAACATAGTAGTTTTAGTATTTTTATTTATAAATATTAGTTATCTATTTTTTGAGACTTCGGGGGAAAAAAAGAAGTTAACTGATGATTCCATACTGAACCTCAGAGTCAAAGCATTCTATGATAAATGCACTTTTATCTGACAATGTGAATGTTACTTTTTTTGCATTATTATTATTATAATTGCTGCTCAATATTTCATTGCAGCAATTATCTTATTTATTTTCCACATGTATTTATCTTCCTTCATTCTTTATGAGGTTTTTGTTTCTCGTCTTTATCTTAAACATTGTTATTGTTATTAAATTTTAAGCCTTTAAATTTTGTGAAGGCAAATAGTGGAAACCAAATAAACACATGCATATGTATAGAGAAAACTAAAAAAAAATAAAATAATAAAAAATAAATAAATAAAATAGTAGTTTTAGTATAGAGATTTTCCTGACGCCAAATACACTAAAAAGAAATGAGAGAGTCTGGATTTGTTAATACTTTTTTTAATCTGTACAGTAAACACGTCATGTTTTCCTGCCATGGAAGGTGCACTGTTTGTAGGTTCATTCATTATAATTATCATATGTGATTTAACTTCACAGCATTTATCTTGAAAGTTGTTGAAGATGTATATTTTCCATGTTCTGTTCTTAAGAATGCCCAAAGCTAACAAGTCTTTGCAGTAAAGAAAATCTTCTATGATGAAATGAATTATAAAACCTGCACTGAGTCAGTATAGTTGACTCATCCAAAGCAATTAAATAATATATATTTTCCTTTTGAAGTATTGTATGAAGTTCTGTTAAGTTGAAGGCTAATTCATGCTTCCAGTCAGTTATGGCCCTCCTTGAAAATAGTAGTTGTTTGTACTTTGAAATGTTATCAGAGTCTAAGCATCCTAAAATTTCAGCAATGTATTCTTTTGCAATTTCAACATCACTGAATGGCTTTCCTTTTTCTCAAGTATTCGAGCTACTTTATAAATGGCTTTAGTGGTGTTATTTCCAGGTCTTATTCCCACTAGAAAGAATTATCATTGTGGCAGGGGATGGTGGCTCATGTCTGTAATCCTAGCACTTTGAGAGGCTGAGGTGAAAGGATTCCTTGAGCTCGGGAGTTCAGTTCAAGACTAGCCTGAGCAATAGCAAGACCCCATCTCTACTTAAAAAAAAAGATAGAAAAAAATATCTGGGTATTGTGGCAGGCCCCTGTAGTCCCAGCTTCTAGGGAAGCTGAGGCAGGAGGATCACTGGTTGCTGTGAGCTGGAGCAAAGCACCATGGCACTTTATGGCACTCTAGCAACAGAATGAGACTCTGTCTTTAAAAAAAAAAAAAAAAGAAAGAAGGGAAAGAAAACATTTTCTTTGTCTTTGCTTTTTACATTTTAATTTCTGTGATATGATCTTTCATACCTCTCCAATTTAAAATATTTGTGATCCTCTTGAGTGTTATAATGCTGATGAGCATTGAATTTCTTTAATGTTGATATTGCAGTATCACAAAGCAAGCAAATCATCTTATCTTTAGCAGAAACAAGATAACATTGCAATCCCCAATCCTCATTAAAAATGTATTTTCTTCCTTCTGCATTCCCTTGGTCTTCTTTGACATGATGGGCTGTTAAGCAGACAGAATTAAAAAATAATATTGAGTTGTGCAATTATTCACAAATTCCTCTCCAAACAGAAACCCAGTGTGCTGTTGTCAAAAGCAGATAACAGAGTGATGTACTCAACCCCCACATACTTGCTAAGCGGCCTTGTGCAGCAGTGACACCAGTCAGAAAGAAGGAGTTAGAGCTAAATCATGAGCTTAGCAACTGTCAATGTAGACTTTCTCACTTACTAATGTTCTGATTGTCCCGGTGCATCTAGGAGGATTATTTCATTGAAACTTAATTTATTCTTTGGTATTTTAAATGTGTTCATTTTTCAAATAAAAAATTCAAAAAACAGACAAAGCTGTTTTAATAAAAATAAAATGATTTGTCTTGTAAAGTTTGGATTCACTTAAAAGGCCACATTTAAGATCCTACAAGGCCACATGTAGCCATAAGGCCGTGGGTTCCCCAACCCTGGAGCAGATTCCCCCTCAGAAGGAATCACGCATGACAACACCTTGGTCTTAGATTTCTAGCCTCCAGAACTATGGGGGAATATATTTCTGTTGTTTAAGAGAAAAAATAAATTTAAAAAAAGACACCTAATGTGTGAT
>NW_003852427.1:14028299-14039912 GCF_000181295.1 Otolemur garnettii | reverse complement strand
AGCCATCATTGTTGTTTGGCGGGCCTGGGCTGGGGATTCGAACCCGCCACCTTAGGTGTATGTGGCTGGCGCCTTAGCCGCTTAAGCCACAGGCGCCGAGCCAAATTCCTCTACATTTAAACTCAGGATAACTAGTTTTCTTTGTTATTAAATTCCTCTACCTTTAAACTCAGGATAAGTAAAACTACCGTCTTGTAGTGGCATGCTGTAATTATCAACACCACTCAATGAATGATGTGTCTATATGTGGCACTCACACACACGCACACACACAAACACATGGATATTTACTGTTAACATAATAATTGAAGTTGCCAAACATTTGATTTTAAGTAAAACATAGATGGTCAGAATTGTAAACTTTTTGTATTATGACAATGATGAGAGAGTTTCTCAACTGTCATATGATGCTCAGAGTCAAAGAAATAGATTTTAGCAACCCCTTTGGTTTGGGGGGAAGCTAAGATATTCTGAGAAGAACAAATAAATCATGTGGCATATACTAAGAAAATGTGTGTTCCCTAATAAAAGGAAAACTGGAAAAGAACAGGCCTGGGCTACCAAACATCTCTACCATGAGAACTTCATCCTGATGAGGCTATCTGCGGAACTGGAGAGTTAAAAAAAAAAATATATATATATATATATTTTACATTTACATTTTAATTTCTGTGATACGATCTTTCATACCTCTCCAATTTAAAATATTTGAAATCATCTGATCTTTAGCAGAAACAAGATAACATTGCAATTCCCAATGCTCATTAAAAATGTATATATATATATTTAGCAGCTTTGGCAATAGGAACAAAGATGATAACAGTATACAAACGGCAATAATCATCAGCAAAGGTTGAAATGGAAACTAGAGACACAATCCTACCTAAAACCTAAAGCAGTTAGGAAGAAAGGAAGAATGAGATGAACTTAGTGAACACTGCTATAGATTCTGGGGAATATTCCTGAAGTTGACTACTCCCCTCCCGGATCTCAATACATAAAGACGACTTTGGAATATATGTGTGAATGGGATACATTTATACTCACTAACAGGTAAGGACTGGGTACTTTAAGAAACAATGTATCAAATGGAATTTGGCAGTACTTTGAAATGTATGATTGAACACCTGTTTTCTTTCAGTCATTACAAAGTTAACACGCTTTTGCTATTTAAGTCTTTAATATTTTTGTTTTGTGGGTAGCAACCAAAAATTCTTTAGATTTAAGTGCAATAAATAATGTGAATAAGAATCACACTTGGGTAGAACGATTCTGAACCAATCAGTTGGAGAGAAATGATGTTGAATCTAAGATTCGCCCCTTGAATCCGTTTTAGCAGCTCACGAACTCATCCTCTCCCCTGTTGTGTGACTTGTTTCTGAGTTTGGCACCTGTCTGGACTCTGAGAGTTTAAGCCTCCTAAGACAGCCCTTAGCTGGTAACTGATTCATGCAGATATACAGAAATCCTACATCCTTGACTCAAATTTAGACACACTTAAACTGTACACTTCATATTCTAGGGATCATGGGCAGGATGAGGCTGAGGCGAGGACCACTTGATCCACACCCAGGCCCAGGTCATGGGCATTTCTGTTTCCCCAGTCTACTTCTTTCACTTCCTGAACACTTTTCCACTTTTTCTTGAAAGTTTTTCTCCATTAAATCCCTCCCCCAGTATCTGGCCTAAGACATTTATATAGGCGGCATTAAAATAAATAAATAAAACTTACTCTGTGAACTGTAAACTGGCCCTGACTGCAATTCTGTAATGTGTTCCCGCAGCGTCTGAGCCAGCAGAGTGTGTTGTAGCTTCCCATAAAACGGAGCCCTCCCTCCCTTCACCAGGAAGATGCAAAGGTGGCGGAGGGGTTGGGTGGTGAATCAAAGAGACTTGGTTCAATTTCAGTTTTTCAATTAACTAATGTTAAGCTTTTGGACAAGTGATTTATTCCCGTGGGCCTTTAGTTTCTCCAGCTGTTAAAAGGATATAAGAAGAATACTTACTTTCAGGGTTTACATGGAAAGAGTTTCTTACAGAACTCAGCACACAATACACTTTCCAAAAAAAGTATTCATCATTGATATTTTAAGTTTAGGTTTGTAGATGAGAACCAGCTAAATGCTTTATGATCATCTTACAATTGTCACATATGAATCTGAGAGAATCAAATTTTATGGGTTGAAATTTTCGAATCATGTATTTTAAGTAGTAATCCACCTTCTACAGGATGCTTTTCATTGTAAGGTAGAAAACTTTCTCATTCATTAGCACTGTTATCATTTGCAAAGTACCATCAGGTGCTACTTCTCCATTCTGTGATTTTTATTATACTGCAACTCTGTGAAGTCACCTTTGTAGGTATCTGTATTTTGTAGATCAAAACATTGATCTGTACAAAGCCTAATTATTACACATCATTACAGAAAAATTTACATAAATTTTAATGAAGTACTTTCTGAAATTTATAAAACTATTGCTATGTTTAGGGACTTCATTTGTGCAATGTTGGTGGCTATTTACAATTCAGAATGTTTCTGGATGAAATAGACTAAATTGCATTTTGCCAATATTATCTTCCCTTGACTTTAAAACTATATGTACATGTTTATGTAGAAAAAACTGCATCCATAGTAATGGATATATAGGATACACTATAGTCATGATAAAAGCATTCATGCAAGCAGCATTTGATGGTAAAAGAAAAACTCATTATCTCTAAAGGCCTGGAATAATTTAACATGAATAATCTTTTATCGACTTTTTAAAGAGTCATTGCATAGGAACAGAATGAAAAACATCTGATTTAGCAACATATCCTACAGCAAAAAAATTCTGAGTACTTTAATAAATCCTAAAATTAACACTATCGCATATATTAAAATGGCAATGAAATCTTAGGTAGCATTCAACAAAGTATAGTATTGTAACTAGGAGAAGATTTTCAAAACCCATTTCTAGACAGAGCAATATATGTATTTTTTTTTTTTACTGTTGATGTTTAGTTATATTAGTAAGATTATACTTATTTACAAATAGCAGAAAACTGGATTATCTAGAAAAGTTGCTTCAGATGAGCCTTGATTTAGGAGCTTGCTGGTGTCTCCACGGACCCACCTTGCTTTCCCCTTCCCTTCTGTCTTCCCTTGAGTAAGTTCTATCCAGTGGACCCTAACACATTTCTATACTCACGAAGGACCTTTGCGTGAGAGGAAGCCCAGCATACTAGAGAGAGCATCTTGGTAAACTCAGGAGGTAAACTCCCGATATTAAAAACTTGGTTCTACAACTTGTAACAGTGTGACCAATTATCGCTTTGTGCCTTACTTTCCAAATACACAATATGAGAATAATAGTGCTCAAATCATAAGTTTGGAAGGAGGACTAAGTGTGTTAATAAGGCTGGGCATGGTGGCCAGCCTAGCCCTCTGGGAGGCCGAGGCAGGTGGATTGCCTGAGTTCACAAGTTCGAGACCAGCCTGAGCCAGAGTGAGACTCTCATCTCTAAAATTAGACAGGAGCTGTGGTGGGTGCCTGTAGTCCCAGCTACTTGGGAGGCTGAGGCAATGGAATCACTTAAATCCTAGAGTTTGAGGTTGCTGTGAGCTGTGACACCACAGCACTCTACCAAGGGCAACACAATAAGACTCTATCTCAAAAATAAATAAATAAATAAATGTGTTCATATTTATAAAGCACTTGCAACAAATTCTAGTACATAGAAAATAATATATAAATATTTAAATTATTATTTAAATAATATATAACTATAACTATTTTAAATATTTATAAATAAATAAAAATCAATTTTTCGGAGAGTCTAATCCAGTATCTGACATGTAGTGGGTACTAGATAAAGGCATGACAACTGAATGAAGAAGAGGAGCTTCTACTGAAACTGAGTGTAATCAGGTCATACCCATGGTCATAAGAAGAGTAGAAATTATGAAAAAGGTTCAAATGAGGATGTTCCAACCAGATAAGAAATCACAAATTGTATTCATAAGAGAAAATTCCTTTAACGGGTAAGAAAGAATTCTGTTTCTCAGAACAAGGTCAGAACTAGTGCACCTGAATAATTCTGGTAATTGTGTTTAGCTAATTCTATAAAATAAGTTTATGTTAAACATCAAGCCCTGTCACTGGAATCTTTTAAGCAGACCCATATCAGAAAGGATCACTAAATTGTGAAGTAATTTAGAAAAAAAATTACTATAAAAGTGCATTTAACACTTATTTACGTGTTTGGACTAAAATAGAATAGTTCTGCAAAACTCTGCTTCTTCCCTGATTCTGCTTGGGCTTTTGAATGTCATGCAGATTTTGAAGGCTTATTTTTGCTGCATAAAAGTGAATAAACATTATTACGAGGTTTTGAGAATTATCAGTAGTTCAAAGTAAATATCAATACAGTATAATCACAGGTAAGAAAGAACAAGCGTGTTTTAAGACCAGGGAGCAGAAAGTCTTGGCAAACTGATTTATTTTCATAAAAAGTAAAATAAAAGTATAGTAAAGAAGTTTTGGTAATATAATGATTGTGGCATATGTCAAAAGGTTACATTGCCAAGGTGCCACTTGTAGTTGATGAAATTTACATCATTCATCTTTCCTCCTACACAGGAAAGAACTCCTGTGCCCTCGAAGGAAAATTAGTGATTGAGTCTATGTAGGTCAGCCTGGAATAGAAAGAGGAACGCAAGTACTACCTCACAATTAATGCAGACTCCTTAACAAAATTCAGCAATGTTAGGAAGTTCACATTCTCCTTTGGTACCCAGTTCTCTTCTCTGCATTCTCATTATTCTCAGATGCACACGCTGCTAACACTCGCTTAGTCTTGTCATACACATGCGAAATTCAGATGCAGAGAAAAACTACGCCATTAAAACAGTGTAAGCTGAGCTTACAAGGTTTTCCTCCATGACTGTTTCTCACTGTCTAGAAAATCTGTGTATGGTCTCAGTCTCAACTTGACTTCCCAAAAAATATTTTTGCAAATCTGCTATACACAGGTCAATCCACCATTTCAACAGTCAAGTTCAGAAAAAACAGTGAGAGCTCAGAAAAACGGCTTTGAATTCCACTTCCCAGGGAAAGCCTCAAAAGGAAGATTTTTGTCTGTTAGCTTGCGCTGACTTGCTTCACATTTGTGCCTTTTCTTTTGGAGGATTGCTAATCATTTGTAAATGATCACTTAAAATTGCTTCTATTTAAACCTTGATTTTCTTTTCTATAAGTATGCAGGTATCTAAGCACATGTGAAAGAAACTTGAAATGATGCTGATCTGTTCAACAAAAAAATGCTTAATGAGTGTAGTAACACAACACAACGCCCTACCAATCACAGGTTGATATCCCCATTGGATAAATTTAATTTTTTTTAAGTATTTTGGCTTCCTTTATCCAGAAAATTATAAAATAAAATTAAGTATTAATTACAGCAGAAAGATGTTCTAAAAAGCTAAGGTATTTTCCTACCAAAATCCTAATTTGCAAGTGAAATGCAGATATTTGCTTAACTATGTACAAAGATGGTTATTTGTCTTCAAAAGCTTTATGTACAATGGAATATAGGCTTTAACACCATAGAAAAACTACCTAAAACATATATACATATTTATACACACACATATATCGATGAGCCCAAAATAACAATAATATGTCCAAAATTTATTAACTAAATATTACATATCAGATGACTGAGATGCGCATACTTTGACCAAAGCATCATGATTGCTATGAGATTTATTTCTAAACCTTAAATACAAGACACTCTTCTTTCTAACAATTTCCTTGTACATAAGTTGTTCAAAACTAAAACCATAAATTTCTCAGAAATTATGTTAAAAATAGTCATATCATCCAAAATATTGCCAGCTTTATCTTCAGCCAACATATCATCGAGAAGCACCTGAAGATCAATTATATCCCCATGCACGGATCATGCCGAAAACAAAATATAATAGCTCCAAAGAAAATGAGAGACTTTGACGTGAATTTGATCAAGTCTATAGAGGGACTGTATGCTGAAAATTACAAAGCGCTGATGAAAAAGTCAAAGATGATGTGAATAAATAGACGACTATAGTCATGTGTTGGAAGACTCAGATAAATTGACGTATAGTCTTAACATAATCCCTACCAAAGCTTCAGCAAGAATATTCTGAAATATACATATAGAAATAAAATGAAACTAGAAGAACTAAACAGTTCAAAAAATTTTTAAATGGCACATATAATATGATTATATCTATAAAAACTTTTATATGTGCAGGGGGGACCTAAAGTTCGTGTGCACACTATTTCAAATTGCACATGAGTTTTACGGCCACTCTGTGTATATACACACACAAACACACATATGTGTGTATATATATGTAGACAGAGAGATTGAGAGAGAGAGGTATAAAATCTACCATGTTAATTGTATCTACCTTTGATATGTTTAAAGGCCATGTTTGCTTTACTCATTTAACATGCATTTGTTGATTTTCTACGTCAGGTGGAACTGTTACCACACAACCAGGTCCCTCGCAGGCTATCCAGACAAAAGCCAACATACTGAGACAGCAGAAGAGGCTGAGGAAAAAGACTTAAACATCATAAAGGTCCAGGTGAGGAGATGGGAATAATTTCTCAAATCCTTCTCCTCAAAAATTTTGGATTAACTTTTGTTTTGTTTTGTTTTTTGAGACACACTCTAAGCCCTGGGTAGAGTGCTATGACATCATAGCTCACAGCAACCTCAGGCTCTAGAACTCAAGCAATCCTATTGCCTCAGTTTTTCTATTTTTAGTAGAGACAGGGTCTCACTTTTGTCAAGTTGGTCTCAAACTTGTGAGCTCAAGCAACCCACCCGCTTTGGCCTACCAGAGTACTATGATTACAGGCATGAGCCACCATGCTGAACTACTTTTTTTTTCCTGAGCTAAAATTTTTTAAAGGTGGTTTGCCTAACAAAGGGGTAAGGAATTTCGTCTTCTGACTGGCCAAAGATGAACTAACAGTGTTGGGAAGCAGAACTTGTCCTCTTGGCTGGGCTAGCTCCTGGGTATGGGATCATAAGCCTTGTCGAGTCAGTTCCTACACACAGTTATTAGTCCATTTGATGTCAGTTGTCTGCAGAGTCTGGAAGACATCCCATAGACCAATCTTAGGTTTTACAGTACTGATTGACAGTACTGATGCTATGTATCGAAACAGTTAAAGAAGTCACAAATTTTGCACCTGCCCAAAATTTGCGACATGTAAGCAGTGAGCACTTAGAGTAGTCGGAAAGTTAGAGCACAGTGACTGGTTAACACTGAGCCGTATCTACACTCCTATAGAAATCAGACTTTTATCACTTCTGGCCTTATAGCCTTACATTATTTTACCATAAAATAATATAATTTATAACTGCCTTCAGTATAGGCAGTTTTAGAATCAGACTCTAACTCTGGACAGATAGTTTTAGAGTCGAATTATACCATAGGACAGCCAGACAGTGTCAAAGAATTAGTGTAGGAAAATAATTCACACATGTGGTGTCAGAAGCAAAGTGCTACAGAAGTCTTGAGTGTTGTAAGAGTATAGAAGAGAGGAGAAAGCCGTTTATTTCTCCGGTATCTAGTCACTACTTATAAATAAATTGTCGTGATGCATCACTTTACATTGGGAATCCTCTGTTCAGGGACATAAATGTGTCACGAAGCTCTTCCATTGTAGTGCAAACATTCACATATTTACACAAACCAAGAGGGTAGAGCCTTCTGCACACATAGGATCTTGGTTTGTGTAAATAAGTAAAATATGTAAAACATTTACTCCTATGTTGCAAACCTATATAGCATGTTTCTGTCCTGAATATTGTAGGCAATTACAACACAATGGGAAGAATTTGTATGTCTAAATGTATTTAAATACAGAAAAGGAACAGTAAAAAGTAAAATGCCATATAAAGGTAAAAAACGGTACATTCACGTAGGACACTTCCTGCGAATGGAGCGTGCAGGGTCGGAAGTTGCCCTAGGTGAGTGAGTGCGTTTCTACCCAAGGAGGTCCCTTGTCTGATGCCCAGGGGGAGGAAAATAGACTGAGACAGCAGGAGTTGTAGCAGGTTTAATATTGTGATGTGCCAAGTGAGGAGCATTTGGGGGCTCAGTTTTTTAAAGGTAGTTTGGTAAACAAAGGGCTAGGGAATTGGGTCTGCTGATTGGCTGGGAATAAACTCATAGGGTTGGGAAGCAGAAATTCCCTTCTTGGCTGAGAGAGTTACTGGGGAGGGGGTCGGGGGACCTATTACATCACTTCCCACAGATGGTCCCTGGTCTGGCCGACATCGCTTGGTCCCTCCAAATGCAGATTCTGGAATACATCTCAAAGACCAGTCCTGGGTTTTACAAGAGCAAGATTAGCCATAGAAACGTTTAGGGAAGTTATAAATCTTGCATCTGTCAGGGTTTCATTGATGCTCAAGAAGCAAGCAGTAACAGCAGTAAGCAATTAGAGGAAGGCCGGTAAGGAAATAAGAGCGAGTTAACTTTTAGCTGTGTCTATACTTTCCTAGCAACCATACTTCTACCACAGTTCCTGCCTTATGGCCTTACATTATTTGAATATAGGTAGTTTCAAGCAGAGAGTAAAAGTGAAGGCTTAAGCTATTATTGTATACTACTGTAGAATTTATAAACACTACATACTTAGGCTACATTAAATTTATTTTTAAAAAATTTTTTTATTACTAATTAAACTTATCTTTGTTTTACCTTTAACAACTTAAAAAAAAAAACTTTTTAACATATTTGCAATAACACTTAGCTTAAAACAAAAATACCTTGTGCAGTTGTACAAAAATGTTGTATTTCTTAATATCCTTATTCTATGTTTTCTTCTGTTTTTCTATTTTTTGTTTTACTTTTCTTTTAAATTTTTTTTGTTAAAAAAATGATAGAAATGTTTTTGTTTAAGACACAAACCTTAGCCAAGGCCCACACGGGGTCGGTATCACCAATGTCACTGTCTTCCATTGCCATATTTCGCTCCCCTAAAAAATCTGCCAGGATAATAGCATGTGTGGGGCACATAGAGCTGCCACCTCCTCTGATGGCAATGCCTTCTTCTGGAATGCCTGCTGAAGGACCTGGCTCAGGCTGTTTTACAGTTAACGTTTATTTTTTAATAAGTAGAGAGAGTGCACTTTAAAATAATGTCAAAAATTATAGTCCAGTAAATACTAAAAACAGTAACAAGTGCATATTATTGTGATTAAGTATTATGAACTATATGTAATTCTATCTGCTATACTTTGACACAACTGGCAGTGTGATGGGTTTGTTTCAGTATCCCACAGATGCATGAGTCATGCATTACCCTAGGACTTTATGACAGCCGTGATGTCACTAGGCGACAGGAATCTTCAGCTGATCATAATTGTATGAGACCACCCTCATGTATGACGTCCGTCATTGACTGAAATGTCATTATGTGATGTATGACTATAATTGGTATGATTTCCCCATTATCACTAAATGCCTGTGAGTTACTAGCAGAAATAACAGTATTGATTACTCACAAATGAGTTCATTTTAATTTGATGAAAACATCTAATCTTGATGTATAAAGACCCCTTCACAAAATAACATGTAAACACACATAAATATATGTATTTGACTAGCTCACTGCTGAATATCACTGAGGTACTCCCTGTCATTGGTCACCAGACAGCTAAGGGAAGTCCTCGAAGGTGACTGCAATAATATTTAGCAATGTGGTGTGCAGCACTTTTTCTGGGATGAGTTTGCAAACATAATGGTCAGACCTTAGACAACTACAGCTCTGATGACCACTCCAAAATTGCTCTGGAGGGTGAACTATTCACTGGCCTCAGCACATTGCTCCCCACTGAGTGGACCTCTCCAGGGAAACAAGTGATATTTAGCGATGACAGAAGTAGCCCTTTGTCTAGGAAGAGCTCATGAATCCAATCGTCTGTCCTCACACTTACAGTGTTTGAAAAGAAAAACCCAGTAAAACCTTCTCTAATCTACAAATGTTAAAAAGAAGATAACTAATAGATATCTGTTCTCTAACATCATGTATGTATCACTTAAAAATGTCTGCTTTAATGTATGTATTATCAAATTCTGAGATGGGTAAAAACACACGTATAGGGAAAGTGGGGAGTAAAATGGGAAATTCTTTGCCCTCCTAGAATTTACATCATCGTGTAGGGAGATAAAAAATATAATATATATAGACTTATAAAGAAAAGGCTTTAATGAAGAAAAGTATGGACCGGTTTAAGGAACTGATAAGGGCTATCGAGGTATCCAGAAACTAATAGCAAGAAACCTACCAGCTCTGAATCTGGCGGGGCGAGAAGAGGAAATCATGTCACCGACACAGCAGCAGTTGAGTGTGGAAGCCACAGGAGGGGCCTCGTTCCTCTCTCCTTGTTCTTACAGGAGCTTCCATCAAAGAGGCAGGTGACCAACAGCCAAGGACAGCTGCAGAAGGAGAGGTCAAAGTCAGAAATGCCACAACTCTTCTCCTCTGCCTTTTAATTTCCTGCCTGTGGTCCCTGCT
Organism: Otolemur garnettii; assembly: GCF_000181295.1. Lineage (NCBI taxonomy): Eukaryota > Metazoa > Chordata > Mammalia > Primates > Galagidae > Otolemur > Otolemur garnettii. Next base: position 14,029,343 of record NW_003852427.1, on the reverse strand, counting down.
GGCCAAACCCAACAGGAGGCCAAGCAGCCAGGGAGCCTGGGTGAGCTGTGCAGAGAAGAGGGAGAGTGGGTCTGGATGGGGGGAATAGAATGGGCTGGGAATGGGCTGCAGTTGGTTTTAACTTGGGAAAAAAGTCATCAAATAACGAGTCCCAAGGGAAATGATATGGGTAAATAATTTCTAAATGTCATCAGTTTATTCACATTATAGTAAGAAGGAAATCAAAGAAAAGACCTGAAAATAGCCATGGTTAACCCACCCCACCCCATTCAAAGCTCAAGGTCATCCCCACTGACATGATGATTTATTTCATCAAGCTTGGGTCCAGCATGTGGCTGATTTAACACATATTTTTCCTTTTAAAATTACTTTTTTTTTTTTCAGTTTTTGGCTGGGGCCAGGTTTGAACCCACCACTTCTGGTATACGGAGCCGGCGCCCTACCCCTTTGAGCCACAGGCACCACCTGTAAAATTACAGTATTTTTTAAAATAGCACTCATGAATACATTCCCAATACAAAAGATTCAAAAAAAGCTAATGCCCCAATTGAAACTGTCCATTCAAATCCCCCAGAAACAACTACTTTTGTAGCATAAAATCATACACTTTCAGCCCTTGTTCTTAGCATATATTCACAGTTGAAAGAAAATATACCTACAATTGTATATTATATTCAGATAGTATAAATATAACTCTTAATTTATATATTTATGTATCACATTGAATACTTTAATCTCTGACTTCTTTCTTAAAGCTCAAATCTAAAAGTTCAACCTTCATCAGAAGTGTTTTCCATTAGGTACTTGATACTAATTTGAAACTGGTATATGAACAACTACAGGCCCACACAATCAAATCGAGAAGGCGGGGTGAAGGCGAGAAAGAAATCCGATAAGCTCTCACCTCTCAGTTACCATGTAGTGGGATAGGGCACACCTCCTGTGTGCAGGACACAACTACATTTAGGACTTTAACTTACAGACACAAAGAGTGTAGCTTAATCGTATGTATCTTTATGATAATCCAAAATCCTTTTCTTTTCC
>NW_003852427.1:14021715-14028126 GCF_000181295.1 Otolemur garnettii | reverse complement strand
AAAAAAAAAAAAACCCAAACAAAAAAACACACCACGCTTTCACTCCGTACTTTCCCTTTATTTTCTTATTAACTTCCAAGCTCAAGAGGAGGAGGTGGATTAGGTAGCGCTCTCCAAAGGCACTGATAGAAGAGAACATTGCCCCGGGGAAACATGCAGAAAAGCTCTCTTCGTATTTACCAGATTTGGTCACAAGTTTGACCACAGGTCCTTGTCACAAAACTATCAGAGCAGAAAAGCGCCATCTAGGAACAAAACGGACTCAAACCAAACTGTATGATTCGTAGGAATTGAATATATGATGGAATATAAGAATTTGATACTAATACAACATACAGTGCCAATGGTTTGTACTCGGGACATCTAGGACCATGCATTGTAGTCTGTATTGCTTTAAAACATTCCATTAACTTATAAGGTTGTTGAGACATTTTAGTGAGATAATACAAATAAGCCACTTATGACTCCGAGGGGCATATGAAAAGAACCTAGCTATTTCCATCATTTATAATTTGAAAATTAATTAATTTGGATAATTGCCTTACACCTCATACTTCCTGCCTAAAAATAAAATTCTAAGCATATAATTAATAATTATCTTTGTCCTTTTAAAAAACTACATGTTCTCCTCCGCATAATAATGAACGAGGTTTGTTTTTTTCTCCAAACTAATTAAGAGTCACATTACAAGGATTCAGACTACACTTGAGTTTTACTGGAGGTGACATTGCATGTCCTCGAAGTGCGTTTTTAGAGAGGCAATATTAAAAGGCCAACAAATTAAGAGTAATGTCTAATTCTTATCGACTAACTAGAATACCTTCCTATTAAGAATATTTCCAAATACCATGGCAAGGGCATAAAAATCCAAAATACGGAATTGCCTTAGTTATCCCAAAATACAAGTAGTTCTTACAGATAGAAAGAGCACAAATTGTATTTTTAACTGAAGTCAAGGGATAAGTGTTAAGATTTTTAAAAGAAACTGTGCAACCAGCCAAGCCATAAAAATGGGGAGATGGCAGCCTGCTGTAAATTTTTCTGGCAGTTATGTCTGTAATCCTCAATCCGAGTTACTGAAACCCTGTAATACAATAATAATAAAAGCAATGCAGTGTGAGCACAAGGCCTGCCAGATTTATGATGAGCCGGTGTCTTCCATGAAAGGAACACACCAAATTGAATTAGCCGAGGGAAGATTAATAGAATTTCATCAGTTTCTGGCATGGAGACTATAAGCTGCCTCATAAATTTTCTGTGTCCTGCGTCCTTTTGAGGCCTAGCACAAAAATGACCACCAATAGTGGCCTTAGCTACTGTGAGGTGGGGCCTTAGGTGGTTAAGGGAAAGGGAGCAAGTGGCACAGACAGCACTAGTCCTCACTGCAAGGGACAGTGTAGCATGGTGGTCGCAAGCTTGGACTCTGGGGTCAGTTGGCTGGGGTTTGAACTCTGCCTCTGCTACGTACTAAGTCTACCTACTAAGTCTTGGGCAAATTTCTAGCACCTCTCTGCCTTAGTTCCTCATTTGCAGAATGGATATCAATCTAATACAGTTGTTGTCAGGATTAATATGGTAAATACTTGCAAAGGGCTTGAAACAGGTGAGAGAAGCAGGGTATAGCCCAGCACCTCCTCTGCCATGCCCTTTAATCCCATCAGAAAGACTCTGCTAATAAAAACTTAGGGGCAAAAAGTGAAATGAAACGCAGAAGAGGGCTCTGCAGATCACACGCATCTGCAGGAGGACAGGCAAAGGGGAGACCAGTCGCCCCTGAAGGATTTTCTATCACTTTGATAAGGACAGTGTGACTGCAGGAAATTCCTGCAATTATGCTTCACTCAAAGGTTGGCTGATGCCTTATGGGGACAATGTGAGCATTGGCCCAAAGAAATTTTGTCCTTTTCAAACCCAAGGATTATAATTCTTATGACATTCTTATTTAAAAAAGAGGAGTGGGCGTCATGGGCCATTTGAGTGCGTCTCTCCAACAGCAAACCCAACTTTTCTGGATGTTTAACCCTCTATGATTATTTGTTTGATTTATGAAACATTACCCTGTCTCCAAAGGCATAGGGTATGCTTTTGGATTTTGTTTGTTTTATTCAGATTCTTCAAATTCATTTTGTATGAGAATTTCATAACTTGATAATCTGAAAACTTAATGGAGTCTCTTTTTTTCTAGATTAATATATGCATACAAATGATTAGGTTACATTGCTTACTTTGTTAGGTAAAAGTTCAAGTTGTAGTTGGGCCCTTCACACAGGAGTTGCCAGATTCCTACACTGTTGCAGTGGCCTACATTGCCAGATCCTCTCTCCTCCCCCCCTCCCCACTACTTGACTTGAATTGTTTTTCTTTTTCTTTGGGTGGGCATGTAATAGTTCATCTACTCATTTCATAGGAGTCCTAAAAATATCACAGCAGCATACATTTGTTTGTGCATCTTTGGCCTAAAACAACCTATCCTCAAAATTGATGTAGTATTTATGATGTTTCTGCCTTTAAGAGATAAAAAAAAATGCCAACTTTTCCCATGGAGAAGGGCTGAGGGGCAAAGATGATCAAAATTGATCAATAAATAAGATAAAATAGCCAAAGAAATTAAATTAACAGCCCTAAGGTATACCACAGATACCATCTCTTGAGGGCAATACCATCATAGCCTATTCTTGTTTTCAAAATAAGATGAAAAGTGCTCAGGGGCGTGGATTATATGTCATACCTACTTTGTGTGTCAGTAATGCCTAGCACAGGCCTGTACTTCTCTACCTGAATTACACTTGAAATTATCGTAGCCCAGTCTGTTAATGAATGCCATCGATTTGATTCCAACATTTCTATGGTTGTTCCTGTCCTTGTCCTACACTGCATCTAGCTGCTCACTAGTCTGACTTGATTATCTGACATGCTTTAGTGCATCCACATGTGGACTGTTAGTTTCATTCTTGGAGTGGACACTGCAGGCCACCGGCTTGGTGCTCCACTGAGAGCCCCTGGGGTCCCTGTCACTCATTTTCTGTTCCCATCCCTCAGCTTTGCTGGGTTTTAATCTTGTACTTGTAACACTCTGTTTCAGCTAGGGCTGCTGTAAAATACTACTATAGACTGGGAGGCTTACACGCACACGTGTATTTCCTCATGGATGTGGAATCTAGGCAGTGCAAGGTCCAGGTGCCGGCTGATTCAGTTCATAGTGACTTCTTCCTGGCTGGCAGATGGCCACCCTCTTGCTGCTTCCTCACCTGGTGGAGAGAATTATCTTCCTCTTCTTATAAACCCATCACAAGGCCACTAATTCCACCCTTGTCACTTCATCTAACCTTAATTTTGACCCAAAGGCCCCGTCTCCAAATACTGTACACTTTTTTTTTTTTTTTCACAGTTTTTGGCTGGGGCTGGGTTTGAACCTGCCATGTCCGGCATATGGGGCTGGCGCCCTACTCCTTGGAGCCACAGGTGCCGCCCCAAATACTGTACTCTAACACGGGGAATTAGGGATTCATCATATAAAGTTTGGGAGGCACACAATTGGGTCCATAGCACCTTCTTAAGAAGGTAGCCCTTGAGCCCTTGGGCTACTGGAGCTGCTTGGGAATTGCCAGGAAGCTAACGTGCCTGGGAGTTTATGTTTTCTGCCTGAATCCAGCAGCCCACACCCAAATCATCTTGAGGCAGGAAAAGCTCTGGGATGTAATTTATGCTCCAGAATTCCCTGTGAATTAGGCATAGTTTGGGACTCTGCCTAGTAGGGCATCCTTTCCCAACTTTCTCTCCTTCATTTTTCTAAACCCCTCCTTTAATCTCCCCCACAAGGATATCCTTAGGAAATTACTTGAACACAATCCTGGTCTTGGGGATTGCTTCTGAATAAGACACCCAGAAAATCATTGCCTTCCCTCAGGGCTTCTCCCTGGGAACTTCTTCCATAGTAGTGTGACTCTCAAGACATGTTTTTCTTTCCCCAAATATCCCAATCACTCTTGATCCTTCTTTTTCTTCACCTTACTTCTCATCTGTCAGAGAGTGCTGCAACTCTGTCTTCAAAACATCCCCAGACACCGACCACGTCCCGGTGCCTTCACTGCTGTCTTTGAGAGTGAGTGGGAGGGCTGCTAGTCATTGTGTAGTAACAACAGGTAGAAAAACCAGAACTTTCTTCAGCAAGTTGGGGTGTATAGTGCCCCTAATCCTAGTCCCATTTACCATCTCCTTCAATCTTGACCTGTCAATAGTCTCTGCAGGGTAGTAAAAGTGCAAAGTATGTTTTGCCACCTCCCACTCAAAAAATTCCAGTGGCTTCATTAAAGTAGTATAAAATCCAAACGTTTTACCAGTACCCAAAGCACCTTGTATGATTTGGCATCTAACGACTTTTCTGACCTGAATTCCTACTACTTTCCTACCCACTCCCAGAACTCCAACCACAGTAAACTCTGATGGTCTTTCAATACTCCAGGCACATTCTCAACTCAGGGCCACTATATTTGCTGTTGCTTTTTTGCCTGTCTGAATTATTATACCTTCAAAAGAGCCATGTCTCACTCATTTTATTCATATTTCTGCTAGACTTTGTAAGACACAGTCACCTTCCCAGTCACTTCATGCTCTGATCCTTTTTTCTGCTCCATATTCCTTTGTAGCAATTCTAAAAGTGAGACATATCCCCTGTCTTTGTTTATTGTTACGTACATTAACATAACTGCAGTTCACCAGGATGCAAGCTCCCTGGGGGAAAGACCAGTTCAGATATCTGCTCCTGGTCCTGGGAGCCTGGCACAGAGTCAGAGCTCAGAAATATTTAATGAGTTCTAATAAGTTCTTAGTTACTTCTAAATTGCCCTTTAAGATTGTTCTAATGTGGGTGCAAGCCCCCATTTCTTTGTTTGAGGCTCTTCTTCACTTTCTGGAATGAAAATGATTCTCAAATTTATTTCTATCCTCTAATCCCTTTTTATTTTCACTTAATTATTGAGTTTAATTTTTTATGGATTTGATAGTTAATCTTAGAAGCATAATGAATTATTCACATTTAAATGAATAAGAAGAATTAATATCCAGGAATGAGAGTTTAAATATGTACTGTATTTGATGAAAACACATTATCTATCATTTCTCAAAAACAAAATAGAAACATACTTTTGCCTTTGAATATCTTCACATTTTACCAATCTTACCATTTCTTTTTAATTCACAATCTAAATGCACTGTTGTTCTATATGTAATAAGCATGCTGATAACAGCTATTAAAAAAAAACAACAGGTTCTGGAGTATAATTTGGACATATGTAATTCTGGAAAATGAGTTGTGGAAAGGTAGGCCAAAGTATTCCCTGCCCCAACCCTGAGAATTTATAGAAAATATTGGGAATAGCTTTTTATGTATATCCTCCTCTACTTAGTCAATCTTTTCTTACCCTTTCAATACCTTTCTACGGAAACTGAAAAATTGACTTACTTCACATTTCAGTTTTTCTGTTTTGTTTCTTTCTTTGTTTTTGAGAAAAATTCTGCTTTTGTCCACCTAGAGTACAGAATGATATAATCAAAGTTCACTGCAGCCTAAACTCCTTTACTAAAGCAAATTATCCTGTCTCAGCTTCCCAAGTAGTGGAGACTACAGGTATGGGCCACCGTGCCCAGTTAATTTTTACAGTTTTGTAAAGATAAGAGCTCATTCTTGCTCAGGCTGGTCTTCTGAGCTCAAGTGATCCTCCCACCTCTGCCTCCCAGACTGCTAGGATTACAGGTGTAAGCCACCACACCGGGCCAAATTTCAGCTTTAAGCACACTGAAGTGACAGCATCCTACTTAAAAAGAAAGCTTTCTGTTGTCCAAGCTATTACTTGTAGCCACTAGTGTGTGTGCTTTAAAAATATATGTATTTCAGGGTGGCGCCTGTGGCTCAGTGAGTAGGGTATCGGCCCCGTATACCGAGGGTGGCGGGTTCCAACCTGGCCCCGGCCAAACTGCAAAACAAACAAACAAACAAAAAACAACATACGTACATATGTATGTATGTATGTATTTCAAAAGATAGAAATGGAGATTGGTTAGAGTAGGGTGGGTACACCTCTTACACTTTAGATGCTATATTCTACTGAGATGTGATCTACCTGCTAAACATCTTCATCTTGATTTTTTTTTCAATTTTAAACACACATAAATATAAATATATAAAGAATGTAAATAGATTCTCACTTTAGTGAAGACAATCGAGATGCATACAGAGCAGAATGTGAGTCTTCATTTGTGTCCAAAACCTCAAGTACTCTCTAAGGAAGATGCCACTGTTAATAGTTTGATATTACTGTCCTTTTCCTGTGCAGATATGTGGATGTGTGTATCACACCATATGTGTCCATCTGCACTTTCTTGCAGATTTTTTTTTTTTTTTTGGGCCAGGGC
>NW_003852427.1:14013500-14021695 GCF_000181295.1 Otolemur garnettii | reverse complement strand
ATCTTTTCTTACCCTTTCAATACCTTTCTACGGAAACTGAAAAATTGACTTACTTCACATTTCAGTTTTTCTGTTTTGTTTCTTTCTTTGTTTTTTTTTTGTTTTTGAGAAAAATTCTGCTTTTGTCCACCTAGAGTACGGAATGATATAATCAAAATTCACTGCAGCCTAAACTCCTTTACTAAAGCAAATTATCCTGTCTCAGCTTCCCAAGTAGTGGAGACTACAGGTATGGGCCACTGTGCCCAGTTAATTTTTACAGTTTTGTAAAGATAAGAGCTCATTCTTGCTCAGGCTGGTCTTCTGAGCTCAAGTGATCCTCCCACCTCCGCCTCCCAGACTGCTAGGATTACAGGTGTAAGCCACCACACTGGGCCAAATTTCAGCTTTAAGCACACTGAAGTGACAGCATCCTATTTAAAAAGAAAGCTTTCTGTTGTCCAAGCTATTACTTGTAGCCACTAGTGTTTGTGCTTGTAAAATATATGTATTTCAGGGTGGCACCTGTGGCTCAGTGAGTAGGGTACCGGGCCCATATACCGAGGGTGGCGGGTTCCAACCTGGCCCCGGCCAAACTGCAAAAAAAACCAAACAAACAAAAAACAACATATGTACATATATATGTATGTATGTATTTCAAAAGATAGAAATGGAGATTGGTTAGGGTAGGGTGGGTAAACCTCTCTCACACTTTAGGTGTTATATTCTACTGAGATGTGATCTACTTGCTAAACATTCTCATCTTGATTTTTTTTCAATTTTAAACAATACATAAATATAATATAAACAATGTAAATAGATTCTCACTTTAGTGAAGACAATCGAGATGTATACAGAGCAGAATGTGAGTCTTCATTTGTGTCCAAAACCTCAAGTACTCTCTAAGGAAGATGCCACTGTTAATAGTTTGATATTACTGCCCTTTTCCTATGCAGATATGTGTATGTGTGTATCACACCATATGTATCCATCTGCACTTTCTTGCAGATTTTTTTTTTTTTTTTTTTGGCCGGGGCTGGTTTTGAACCTGCCACCTCCGGCATACGAGGCCGGCGCCCTACTCCTTTGAGCCACAGGCACCTCCCCATCTGCACTTTCTATACCAGTATAGATTTCTCCTTTTATTGTAATGGCTAAATGAATTTCATAGTGCATATGGATTATAATTTGCCTTAGATTTCTCTAGAGCTTGCCTATAGATTTCTCCTTTTATTGTAATGACTAAACGAATTGCATAGTGCATATGGATTATTATTTGCCTTATTTCTTTGGATTAGCTTTATGTAATTTCCAATTTATATCTTTTTTTTGAATTGCAACAAATATCCCTGTAGATAAGTCTTTGTGCACATATGCTTGCATGCTTGTAGATAAGATTCACAAAAGAATAAATTCTGAGTGAAATGTTATTTGTAATTCTTGTTTTGATACATCCTGCCAAACTGCTCTCCAGAAAGATTGTTCCAATTTACACTTCCACTAAGAATGCATGTGAAGAATATCTATTCCTTCATACAATCACCAATGGTAGATACTATCAATTCCTTCCATTCTTGCCTTTGGTGTGGTTAAAAAACAATGTCTGTTTGGACAAAGTGCCTCAAGCCTGTAATTCTAACACTTTGGGAGGCTGGTGTAGGAGGAACAGCTTGATGACAAAAGCTGACGGCGAGCCTGGGCCACAGAGGGAGACCTTGTTGCTACAAAAAATCGTAAAAAATAATTAGCTGGGCATGGTGGTGACCACCTATAGTGCTAGCTACTTGGGAGGCTGGTGTGGAAGAATCACTGGAGACAAGGAGTTTGAGGTTATCATGAGCTATGATCTTGCCATATTGCTCTAGCCTGGGCAATGGAGCAAGGCTCTGTCTCAAGTAAACGATCTAAAGGACAATGTCTTATGGCTGCTTTAATTTTTATTACTCAAGCAGAGTTTCAGTCTATATATCTGAAATATGCAAGAAAATATGAGCCATTGATATTATTGTAATTTGGGTCCTTCTCATTCTTTACAGGATTTATTTATTGTGTTTTCCTGTTTAACTTTTTATCTGATCCTTTCTTGCCTAAAATTTCTTCAAAAGTGTTTTTTTCTTTAATTTCCAAATTTCAGTTGTCTATCAGGTATGAGGCATCTATGATGTGTAACCTTGTGAAACCTTTAAATTTTTTAATAGACATTAGTACACTTGATTTTTTCTTACAATGTCCAGAACTAATCGATATTAATTGTTAATATGCTTTTCCACACGAGATGAAGTGCTTAATTTAGTTACTATTTCCCTGACTCATGCTCTCCACGATGAAATCATCTTTCTTTGAAATTGCTTCATTCTGAGGACAGTGAGGAGATATTTTTTAAATTGAGTTGAAGTAAAATTTGCTAGCAATTAAATGAGATCGTAAACGTACGATTCAGTGATTTCTGACAAGTACCAACATCTGCGTCACCACCTCCTCCATCAAAGTGTACAGTGTTTTTATCACTCCAGAAAATTTTCTCATACCTATTCCGGCTCCCTACACAAGGCACAGGCAACCGTTACTCAGATTTTTATCACCATAGATTAGTCTTGTCTCTTCCTGAAATTCAAATGAATGAAATCACAGGGTATCATTTGACTCAACCTACGTTTCTGAGATTCATGACTTTTATTCCTCGTATCAGTAGTTACTCTTTGCAGTGCTAAGCAGTACTCCATTGTATACACACACCACTATATCTTCATCCATTGTCCTACTGATGGGCGTTAATATTGTTTAAAGTTGTTGGTTATGATAAATCAAGCTGCTATAAGTGTATGTCGCACACTTTTCTGAGGGTATGCTATCATTTATCTTAACTAAATCCTCAGAAAGAACACTGCCATGTCAGGAGAGACAGGTGTACGTTTAACAGACTAACTCAATTAAAAGGAAAAGATAAAACTAGTTTCTCAAAAAAACCTGTACAAATAACAGTCAGCAGGATTTGAGAATACGAGTTGTTGGACATCGTTACAAATATTTTCTCAGTCTTTTTAATTTCAGATATTCAAGTGAGTATAAAATATTATCACCTTGTGGTTTTATTTGTATTTAAATGCCTTTCAATAATAATAGTGAGAAACCTTAGGGCTCTTATTGGTCCTTCACATGTTTTCCATTGTGAATAGTTACTTATTTTTTTAAAAAAAATTATTATCTCTTTCTGAATGTAATGCCATCTTCACATTCACTGAGAATATATTTATTTAAAGTTTTCTTTGTTTGTTTAATTGACTCAGTGCCATTGCCTGTTGCTTATTCAGATTATTAAATTTAATGATTCTCTTTAGCACTATTGGCATTTTTCAAGGGTTTCCTTGTTCTTTACTGTGACCTTGGTACTGAATCATCTGTGTTTGCTTTCCTTGTACATAAGTTCTACTTGCCACAGCTTCCTTTTCAGATGGATATTGAAGTTAAGATATGCTTAAGCTTTTATTCTGTGCATGTTAGAGGCCTATAACTGAAGAACGTTACTAGCTATCTGGATTAATGCGCAACCTCTATCCCAGAGGTGAAATTCAGGAACAGCTTGGAGAAATAACTTCCCCCATCTCCATAATTCTCTGCCAAAGTAATTCTCCAAATAAATATGTGTGATTTGCAAAAAGGAAGAGCTTTTCCGGTCTTTCCTACCTGTAGCTGGTCATTTCATTCTCTTGATAATATCTTTCACAAAGCAGTAGATTGCAATGTTGGTGAAATCCAATTTAGCAAGGGTTTTCTTCTGATTCTTCATTTATGGATCATTCTCTTGGTGTGATAACTAAGACCTCATTGCTTATCAATATCTTTCTTTCCTGTGTTTTCATCAAAAATATTAACATTGCATTTTGCATCTAGTTCACCTATCTATGTTAATACTATCTTTTTATATAGTCTGAAGTATAAGAGTGTATTTTTTTTATGTATTTGGCCTGGAATGTTCAATTGCTCTAACAAACTTGGTTGAAAATACTTTTCTCTTTCTGCATTGGGTTGCCTTTGTACCTTTGTCAAACAATAGGTTGACTAGAGAATTCTTATTTTAGGTCTAATATATAGAGATTAAAAGTCATCACTCCTTACCTTATCAGGAAAAGCTATTAATAAAAACTGAAAATCAGTGACTTTTCTTTTATGCATTGGAGAACTGAGGTTACAGGGCAAACTGCTGTTCTGAAACCGGTTTAATGCTTGGCACACACGATGTGCTCCTCTGCCCCAAATGACTGGGTCCTGTGTATTGTTATGGTAAATGTCCTTTTCGGTGCCCCACATCTATCATTAGAACTCCAGACACCATTGTTTCTCTGCTCCCATAGTATCTGTTTCCTGGTGGTGATTCCTTACTCCACTCATCTTCTTCCTGCTGGTCTTCCTTCACATAACCTTCTAGGTCTTCCTCTAAATTCTCACACTAACTTTGGATCTTATGACCCAGTATCATAGTTTTCTTTATCGTCTACTCTGAATTATTCCTTATTAACATTTTTATTAGTCACATGTCTCCAAAATATGGAGAAAGCTGTTGATTTTTTTCATAACTAATTATAAAGGGAACTGTGGACCCAAAGCTACATTTTCAGACTCTCTGATCAAGGGTGTCTATATTCATTTACTGATAATTTATGGAATTGTCTCTTCAATCCCAGTTTCTCTTTTGAACCCAAACTTGCATTTTCAATTTTCCTTTTGAATAGGTCTATGTCAGCTGTTTTAGATAGCTGAGATTGTTTTCCACTTCTCCTTTGCCTGCACAAGGAAGAACACAGTTCACTTAGGGTCCAGACGATGCTCCTCCTTTCTGCTATCTATAAATCTCCCTTGGATTTGTAAGAAAGAACTACAAGAAGCGCAGTTCAGAAAACTATAGTTTCTTCTAAACTTTTCTGGGTCTATAGAAGAAAGGAGGCAACAATAATATTTGTTGATATTCCACCTTCTTAAAATTTCTGATTAATAAGGGTACATGTCATTTAGCCACATTGTTTGCATTTGTAAGGAAAAGTCTAACTTGTAGCTATGTCCCTCACATAGGAAGTGTGCCTTTAATTTTGGAGTTGCTCTGTGTAAAGTTTTGCTCTTGTTATTGAGGAAAACGTGTGTCCAGCTTCATTCCATTAAACTGGAATCCTTAATCAGTCCTTAATCATCCAGTTTTCAAAGTAAAGTTTAGTACAAAACCAGCCTTTTCTCATTTCACACACACACACACCATTTGCTCTACAAGGGCCATATCATGCTAGTATCTCAGGAAGGGGAATTTTAATATAGATTTCACACTATGGCTTAAGCAACACATAATGATCTAAGAATATTTTCTTCTTTTCCTTTGTGCTAAATGTTTCTCTCCTACCATCACAACACTGCAATCTAAGAAGCTTGTTTATTCTAAATTATTTCTATTCCTGTGAATTCCGTGGAATGAGTGTGGAATCAGAGGCACTCCATGGTGGACATTCTCCATGAAAACAACATATCAACAGAGTGAAGCTCATCTTTTCGGTCATCTTCGTGGATTTGGCCAATTTCTCAAAACTATGGGAACATATTAGAATCAAATGAAATGGACATTTCACCCACAATTATAATTCAGTCCTCAGTAATAATGGCCTTATGCATTTGACTTTTTCACAAAATGAGTTTCTATTACAATGGATTTCCAAGTATACTCTCTTCGGATCTTAAAAATAAAGTACTAATATTTCTTTAACTTTTACGTATGTATAGTTAACTACAATTCTAAGCTCAACATACATGCATTCTACTTTTCAAAGTATTAATTTCTCCTAAACTAAATCTAAGCTGCAGAGATGTGGAAACACAATATTAATAGTAACTAGCGTTGATTGAATGCTTACTATATTCAAATAGTGTTCTACTTATGTAATTCCATTTACCTCTTGAGGCATGTTCTAAATCATCCTTTTTTTAATAATAGTGAGGAATTAAGTAAGTTAAGTAGCTTAAGTATCTTATCCAACATAATAGAACTGTTGAGAATATGCACATTTATTTGCATAAACAGGCTTTTATATGGGGAATAATGCATTTTAATAAACTCATATCTCAAACCAGGGTCTTAAAAATAATCTAGTTATATCCTTAAAAATCAACTATGAAATATCTTCATTTCACCCATTTTAGAGATGACTTCAAATCTTTTTTCATACAAATTAAGCTCCACATACTTACATATTTCTGTTTAAAACAGTACTATATGCTATGAATTCATGTGGTCTTTTAGTTCAAACTTCATATAAATCTATTGAAGAAGGAAGTACATTCAGTAATGGTGTTTTAAACAAGTCTGAGTGCAAGATATCATCAGAGATTCTAAAGGGCATATTGCCAAAAAAGAAAAGATTTGTTATATTGGCTTTTACTACCCCCCTTAAATTTTATTTTCACCCCAAATAAAATTTTTGATCTGGCTATCAATTGTGTATAATATTAGAAATGACTTTAACTTTGATGAAAATTTTCAACAGCAGACTTGATGTTTTCCTGGATTAAAATCATATGTAAACGGTTTGAATTTATTTATGTAGGGATCCGTGGATGTTTGAACTCCGAATAGACACTCAGAGCCAGAGAAAGTTGTCACTCACTCAGGCACAGTTGGCAGCCCAAGGAACTTCAGTATCTCCTGAGAACACTAGATATTAAAAACTCGCACTGCGAGCTTTAGAAAGTTACTCAGCAGCTGTCTTTACTACTCCTGAGCTCAAGCTGGTTTCTCATCTAAGTAAAATTACATAGGCATTCCTGGGGAATTATATATAATGACTCTGAAAAGCTAAATGAGTTTAATTTCATCAATGTGGTGACAATTGACAAACCGTGATACTGCTGATTTCAGTCCCCCCACCCCAAGTACAGAGCAATGCATTCCATCTTCATTTCTTTGCCTTATTTTGATTCACTGCTTCTTTGGAATATCTTTTAGAAAGGCTGAAAAAGAAAGCATCCTGTATTTCAATAGCTGAGATGGCTTTTCGTGTAGACATAATTTTGAAGGCTGATAAAAGGGAAATGTATTAAATATTTTATGGTAAATCAAGGAGTTTAGGAAATGGACATTTGAGACTAATTAATTCAGTGGGGCCAGGATTTGGTAGATGGTGCTGAGAGAAAACCCTTGATTGCATCTTTGCCTTGGGATTCTACCAGTGGTGATTGTTGCTCAATGAGAGAAAGAGAAAAAAAAAAAAAAAGAAAGAAATTAATTGTATGAAAGGCTCTGTATGGATGGATGTGTGTATTGGAACCCAGATGGGGGTGTTTTTGAGATCAGACTTGTATGAATCGAGGCAAGAAGGAAGCTAGAAACTAGACACTGTTCTATGGCAACAGAGAACTATTCATTTAACAGTGATTTCATATTTTTATAGTCTATCCAAAAGTAGCATGGTCTAGAAAGGAGTCATTCTCATCATGTGTCGTCTCTGTGCATGGAGAATTAGAGAGAGATGTAATCAGAGACTAGAGAGAAAAGATATAGAAGGGCTGTGTTCAGCCAGGAGCCTGGACTTGATCCCACATCTCTAGTGTAACATTAAAGGAAGCAAGGTCCTTGCGATATACTAGCAGGCACTGTATTCTCAACAGGCCTGGCCTTGGCCCCGTCTTCCCTACAACACAGTGTGGAGCATAAATTATCAGCCATATGCACATTTCTACCTTAAATTTGGAAGATATTTATTTGATTTGTTGACTCATATGCACATGTTTGAATCAATGAATAAATATATGTATACACGCAATTAGGTGTATAGACACAGAAACGCTTCTCAGTGACATTGATTTCTATGAAGACTGCAATCTGAGACAGATTTTCGTTATAATTTTGTTAGCTAGGATAAATTAGTCTGAGTTTGCTAATGTTAAAAAATTTACATACAGTTGCTGTTGCTTGGTAAGCCAAATTCCCCACCATTCCTTCACAATTTTAGTAGAAATTAGCCAAAATAAAAAAAAAAAAAATAGAGGGTCAGGCTCACTGGTTCACATCTGTAATCCTAGCACTTTTTTATTAAAAAAAAAAAAATAGCAAACATGTAAATATAAAAAGCATTAGAAAACCAATGCTGAAGATATAATTTCAAGATAAACATTCCAAGAAGAGAAAGAAAAAATAAAGGGAAGACAAACATTGACCATTAATTCCAGAATAGGGCACACAA
>NW_003852427.1:14009813-14013081 GCF_000181295.1 Otolemur garnettii | reverse complement strand
ATTTAAAGTTTAAAATGTTAAAAAATAAGGAAATACTGACTTGTGAGTTTTGGTTTTGTCCCTGTTTCTATTACGAGGACTATTTTTAGTAAATCAAGTACACTCTTTGGGTTGCAGCATCCTCATATGAAAAATGAGGAAGCTGGAATAAACCTCTAAGGTCCTTTTCGGCACAAATTTTATGAAACTTGTAATTGCCTGCATTTTATGGTGGTTTGTGAAGTGCCCTTGTTTTTTGAACAACTCGGGCCCGGATTCTTCTGAATCATTTTGTAATAACCCTGATGCTCCTAAAAGAAGGAAAAACAATAGCAAATGAACAGAATATTTGCTCCCCATAATGCAGTATTTGAAAACTTCAAAGCTTTGACAATATGCTGACATGCCCAGTGTTCATTTTAACTAGTGACTTTACACTGAGACATCCTTTTCTCTTAGTTAAATTGTTTTCTGATGATAAAATCAATACATGTCATTGTAAGTAATAGCTTACAAAACACACACCAAAGAACATAAAAAAGAAAAAAAGTAATTAACTTTAATCTCACTATCCCAGAGATCCATTATCAAAATTATCCCTCTGGGCCCATCTGTGTGTGTGTGTGTGTGTGTGTGTGTGTGTGTGTGTGTCTATGTGAATACGCATGCAATATCCTTTTTTTATTTTTGAGACAGAGTCTCATTTTGTTGCTCTCAGTAGAGTGCCCTGGCATCGTAGCTCACAGGAACTTCAAACTCGTAGGCTTAAATGCTTCTCTTGCTCTTCATCTCGAGTAGCTAGGAATACAGGCTCAGGTCACAACGCCCGGCTATTCTTTTTTGTTTTGTGTTTTTTGTTGTTGTTGTTGTTTGTTTGTTTTTATTAGAGACAGAGTCTCTCTCTTGCTCAGACTGGTCTTGAACCCGTGAGCTCAAGCAATCCATCCACCTCGGCCACCCGGAATGCTAAGATTACAGGCATGAGCCAACAATTCCAGCATAATTTACTTTTAAAATATAAGATAGGTTGTGTTCTTAATGATTTTTTTGGTAGCCTACCTTTGTTACACATCAATACAATGCACACATTTCCATATACGTGTTGTGAACGCATCTGCATCACATTCCCATGCTGATGAAGATAGAATCTATGCCATTTTAATTGCTACAAGTTATTCCAGTGTTTGAATGTGCTGTGATTTATTTAATCAAACATTGTGTTGTTGGGCAATTTAGCTCTTTCTAATGTTTGCAATTATAAGAAACTTTGAAATAAACATCCTTTATCTTTCAACACTCACTTGTCTGATTATCGCCTTGGATACTGTATACATAAGATTTATACACTTCAATTTTCCTGTTGTTGTTGAAACTAAATTTACAAAAGTGTTTTTGCCTGTATCTGTTCCTACGTAATTATTTTTCTGAATCTGTGATTCCTCTCTTGACTTTTATTTCCTGAGTCACTGCTCATTAGATCTCAGCCTCCAGCCTCCACTACCCACTGCACCCACATCCTTGCTTTTCTCAGAGGCCCAAGCCCAACCCCCTGCCTCAGTGTTGCCCTAATAGTGTGATAGTCTGCTTTGGCTTTTAATTTTCTCTCTTTTTCCTTTCTATTTATCCAAATCACGCTAGTAAAATCACCTATGCCTTCAGGCAATTTGTCTTTCTTTTTCATTCTCCATAAAAATATTTGGGACAAAGCTTATGAATCATATCTATATAGTTTTTATTTACTCTATTCATTTGGGTACCAAATAGATTTGGTTTATATTGTCAGTATTTGAATTTTAGACATTTCACTTATAGGTTTACATTATATTTATGTGTAAAACTATTATAGCTGATCTTTTAATCTCTTGATTTCAGACTTAGTCTATATGCACTTAAAGGATTAAAAAATTATGATTAATATCATAATTCGAGGACATGAATGAGATCAAGAAAATCCTCTCATACGATATTGAGTGCTAGATTTGAGCAAAGAGGCATGCACTTTTATAGTTTGTGAGATAACTGAAGAAGAAAAAACATAGGCATTTCTGCTACTAAGTGGATTCTAGAGTCTCTCAAGTGCATCTTAGCTTCATTTAATCTTTGATCCAACCTATATAAAAATAATTATCTTTACCTTTCTTGCCACAAAAGCTTATAGTTGTAAAAATATAGAAACAATCATCTTCTCATCTAATATAGCAATAGCTTATTTTTGTGCTAGGGTATGTGAACCAAAAAGAAAACAAGGGAAATATGTCCAATTATGTTTAATTTATTCAGGAATTAGAAAAGAGGATTATAAGCTCAGATACACTGCTAGGGCAGGCCACATATGCATCTGAAGAGGTTAGCATAAAGGAAAACTTTGATTTTCAAAGGAGAAGTTCATATAAGCTGCTTGGGAACAGACTTCATTGGTTTCAGAGACTCAAATCCAGGCTTGGCATCAGTTCGTTGGTGGAGATGCTATTAGCAGGCGGGTGTTCTTTTGAGTGCTTCTTACCTGAATTGCTACGATCCTAAAGAATTTTGTCAGGTTATTTTTAGAAAACTCTTGAGATAATCTTTATCTCAGACATGTGTGCCTGAGGCCTCCTCCTTGGTACTCTCTTGGCTCCAGTTTGTTTGAATCTGTTTGAATAAAAAATGATTTTATCCTGGTACCTAAATTTTTCTGAAGTGGAATTCAATAGTCAGGGTTCATGTCTTGCCTGTGTCCAGACAATGAACACAGAGAGGAACTTTGCCAGAATTTGAAAGTATGAACAGCTTACCTTCAATTACATTAGGTGCCTTGCATAGGCAACATGACAGTCATTCCAGATCATAATCCTGGGAGCAACATTACCAGTCAGTGCAGAAGTCTCAGGAAGTTGAAAGAGAAATAGAAAAAATATTCGAAGATCAAACAGCATGACCCACTCGAAGCCACTTAACAATCTCTGGGGAGGAGCACAGATGGGATAAAAGTGAGAACCCCCAGTAGATGTAAACAAGAGTAGGCTTGGGGGGAAGGGGAAAAACAGAGTTTACAGATGCCTTGAAACCTGGACTCCAAAGAAAAGAATAAAGAGAGAAATAGTCAAGATAAAAATTACCCCAAAAAGGGCAAGAAAAGGCAAGCCAATAGATAGATTTGAACCATAAATCTCAATTTGGTTTTGCCAGTATTAGTAGACACAGCACTGTTCTTCACAGATCTCCAGGACAATGGTTAATCCATGCATAGCAAGTCAACCGAGGTTCTTAGATACTGCTACTGTAAACCTTCTGGCTTGCAAATGCATCA
>NW_003852427.1:14008227-14009384 GCF_000181295.1 Otolemur garnettii | reverse complement strand
CCCCATGTCTCCCCTCCCCCTTGCTAGATTATACTTGTGTTTTTTCTTTGTTGTAAGAAGGTAGTTGTTTATATATTGGCTTCCTATTAGTACTGAGTACATTGGATACTTTTTTGCCATTCTTGAAATACCTTACTAAAAAGACTGTGTTTCAACTCCAAAAATAGGATATTTTCTATTTTACTGATCCCAACAGCTCCCTTTCACCTGTAAGACTGAAGGTTAGCAGGAGATGACAGCCCATGGCATAAACAAAGATGTTCAGGGAGGTCACCTTCAGCCGCGAGTCCTGTAAATTTCCTTGGAACAGCTTTTCAGGTGGCTGAGCTTATTTTGACAAATCAGCCAGATTAGAAAAGAAAGACTTGGCAGATAATTCTGTGTGATAATTATATATGACTCAATGGCATAAAGGACATATCTTTGGGGGAATTTCATGATACAACCGGGGTTTATCCTGAAGGGTAAAATATCCTGCCTGAAGAGTGATGGGGTGGGTTATGGAGCCTGTCATGTGGGCATAAATTTCAGTAATTCCTAGTTTTTGTCACAGGCATGGTCAAGGTTAGGAGTTCTTGGGGTTACATAAAGAAATATATTGAAGGGAAGTCGGTGATGCTTCAATTATTGTGCACATTTATCTATAACTCTGGAGAAGCCCCCTTTGGGGAGGTTTCTTTTTTCTTTTTTTTGGCCAGGGCTGGGTTTGAACCCATCACCTCCAGTATATGGGGCTGGTGCCCTATTCCTTTGAGCCACAGATGCTGCCATAGGGGAGGTTTCTTGGTGGTTAGAAAGGGTCTTCTTGTCCTTGTCCCTTCTCATCTGGAGTGGGGTGTGCTGCCATCTGCTTGGGATGAAACCCTCCAAATGACCTTACTTGTAAAATACCAGGGGGTCCAAGGAAGCAGAGCACCTCCGTTTCAAACACTTGAATTTGCGTTGTAAAATAAGCTGAGATTGGTTCATAAATCTTTGAGATAGTTCCAGAGAGGGAGCAAAGACAAGAGCAGTCAGCTAAAATTTTCCTGTGTCATCTAGAGCTAGGTCCTAGAACCCTGAAGGAGGTTTGCTGACTCTCTGATGGATGAGGTAACAACGGCCTACGTCATCTGGAGTAACAATGATTCCCCCCTTTCAGCACTCAGAATATAACT
>NW_003852427.1:14005522-14008024 GCF_000181295.1 Otolemur garnettii | reverse complement strand
GTACTAATTTATCTAGTTTTTCCTTGAGAATTCACATGTCCATAACTGCTTCCAGGAGTTATTCTCTAGCAAGAGTTATCAGAATGTCAAACTTGGGTGGGAGTGAGGAGAGGGTTAGGAGTCCTGAGACCCACTCTAAAACTGAATTTCTATGGAACAATTAATCTGACTCCTCTTTGCCTTAAACTTCTACCAAAACCCACCTGCTTTTATCCCAAATTTCATAAGTCAGATATTACAAATAGCCATGGAGTAATTATCTGGTAGCAGTAGGCGTGGGCGTGCCCTAGGGGAGTTTACAGCAGGGGGTGGGATAGTCCCAAAGAGGAGAAAAAGCAGCCTCACTTAAGATGACTACCAAAAGAGAGAATGAAGTCATGAACTGGGGTCTTCTCAACAGGGAAACCCCATGTTAAAGTCTGAGCTTCTTTCATTTTCCATCCTTAGACTAGAAAATTCACCTCAGCATCTAACTTCCAGGTCTACTCCCTAATGTTCAAATTCCCTGAGGTTATCCTAAAACCTTCCACTGATTATGTTATACATTGAAGTCTACTGTTAAAAGTTGATCCAGTGGTAAAAGGGATGACGCTAATCCTGTAGTTCTATGTATAAGCTACAGCTAGGAGAACAAGGCTGTGGGAAAGGAACTTGGAGGAGCCTGGTGTCTGGGCAAGTGGATAGCAGCATACTCCACCCCAGATCACAAGGGACAGGGACAAGGAGACCCTCTTTTAACCAAATTCTTTGCAGGAAAGATGCCCTGTTCAGGAAAGAGGCCAGTGAGGGGCAAATCACATCATTTTGGTGGATGGTGGCTATGTAATTCACAGATATGTAAGTTACAGAAGAGTGGTATCAAAAAAATCTTTAATGAAAATGTAATCTGTAGCAAGGACATGCACGTTTCAGTAGTTATTCAATGCAACTAGATATTAATTTGGACATCAAGCCATTTGGACTATCCAGTCACACCCCTAAGCTGAATTGTGAGTCCTTTAGCTAAGAGATTTTGCAAAAATTACATGGCTAGGATTTGCCACTTTCCACAAATAAATGACTTCCCCTAGTCAGATGTCAAGGACCCAGTCTTCAAGTAACCATGTTAGAAAGGAGTCACCCCACCTTTCTCATTTTGGGTGACACCAATGCTTGCCTTATTTTTCACATTAGTAGTAGTTTTATGAGACAGACTTCACAGGTCTCAAAATGCCTCAAAATAGAGCAGTCACAGCAATCTTCCAAATCCTCCACTTTTTCTATCTGGTCACCTTAAATGGTCATTATTATCCTTCTTCCTATTGCAATGGGAGAAATTATGGATTTTATAAGAAAAAAGATAAATAAGCATTTGGATACATAATTGAGACTGGAAATGTCAGATTTTGAAGTTTGGGGGCTTTAGACACATACCTCTAAAAATGAGTTTCTGATAGATATAACTGTTCTTTCTAGCCCCAAAATATTATATATAATATAATATAAGATTATAATAATGTAAGATTATAATATAATATAATTTTATGAGTATCCTATTAAACCTTTAACTTTGGTACTCCTGTGTCAGTTCTCCATAGAGATAAATTGTACTGACAGAGCCTTGGAATAGGATTTAATCTGTAGATATCATATTGGGATTCTTCTGCAAACTTCTCCACAAACTACAAAACTCAATTCCTCCCAGTTACCAGGGAAACAACATGAGACCCTGAGAACACCAAGTATGGGGTGAGTGTTGTCAAGGCTGGCCACCCTCTCTACGCGTGGAGTGTCAGAAACTTATGCTCAAAGACAGAAGTCATGGAATTTGCCATTCCAAGCTATAAACATACATCACTTTGATAAAATTAATTCAAATAAAAGGACAATTATAATTAAGGCCAAAAGTATCATTTGAACCTTCCAGATTTTAATGATATGATGTACAATGTGTTAAGATGTTTACTCAGACAATTAAATTCTAACATGCTCAGTAAATCTAATATGAATAAAATATGCCACCATCGTTGCTTACTCATGATGAGAAATCTATGGTCAATTGAAATTAATAATTGATTAAGTCTTTTGGCCTAAAGGACTTAGGTCTTGTATAGATGACCATACAATCAGGCATATTTTGGCACCATATTTAATATCTGCCTTTCCTTTATGGATCTCTAAATAAACTACAATATACATCATATTCTGTATGAAAGAGGTAATTGTTTCTTCATCCCCTGTTCCCCCATCTTCCTGCCCCCAGTCTAACCTTTCCAGCCACCACAAGTGAACCCTACACTCATGGGTCAGGCAATTGTCCACATGATAACACATTTCTTAAAAGAGAAGATAGGCCTGTCTCCCTGGCAACACTACCAGTGATAAGTTCTCACATGATTCAAGAATCAATTCAGAGGCATAGTCCAGATTTGAAAGTAGTCATCTAATGTAGAAGGCAGCTTGTCTCCTCTGACACCAAGACTAAATCTGAGATCTACCTGGACAAGTGTCAAGGATGCTGGT
>NW_003852427.1:13985329-14005446 GCF_000181295.1 Otolemur garnettii | reverse complement strand
AACCTAAAATTAGAATATTCTTTCCACTTTCTGTGGCTTGCATTTTTTTTCCATGTCCCATGTTACCTTAGAAAGCCTCCCCTGATGTATGTTTTCACCTTTCCCCCCAACCAACACATTTTCTATAATAGCAGTATTTTCACTTTAATTACAACATGTACCACAATTTGTGATTATATATGTCTTTGTGCACCATTTTCTGGCTTTATCACTACATTGTGATCTGAGGCTCTTCAAATATATGTGTTGAATGAATGAGACACTGAATAAATTATTAGTTTAAACACAAAGAAAAGACAATATAAATCCATTTTTTCATTCTTAAGCCTTTTAAAATAATAACATAAATTAAATATAATGTAATCCAAGCAATATTTGAACACAATCACAGGGAAAACCTAGAAGATCATCTAATAAATTAAGACATAAAAGCAAACTCCATAAATTTACATTATAATAAAAAGATATGTTTCCTATACATTGTCTAGTGAGGCATAATTTGCCTTTGCTGTATTGTTTGAAAATATTTAATTCTATCCATGTAATACAAAATAAATTGAATGGCTGAAGTTCAAACATATAAAGCAAATAAAATAAGACAATAAGACAAGGTCAAAATAGGTAAGTAACCAGAATGTCAGAGGGCTAACTTAGACAAAAAACATACAGGGCCCTGGTGGCTACTAAATTGATATACAAAATTAATACCCCAAAGATGAGCGCAGACAGATGCCCACTGCTGAAATTCATTCTTACTTCCCACGTCCAAGATACCTCTCAAAACCTCAGGCGCATTGGCAAGTATCATCTACGGATCAAGTGTATTTGCACCTACATCTCTCTGATTAGGTGGTGGGTGGGAAGGTCGTTATCTTACCTGCCAGCATCTATTCATCTGCTTTCTGTGTATGGTGATTTCCTCTTAAGTTCTAAAGGCCCACTTTATCACTGCTTGTCACACTATAAATAGGAGACATTCAAAAAGGAAAGGGCAACTTTTATGGAGAGATAGATGATAGATAGATAGATAGATAGATAGACAAGGCAAGCCAGTGTGAGAGCTGGCTCAGAACTACTTAAGCCCACAGGGAATGAATAAGCAACAGGGAAACAAATGGCAAGCAAGCTGCATTTCCATTTCCCACGTCTCCCTACGGTAGCCAAGAGAGGCAGATGTACCAGGAAGACTGGGAAATTGAGTTCTTTCTTAAAAATGTAACTAACAATTATTTCTCCAACCTGCCCATCTTTGCTGTCCCTTAGTCTCCTATTGGTATTATAATATGGGGGAAAGAGGAAACAGAATATAAATTGTATAGAACCTTTTTGGCTCTTAACAAAGACTGCCTTCCACTGCCCCACGGGAAGGGTCAGGGACTCCTGCACGCACACAACAGCGTGGGTGAGTGTCAGAAGCACAAATGGAGACTGTTTGCTGACAGCTCTCCCTTTTGGATTCCTTGATACAGGCACTCAAGTAAGTTGATGATGGGAAATCCCAAAAGGAGGTAGACTTCTCTGTCTCCTCTGGGGCCACTTGGGATTCCTGGTTTGGGCTACAGAAGGTGGCCATAGGAATTACAATCGACACAGTGGGCAGGAGTTAAACAGCTACCACAACAAAGGGCTATTCTTTCTAAGGATCACAGGTGTCCATAAAGTTGAATTCCATTTCTCTAACTTCCTTCCTGAAGCATGTGCATTCCTAAATGATAGGATAGGACTCTCTTCAATGGTATTTACTCTTTTTTTTTTAAACCTTTAATGCAAATACCGTACAGAGTAACTTTACACTGTGCAAATATTAACGATCTGTTATTTTATACAAATCCTGTATTTATCTATGTACTGCTAAAGAATTTGGTTTTATGGTCTTTGTTATATTTTAAGGTTTCTCATTTTGGAGTATTTTATTGAATCAACAATCCTTATTTCCATTTGTAGTATAGCACAAAGAAAAGTGTTTAAAAACAGCCATGCTGCCACACATGCACACACAAACATGGTATAATTACTTACAGAACTTTGGAACATTTTGGAATAAGCCTTGCCTTGGGCCATGAGAGAAATTCAAGCCTAATTATATGCTTGCTCACTCTTTTTAAAAGCTTTACATGCCCCAAACTTCAAATATTTGCAGGGATCTGGAAAGACTCCATAAAGAGCCAAAGTAAGTTCTTTGTAAATACTCAAAAACCAGTTGGGACCCCTTCAACAGCTACTCTGTCTGGGAGCAGGCAGAATCTGGTAGCAGGAGAGCAAAAGTCCTTGTGTTGAACTTTTCGGTAACTTACTTCAATGCCTTGTAATAATTTATCTGAAAATAAGCCAAAATATTATAACATTTTAGAATGTCAAGAAAACTTTATGATAATCTGTCCAAACACTTCTTTCTACTATGAATCAAACTTGGGAACAAAAAAGTGAGGTGACATGTACACCAGCCCGTAGATATTTAAGCCACAGAGCTTAACAGCTTTTTGATTCCTTGACCAAGACAGAGAACAATAGTAAAATTGCTTCTAATGCCATCAGCCGATAGAATCTGTTGAGTGGATGGACAGGAAACTTAAAGAGAGCTTTGATGATCCATTTGCTCAGCAATGACTGGCTTTCGGACCAGTCTGGGATCCTGTGCAAACCAAGGTTGGCAGTCCCTCTAGCTTTCATGAAAGTTCAAGATTTCACCTGTAGCTTTGTAATCTCTTATAGTATCGGGGAAAGGGCAGGATAAAGTGGTATGTTTTTTTTGGTTTTATCTGGAGGCTAAAGAAAAATGGCTTTGAAAAGAGAATTCCTTGGTCCAGCACTGCACATGTTGTTATTTGCTGTTAAATAAATAAAAGAATATTAAATGAATGAGACTAGAAATCATATCAAAAATGACCTTGATGGTACAATGCCAAGGAATTTATGTGTGGTGAACAGAATAGATCCCCCTGCCAAAGGTCTGTATCCAAATCCACGTCCATGTGTTATACATGTTACATGCAGGAGAGTATTAAGCATGCAGGTAGGACTAAGGTCCCTAATCTCGTACTTGATTATTCCGATGGATTCAATGTAATCACAAGGGCCCTTCAATGGGGAAGATGGAGGAAGAAGGGTCAAAAGCAGAGAGAAAGCCTTGTGACAAAGATTTCACCTGCAATTGTTGGCTTTGGGTATGGAAGGAAGCCACTCACCAAAGACTGAGGGAGGGCTCTGGAAGCTGGAAAAGGCACAAAAAAGGAATTTCTGCCTGAAGTTTTCAGAGAATAACACAACTCTCTGCACACCTTTGACTTTAGCTCAGTTAGATCAGTTTCTGGCTTCTGACATTTAGAACAATAAGCTATTACATTTAAAAAAAAATCACTAAGTGTATGGTGGTTTTAAACTACAGCAGCAACAGAAAACTAATGCCTTATTCCAGAGGTTTAAAAAAAAAAAAGGCCGCTCATAGACCCAGTTAGAATCCTGGAATCACATAGTTTATTAAAAAAATTTAACACACAGCATAAAGCAAAGAGAAGGCTTAAGATGAAAGAAATGAAGTAAGCTAGTGCAGTTAAAATAAGGTACAAATGTCCTTCCTAAATCCTGGGTAGATGATGTTCACATATCTTCCCCTCCCTGGGCCAGAAGAGGCTTCCAATGGCCTCAATAGTCTGGTTAAGACAATCTGAGTTTAGGTCGGAGCCATTCACCTCAGGAACAGCCGTGGGGTTTGTGTTTCTTGGGCAGAGGGCACATGGGACCAAAATGGTGTCACCAGTGGATGACTAAATTAAGTCCTCATGCATATTGAGTGCTCATCTATATTTAGTGTGCCCAAATAATTAGCATTTCTTGTATATTTTGCATGTCATGAATATTTAGTGTTCAGATGCCTCATGTATAATTCACTATGACTCATGAATATCAATTATCTCCTGATGCATCTACCCTTTCTGCTTAATATGTATATGTCATACTTATTATTTATTGACTTACCACGTTTTATGGGTTTCATTCAGTCCATGTTTTCTTGTCTTTTCTAGCAGAATTAGAGATTCTCAAACAGTAGAATAAATGCATATGACACCTATGAAGAGGATGAACAACACTTGAGTGGTGTTTCAAGACTGACCCAATGCAATGACATTCTGAGGCTTTGCCTCAGTGCTCAGAAACATGCCTGTGTCACTACCCTCCTCTATTCCTCAAAGGGTAAATCTATAGGGAAACACTTATGTTTAAGGAAAGATACGTTTTTTATTCCCCAAATCTAAAAATGTATCTGATTTATCAGCCATGAATGCTGTTAATTAAGGATAGCTCCCGTGTATTTAACCATTGGAAGCACTTACGTTATTAAGCATAAAATAGTATGTTCCCACAGTCACTGCATCTTGCCCTTTGAGGGGACTACAAGATGGTACAAAGGACACGACTCTGAATTTTGGGAGACAGGACCCCTGTCCCTTCAGCCCCTAAATACCTCTGTAATAACAGGCCAATCACTTCAGCATCATGAGCTCCGGCTTTCCTTGTGTCTAAGATTATGGAATCAGCCACTTGATTATATAAACTAATTGTCATCACCCAGGCCTGCCCCTGAATTTGCCTAAATGCTGGCAGTTTGCGCTTCTGGCATAGCCTTTCCTGAGAGCTATAAACAGGTGAAGTCAAATTCATAATCCAAATTAGTCCTCTCAGCCATCTATACCATGTAGCACACAAAAGAGAAGCAGGGAAAAAAATCACTTCCACAGTTTGCCTCTCCGTCATTGAAGCAGAGATAACATAGCCTTCACATTTGTTTGTCATCATGACTGCTATTACAGTACAAGTGGTTTTATTCTAAAAAAGGAAAATCAATGAACAAAAATATTCAAAGATTTTTCCTAAACTGTAAGATAGAGACAAGTAGGAAAGGCCTTAAAGAGTCAGCAAGTAATCTTTCCAAAACAATGAATATTGTATTATTTCTCCTATAGAGACAGTTATTACAAAGCTTTATTTGTATATGTTTTATCCTTGCCATTAAATCATTCTCAATCATAATTCCTATACTGTTGTTTAAAATCAGTTCCTGTCGTCTTATAATTAAGAATATCTGCTTACTGAGTTCTGGAGAAATAATTATGTCTCTTTTTGAATTACTCTCCTTGAAACCAAAACATCTTGTTTTTATTCTTTCTTACGAGGTTGTATTTTACAATCTTTCAAACTTCTTATTTGATTCTTTTCTTCTCTGAATGACTACCCGTGTGAGAATTGGCCAGTGTAGATTCTTCCAGAAGCAGGCGTCCATCTGCTCTCAGGCTGGGCTAATCCCAGACTAAGAGGGTGAGCTCTCACACCCTGTCTGACAGGGTCCCACT
Source organism: Otolemur garnettii (assembly GCF_000181295.1). Lineage (NCBI taxonomy): Eukaryota > Metazoa > Chordata > Mammalia > Primates > Galagidae > Otolemur > Otolemur garnettii. The sequence continues at coordinate 14,000,098 of NW_003852427.1, read as the reverse complement.
TTTTTTTTTTGCTCAACTCAGAGCTCAGACTTGGACCTATTACTCAGTAAGACTGAAAGAACGAAATTCATTTGTTGGAATCTACAAATTTGCTAAAGAATGAATGTACTTTCTGATTCCTTCCTCTCCTCTGAAAGGCAGAAAAGAAAAAAAATATCCAAATGACATGTACAAAAAGCCAACCAAACAAAAAACCGGGGCCACTTCCCCCGGCCTCATTGCCAGCTACATCTCCCATGGGAAATGGGGTAGTCTCCTTTCTTACTCCTGAACCCCCTCCGTGATCATTGTAAAAAATTATCAGAAAGAAGCTGTGCAAGAATTTTCTTTCTGTCAACGAGGTTCTTTATATAAAGTATGCTGGGTTGGCTTCTGTAGGAACTTTTTACACTTTGACCAGAAAAAGTCATCATTAGCATTTGACCTTCTTTAAATATTATCACAAGCTAAAATTCGCAACTCTTGTCTTTTAAAAGTAGTTTCTAATTTGTAGACTATTTCTCACCCCACCTCCACATTTTCTTCCAGTTTTCAAGTTTTCACAAGTAAAAATATAGACACGACATTGGAAACGCAGGTACACGTATGCGGTCATATGGAAACGAAGCCCAAGGCCTGCGTGTTTCTGCCGTCAGGGACTGTCCCTTGCACCAGGGTAAAGGTTTTTGATGCTTCTGGTATTTCTGTCTTAGAATGGCAAAGTTAAAAATGAGCAAACACCACAGATTCGCGTTGCCTTTTAAGATTTCCCTGGCATGAGATCAAAGAAAAGAGAGAGAAAAGCCCAAGATAAGGCTTAGAACTATGAAGCTTGCACAAAAGCACGAGAATTGAAAAGTCTGTTTGTAGTCGGAATAACTCTGACAACAACTGCTGCGTCCATAGAAACAAGGCCTGGAGTCCAGTTTGATTTTCAGGAATGAAAGGGAAGAACAGATGTTTCAGGTACCGAGGATCTAAACTCCCTCCTCTTCCTGAGAACCGGCTGCATTAAAGACTCCGCACTGCTGCACCCTCGGTTTGAAATGAGTAAACAAAGCTGCAGAAACCCGAGCGAGTCCGTGAAGTTTGTGTCGAAATCACTTTCGCAATACATAGAAAAGAGGAAAGTTATTTCGCTACAAATCACATACCACTTAAGAAGAGGTATGATTTTAGGCTCTCCAAAGACAAGTGAAAAAGCAAATTCTTCTTTTTAGAGGGAACGCTTCATAAACAAAACACGAGCTTACCCAGCACTGCCCGGGCACCACACGTCTGTCATTTCACATATGTCCCTTCCGTAATTCACCCAAACAACTGCGCCTCTCCAGTGCACAAGGACAGTGAGATCACACTGATCATCTGCCCCAGAGTCTGGGAAAAGACCTCATTGCCTGATAGTCAGAACGGCATTTACAATTACCTAAGAAGGACCTTTTTTTTTTTCTTTTTCAAATGGCTTTTTCTGTGTACTTTCCCAAGTACTTTTACAAATTTGTTATATGAGTGTACAAATAATGGTGCGGTATGTGAGGCTTTGAACACAAATCATGGTGATCTAGCACTAGAGTTGTTTGTGTACAAAGAGCACTTGAGATTTGGGGAAGCCTTTCCTTTGTTACCTTCTGGGTTCATAGGGTCATGCCTTTAATATCCAAAACAAGAATTAGCTTATTTTAAAACACAGAAGGGAAGCTAGTTAATTATTTATGAAAGAAACAATGCTCCCGTGTTATTGCAAGTCTTTGAAGCAATAGATTTGATTCGCTAAAGCAAACTTGGGGCAGAATAGACAGAAAAGCAATGTGGCTTGTGAAATGCTTTCTCAGCTCATTTGTAGGTAAATCAGATACTTTTTTACCTCTTAAGAGATTTGAAAATCTCTTCTATAGGTTACGCCCACAGTGACATCAGTTCTCTGAATACTGTTGCCTTTAAGCTTGTAGAAGCAAGAGAATGAAGTTATGGACATCAAAGTACATGCCTCAAGTCTCTGTTTGCTATAAATATTAATCAGAATCAGATCAGAAGGAAATTCAGTATGTGGGTGTATATGTGTGTACTCAGGCCCTTGAAGAAAATAGACACACATGAGGGTGTCCAAGAGTAAAAAGATGTAGATCTGTATATATGTTTATAAATATTCTCTTAAATATGCATGCTAAGGTTGTCAAGTTGAGGACATAATATAAACAGGGAATCCTCTTTCTTTAAGATAAATACTTGGAAATTATCTCTTCAGACCTCAGTTCCAAGCTAGAATAGGAAGTCTTCAGGCTCACTGACCACGTCTGGTCTTCCTTCTGCCTACAACCCCCCCTTCTTAATAATGTAGAAGGAAAGAAGAAAAAAACTCAGGAACTGTCTGAATGCTGTGTCAGGAAAGAGAAGACACAAGCTTTGTGAGCTCTAAACAGTGTCTTGCATTTTGCTTCTGAGACCCAAGTTTAGATTCCTTCACTTTCTGGCATACAGGTTGTTTTACCTGAACTCATGACAAATCAAGTGGGGGACTAAGAGAGAGACGTCGGCATCCTTTACAAGGTGTTTACTGGCTTTATTTATTTTTTAAATTAAATCATAGCTATGTACCTTATACTGTCATGGGGTACAGTGTGCTGTTTTTATATACAGTTTGAAATATTTTCATCAAACTGGTTAACATAGCCTTTATGTCATTTTCGTAGTTATTGTGTTAGGACATTTATATTCTACATTTAGAAAGATTCACATGTACCTTTATAAGATGAACCATAGGTGTGATCCCACCAATCACCCTCCCTCCACCCATCCTCCCCCCTCCCCTCCCCTCCCTCTCCCCTTTCCCCCTATTCTTGGGCTATAATTGGGTTATAGCTTTCCTATGAAAGCTATAAATTAGTTTCATAGTAGGGCTGAGTACATTGGATACTTTTTCTCCCATGGTTGTAGAGAAAAGGGAACACTTCTACACTGCTGGTGGGATTGCAAACTAATACATTCCTTTGGAAAGCTTTCTGGAGAATACTTAGAGAACTAAAAATAGACCTGCCATTTGATCCTATAATTCCTCTACTAGGTATATATCCAGAAGACCAAAAATCACACTACAACAAAGATATTTGTACCAGAATGTTTATTGCAGCCCAATTCATAATTGCTAGGTCATGGAAGAAGCCCAAGTGCCCACTGACCCACAAATGAATTAATAAATTGTGATATATGTACACCATGAAATACTATGCAGCTCTAAAGAAAGATGGAGACTTTACCTCCTTCATGTTTACATGGATGGAACTGGGAAATATTCTACTAGCTTTATTTTTACAAAAGGAACTTGATGCCTTAGGGGACCCTTGACTTGCTAAGTATTGATTTAAAAAATGGCATTTCTACAGATGGTGAGGGTAGTCTGAAAGCTTGCCTCCTAGTCAGATAAGCAGAGGAGTAATTTGAGGGTGTGAGACTCAGACTTCCAATTCATGGACCTGCTTCATCCTGGAGTGGTTTTGGCAAATTTCTTACTAGAGCTCTTGGAACCAGCTGTCAAACTTCCCACCCCAGTCAGAGTTTAGAGTCTTCTCATTTGCCCAAGCATATGACTTCCAATTGCTCAATCTTCCAGGGTTCCTGTATTGAAATTGAATTTGCTCAGCATTAGAATAATTCACCTTTGGATATTGTCTCAGCCCGACCTCACATAGAATGTTTTTAGGAGCCCCTCTCCTTTGACATTATCTTAGGCAGTTGGAGAGATGAATATAGATTTAGAATTAGACAGAGACATGGACAGATATATACTCAAATATATTGACAAAAATCAAACTTCATTACATTGTACTACTCAGGCTCCACAGATGAGGTGTAATTACAGGGTTTTATTGTAGAAAATGGGTGACAAAAAGTATTGTCTTGAAAAACTTCACTTTATTATGACCAGTATCTACTCAGGTTTTTTTTTTTTTCTTTTTAAGAGAAAGAGTCTCACTTTATTGCCCTCGGTAGAGTGCTGGGGCATCACAGCTCACAGTAACCTCCAAATCCTGGGCTTAGGCGATTCTCTTGCCTCAGCCTCCCAAGTAGCTGGGACTATAGGCTATTTTTTGTTTGCACTTTGGCAGGGGCTGGGTTTGAACCTGCCACCGTCAGTATATGGGGCTGGCATCCTACTCACTGAACCACAGGTACCACCCATACCCAGGTATTTTAATGGGACATCTCTACCTAGAAACTAGTAGAATCATACTAAGAATTATCTGTTTCATCTTTCCAGTACTATTAAAAAGTATTATTTAACAAACACAGTATTGGCACTATGTGTGATTAACAAATGAAGATTAAAACTTTAAAAATATTCTTGAATTCAATTCTTTAGAAAGGTAACTAACAGTACAATTATTCAACTATATTGCAAAGTATTCTTAAATCATTAAGAATGTAAACCAATCAATACTTTGAAACTGTTATAACATTAATATTCCCTATCAGTAAGGTTTAGGATAGTATATGTATGTAAGTAGTTTGTTTAAAGGACACAACCTTTCATAAGGTAATTTGAACTTAAAATTAAAGTAAATAGTAAACATTTCTGGAGTGTTTCATATTGATATATACTTCATTTTATATCAGGAATATGAGCTAAGTCACTAATTCCTTATGATGTGGTATAATTGACACAAAATGCACAGATATTAACTATAGAGTTCAATTAATTTATATTTGTATAAATACTTGTAACTACTACTTAATTAAGACAGAAAATTTATAAAAATCTGAGAAAATGCCTTCGTACCCATTCCAAATCAATTCCCACCACCCGGGAATAACTGCTTTCTAATATCTACCAGTATAGATGAGTTTTTTTGTTGTTGTTACAGAATTTCAAGTACATGAAAATCTGTGATATTTATTATTCTCTGTCTGACTTTGTCTGCTTTTCATATTTTTCTTCTTTTTGAGACAGAATCTCATTCTGTTCTCTGGACTAGAGTGTCACTGGGGGGTCAGCCTTGCTCACAACAATCTCAAACTCCTGGGTTCAAGTGATCCTCCTGCCTCAGCCTCCCAAGTAGCTGGGACTATGGTGCCTGCCACAACAGCCAGCTAATTTTTCTATATTTTAGTAGACAGATGATCTTAATGAAAATATAAAAAATACATATAGTCAACAAAAACAGTATTCAATTAATATCTCTGTAAAATGATGTTTTATGGTCGATTATAAAAATTAGGAAAATGAAGACACAGGAATATTTTTTAGAAATTCATACAATTTTAAACCTGGGGGGTAGGGTAGCTTGGTCATAGTTCAATTAATTTGTGTAAATCTGTTCTGCTTTTGCTAAGTATTTTAGTAGTTTATACATGATTTACTGAATATTTACCTTGCTATTTTCCGGGTGTTTTCTTGTGGGGTTTGTGTGTACATAGGAACATAAGTAAATTATTGTCTTGGAGCAAATTACCTAAGATTTTGTATGCTTTGATTATGCCTTTCAGTTCTTTTTCAAGAAACCTAAAACCCTGATGTAGCAACCTCAGTATTGCCTCTCTGAATTAAGAAAAACACTGGATCAATTTTAAAGGATTTATCTCCAGAGAAGCAGGGGAATGAAACACCATGACCGAATTATAGGTAAATGCTTCCTGAAATGATGTAAGCATATCTTATCACTAGAAATTTCAGTCTGCGCACTTAGCACATTCAACATTATCCGCAGTTTGCACTTTATCACTATACCAAAAATAGACGTGATGTACAAGCGTGCTTCTAGAATCAAGGTCATTTTGCATTTCTACGTGTTGTTATACAGAGTCTTCAACCACTAGGAGGAACATGAGACATTTCAACTGGGAGGGTATATTCAAAATCTCATGAATAGACTTTGATTCCCCCTCTCATGTAATTCTTATATGTCTCTCAGCTTGATTTGAGTAAGGATTGGGGAGAGGATGTTCTGGGAGTTATTGCTGCTTAAAACTGTCTATGTCCTGAAAGAACCTTTTGGCCGCATCACACGTCTCCCCAGGTATCAGGATCCCCAGCTGCCGGATGGTGATACAACTGTCCTGGCCTTTCATTTGCAAGGTTGTTATAAAGACCTGTAAGAGCTTCAGCACTCACTGTGTGTCAGACATAATTTTAAGAGCTTCACATGCAGTAGCTCAAGTCTTCTGAAGTGGGCGCCTTTGGTGGGTTTCAGGTACTTCCAAAGTTAACAATTCCTGCCTTGCCAGAATCTCTCTGTATTGGGGCTTAGGTTCTTTTGGTCTCGGGGTTCAAAGAATGAAACCATGAATCACATGGATTAGGGACAGGACAGAGTTTATGATGAAAGATTGATAGAAGGATTGATAAGTAAAAGGTGGGGGTGGTAGAACCTTTGGCAGTGAACGGGGAAAGCCAAATGGGAAGCCCCAACCCTGTCTTTTGTCTAGGGGGCTTAAATGCTGTAGGCAGGGGGCTTGTGGAAGTATGCTGCAACTGGCCAGAGTGTGTGGACAGAAAATCATCCTAAAATTAGCACAGGAATTCATTGCTTGGCAGTTTTTGACCCTTGCAAGGAATTACTGTGATTTCTGCCCAGAATTCCTATGGCTGCTTTCTTCACAACCATGCCGGAGCCCACAGGGTGTGAAATGGAAAAGGTGGCCTGTTTGTGCCTAGAGATGGAGGTCTGATTTCAGAGCTCATCCATGCCTAGAAAATGGAGGGTCCCTGTCCAACCCTGAGGGGGAGAGCCCTTTATCATATGTACCAGTTCTGGGTCGCTATGAGGGTCCTGGGACAATGCAGGACCCCAGACTGAATCCTCCAGTCCAGACCTAAGCTACTTCATCATTTTATCTTGTAGTGTGTAAGACTAGTGAAGATTTTTTTCCATGTAATAAAAAGAAGTAAAATCAGGATGAAAAACACTGCTTTAGTCATTTAACTCTCACAATAAGTTATCTGGTACATATTAGCTAATATCCCATTTTTAAACATATAGCTTTAAATTCAACAATCGATAGGGTTAACTACTTGATGTATTCTAGAAAACTAATTTATAAACAAATAAAATTATTGCTATGCATAGCCTTTAATAGATATGTCTTAAAACTTTTTTTAAGGCACAAAGCAAGCAGAGAACTGTTAGGCTTTCATCAATCTTTGTTAAGCTGTTTGATATGGATATTACATGATCACCCTTTTCAAGAGTCTGGATTTGATAATTTCATTAATGTCCCCCTAATTTTTTTGTATTATTTGAATGCAATTGACCATGACCCAGTCAATGTGGTGACTCTTCCAAGGAAATGTAATTATGTGTCATGAAGTCTATGGTTAACTATCAGCAGTAGTGGCCTCTGTAGATGAAAGAAAGATAAATAGTTTTATTTGGGGTGATGAAAGGGAATGATGCTAGCCTATTATTTTTCTGAAACAAGTTAATTTGTCTTAATTATTCTTTTTTAAAGTTGATTTGTTATAGATCTAAAGTTCCCTAAAGAATATTCTGTTCCTTCAAACTCAATCACATCGACCTGGCTTCGAGGCCCTAGATAAACCTTGATTTCAAACTCTCTTTCTGCCTTAATTTACCCCCTTGATTCTTGAATGTCCTTAAATCTACAATTCAGACAACATACGTGCCTTTATTTATTTTATTTTGTTGGGAAGAATGAGGAGTGTATATCAATTGCCAACTCTTAGAGAGCTGAGGGTGTGCATTTAGTTTTACAGATTTCTATCTACACTTGATCTCAGCCAAAAGGGTGTAGCGCAATATAGACTTCTATCTTAAAGGCAAAATGTTACGCATATTCAGCAATTTTTACATATTCAATTACTTTCTTATGAAACAAAATTGTTATTACCTAAGTCCTATGCTAGTGACTAAGGAAAAAATGGTGACCAAGTTAGACAAAATCACAGCTTTAGTGGAGTTTGCAATATAAAGACATGAAGACAATGAGATGAAATTATAAAGTGTGGTGTGCGGGGGGAAGTATAGTGTTTAAGCGTCTCAAAACAAGTGGAAAGAGGAAGAATTCATATGGGAGGTCAGGTGGGGAAAGGAGGCAAAGAAGGGTGAGGAAAACCTTCCAAATAAAGTTGCATTTGAGTCATAGCATAAACGTTAGCTAGGTGATTAAGTTGGAGAAGAAGAAAGGGAAATAAAAGATGGAAATAAAAAATAAAAGTGAACAACAGACAAAGAACAGCATCTTAGACTAAATGCATTTAGAGAAAGGAAACAATTCAGTATGGTTGAAGTATGGAGAATGGGCCAGGGAGCAAAGTGAGATGTGAGCAGAATAAAGCTTAGGAAGCCGGGGACAGGAGGATGACACTCTCCGAGTAGCAAGGAAAAGACATTGAGAGTTTTAAGCAAGGTAGTGACACAATTAGATATTCTGATTTTGGAAATATTATTCTTGCTGTATTGTGTGAAAGCAAAGAAAGGAAGGAAGAGCCCCAGTTAAATCTCATGAGAGAACTATTTTACATTGAACTAGGGCCAGTGCACAGGCTTGTGAGATATTTAGAAAGTATAATTAGCATATCTTGGTAACTAGATTGTTCTGAGAAGGAGGGTTGATGAGTGCTAAGACTTTTTATGATTCCCAGATTTCTGGCATGGGCATCTGGGTGGATGGGAATCCTGATCTCATAAATATATACTCCAGAAGTAGCAAGTATTCCACAGTAGATGATAAGTTCAGTTTTGGATGAGTTGATCTGAAAGTATAAATACTGTATGCAATTGAACAATGCCGAATAAGTGTACACACAGAGAGAGATCTGGAGCCCAGAGCTCAGGAGAGATCTCTGCTAGACACTGGGTTTTGAGATATGTCAATATGTAGCTTGTCTTTAAAGCCATGGAAGTCATTAAGCTCATTATGGAAAGATGGGATGAGAAGAGGCCTAGTGTTTAGGACAGTGACATCATTGGCACCTGTGAAGAGACTAAGATGGAGCAGCTGGAGTAAAGGCTACAGTCCAGGGATACACTTCCCTGGAAACTCTGGAAAAGAAGGAGGAAGTGATGAGCTGTATTAAATGTTGCCCATGAGTCCAAGCCCTGAAAACAGCCCATTATATTTACCAGAAGGATTCCGTTAGTGACTGTGAGAAATTGTACAGGGTTAAATAAAAGCCAGAAAGTGTGATATCTCTTTTATTAAATTCTTCTGTGAGACAGGACAGTGAAGATCAACTATAAGTGAATGAGAATGTGGCATAGAAAGGCGATCATTTTTAAGACAGGAGATACTTGAGGCTGATAACGTAAGAGAAAGGGGAAATTTGAAGCCACTGAGAGAGGGAAGGTAAACAAAAGGTCAGTGTACCCAAGAAAGTAGAAGGAAGTGGAATTCATAGGTCAGAAAAAGGGACTGGCCTAGGACAGAAGGCAAGATAACTCTTCAACTGTAAAAAGACAGAGGTGGAGAGTATGGGTTTGGGTGTGGGTGGGCCTGAGGCTGTAGTGGAAAAAGGAATCTCAGCAGATTTAGTTGATGCCGGTACATAATGAATTACAAGGAGAGAAGTGAATGTTTGAAGGATGTAAGAGAGAGAGAGAGAAAATACATAAAAGATGGGAATCAGGGGAGTTGCGAAACATTTAAGAATAAGATAATTGGAAAACTGAGTGGAAAAGGTGAAAGGCTGGAGGTTCTAGTCAGAGAGCTGATTTGATTTAGTATTAAATACTGAAGGGAGATGAGATTGTGCTGGCAAAGAGCGAGCTCTAATAGTGAGAGTGAATTGGTGAAATGGCATAGAGTGCGGTCCATGAGGCTGAGTGGGAAATGCCTGAACTGAACTGAGTAGTTCAGTTCGTAGGTAAAAAAGCCAACCGAATGTCGTAAGGATTGGAATGACAAGTATTCAAGAATGAGTACAGAAGAGAAGGTCGATGCTATCCTGCAAGTGGACAAGCATGGCACCTGGTAGACAGAGGACAATCTCTCAGAGCAATGAGCTGTGTCCTTAGTGACTATTTTTTAAGTGAGTCCTATCCAATTGAGCAAGGAATTTTTTGTTTCCATATAAAATGGCAGCAGCTTCATATAAAATGGCTGGAAGAAGGATTCTGGAAGGACTCAGTCCTGGCCTGAGTCATAGCATAGACGTTGATTACGTGGTCTGGGCTCATTTCCCATGAGAAGGTGGCCCAGCGTGAATGTTCTGATTGGAATGGGCTGAAGCCCCAAGGGTCATTGTCGAATCTTTTGATGAGAAGTGTTTAGGGATTGAATGGAAATAAAATGGAATTTTAGCCAAAGTTTTAAGAATTTTCACCTTTAATTAATTGAAATCGTTCTAAGCTCGTTTACACATGCAGTGGATTTAAACTGCTTGTGTTTAGACTCACAATAAACCAAGAGACTGAGCGTTAACCCAAACAACAAGTAAAGGCGTCATCACCGTGAAGGATGCCCCTTGTGACCGGTTCAGAATTGCAGATTATCCAAACAACCACCTGACGCCACTTTTTAACCGCTTAAGATATGCCTGTTATTTTCTCCTTTGTCAGAAGAAAAAAAAAAATTAAAACAACAAGAATATTTATAAAAGTTCCCTTTCCTATGCCAAAGCAAGCTAAATACCACAAATACAATTGAATCATTTTAGCATTTTCTGCTAAATCTAGGCCAGCAAACCGTCTTTGGTGTCTCAGAGGAAAAATCTGGTCCTAATCCGGAAAGGACAGTTAAATTTGCTAAGTGTGAAATAAAGACATTTTGTGTTCTCGCCATATTTTTTTCTCTTTTTTTTTTTTTTGCCCCGATTGGCTTGATCACATAAGAATTCGTCAAGCAAGAGTGTCATGGGAACATGAGTTTGCACTTACAGCTTCTTTGTAAATTCTTAAGGTATAAACATTCTGCTTCTGTCTCCAACTGAACTTACCAAATGTTGAGAAAGTTATCACCATGTCATTATTTTGGGGTTTTATCTCCATAGACAGGAACACTGGCTTTACAAATTTGCAATTCCTTTTTCAGCCTGAAAAATGGTCTTGTAAATGTTTTGTTCAATTAAAGGAATTAATGTCATGGTTTACATATGGAAATGGTGGCTTTCCACAAGATTGTATAAGGATCCCTTGATGTTCCAAATTAAAATATTCCCCAATTTTTATAATCGACAAATATGTAAGCAACGTGAATTTTCAATATCACTTGAGTTTGCAATGAAGATTTGTCTGAAATTAATAAAAATAGAGTTGTTAAATACTGCCTGTCTCCAGAAGGTTTTGCCAATCACAAATGTGGAGAAGTGTGATAACATCACACTTATCTTTGGGTTATATACTTCTCACTTCAGTCTTCTCTGATTTTTAAGAAATAAGAGACTTAAAAAGTCTTCACAAAGGGTACTTTCTCAAAAATCTTTTTTCCACCCTCTGGAAGGCTAGAACCCTGGAGGAAATCCACTTGGCCTTCATGTACATCCCAATCTGACAATCTGAGCTCCCAAGTAACAACTCAGAAGTCTCGATATGTTGCAGGGTGTCCTCTAACTTAGGAGAAAAAGTGGGGGGTGGTTCTGTGGTACCCCATATTTGCTGTCGTCAATACAGGAAGGCTAATCTTTCTTTAGTATGGAAACACCTAATATTTGACATCATCGGGAGAAATGTTTTCATCTGACATGGACGTACAAAAGAGCCCTTTAATATTTTTTTCACACATTCACTAATTAGCCAGTAATCACACGTTCCACTGAGAGTCATTTTGCTCTTTCTTCCTTCTTCAAATTGATCTGTTTATTGTCTCTGACAAGTGTTGTTCATATTTCATCATAAATCTGAGTTCATAGGTGAACTGTACCAAGACTTTGGCAATTTAGGCAGAACCTCCAATAGCGAATCCATCTGACACAGTTCAGCGCTGCCCAGATTCCTCCGCAGAGGTGAAAATTTACATTCTCTGCTGTTTCAGCTTTCAGCCCTCTTTGGGAATTGCTTCAGCTGAAGAAAGTCACCTTGTCCAAGATCTCATGCCTTTCCCAGGGTAGCTGGATCCATTACTAGTCAACACAAGGTATACAGGCACAGCAGCTTGGCCCCAACCAGAAGGACACTGAAAGGTCAGTCTAGTCTGAGGGCTCCATCCACGCAGGGCTCTGAGATGCTTTTGTTAAGGTTGCACTACATCCAACTTTTTCATGGGCCCAAGCCTGCTTCTTTATCTTTCCTTAGGTGTTGATTTCTAGAACACTTTCTAATAAATTTCTTATACACTAATCTTTGATTCTACTTCCTGTTAAGTGAATAAGAAATTCTGTTTTAGCATTAACTTCTCACATGATGGTTACAAAGAACAAATGAAAAGAAAAATGTACCTGTCACTTAGCAGATGATCAATAACCATGCATTGACTGAAAGGAAGATTTCCTGCCTTGCGAGGAGCTTCAGGCGTTGGTGAGCAGGCAAGTAATTACTGGGGGGTCTGGCGAATTTCCCAGGCCTCAGAAGTCACAGCATTGGCACAGCCAAAGGCAAGAGCTTATTTTTTACTGATTGTCTTAGGGTTTTAGCTGGTCGATCCTGAGACTTCACGTTCCCAGGTTCTTGCCTGTGCTTTTGGTCAATCATAGTTAGACTCCCTTTAATCAGTTACTCTTCTGAACCACAAAGGTAGTTAAGGGTCACTTCTCTGTGGCCCAGAAATCAGTATTGAACTACAATGACAAGGACGGAACATAATTATATTTTTCTTAATGCTCTGTTTCTGCTTATCTGGATTTCTTTTCCTTTTGCCTCTATAAAAGGGGGACAATAAAGTTTCAGCAAAGTTATAAGAACTGAATCAAGCACAGCTCTGGTTTTGGTGTGAATCTTCTCTTGCTTAATAGATCATTTACATCTTCTGACTATCAACCGTATTGTTTAGATTCCTATGGGTATCAAAAATACACTGAGTCAGTACCATTTTCACTTCTTCTTGTGACTATTTTAAGTATAATTTTCATAGAAAAATTCATTAAAATTTTCTAATGCCTGCAGCAATAGGTAAGAATGCTAACTTTCTTTATATGATTTCTCTAATACTAACTACTAATATCTTAGAATGTCAAGTCACAGCTACTTGGGCAAGTAATGGATAAATCTGTGGATGGCTTTGTCCACATCTCTCATCACTGAGGCAAAGAAGCAAGGTGAGACTCCAAGGCAGTATTTTATACAGTTTTTTTTTAATGGGAGGTTTATGGTCAATAATGGGTATCATCAAAATCATCATTGTATGAACATTTTTCCCCATGCAAACACATTCTCCAGAAAGCTATACCACTGTGTGGTCTAATTCCTGGCACACTGTCTTGCTTTGTAAATTTTGTTTTTTAATTATTTGTTCTATCAGGAAAAAGGCAGTCATTTCTACGTGATAATTTACATTTACATGTGATTTACATAAAGTCATTAAACTTCATTACCATTTTCTATTATTCTAGTATATTCCAATCCAAATCTAAAATTGTGAACTGCAGAGGTAATCTAAATATTAAAATTACTGCTAATTTTTAATGCTGATGTTTTCAAAAGTGACTGAAGCTTTCAGCCCTATGGGAAATATACTATAAATATTAAAACAGCATTTGCTGGTCTCTCAATAATTTAAGAGTAACACTATCTAACAGAAAAAGAGTAAAATATGAATCACTTCAACTCAACTCTTAACAAAATAGAGAACGTGCTTTTATCAAGGCTCAAAGAAGATGAAATAGAGAAAACCCATGACCTCACCTTGATCATTCCCAATAGTTTTATGTCAGTCAAGCAATGGGGCTTCCATTAATTCCCCCAAGATGATTGCTCTATACTAATTATAAAAGCATGTTGGAACATTTGCCAAAATGTCTATTTTCTCAGGCTCATTAATTCACTCTACTTATAATTTCTTGGACCACTCAGTTTTTTTCATGATGTTTTCTGCTTTTAAAATTATCTACAAAAGCTGTACCATCTCAAATTAGAACCATATATTTCTGTTCTGGAACAATCCTTCTTGCATGCAAAATGGGATTTCTACAATAGAAGGGTTGAGTTTCTGTCTTAGACCTCTAACAAGCCACTCATATACCCAGACGTGTAACAAGCAGCCCTTGATTTTCTCTTGACTCTCCTGTATATCGAGACTACAGCTGAGCAACTGTGCTTGCTAAGTCTCCTATGCAACCCTGGGTGAGTTATGCAGCCTATTTGAGTCTCATTTTTCTTATCCGTTAAACAATGCAAACAATAAATACATATACTACTATCTAGTCATGAAATTCACTGCAAAAGAAACTATTAGTAGTGGTTATTCCTGGAAATAGCTTTGCAGTTAAAGACTTTGGATTTATAGACAGTTACATTGTTTGAATTTTTGTAAAGCACTTGGATTACTAAAAAAAAAAAAATTTGTCACGTATTTCAAGGTGAACTCGGTCTTTATAAGTGCATCTTGGATTCCGTGCAAAAACTACTTATTAAGATGATAAGAACAACCAAGATCTCACTAGACTGAAAGCTTTTGTGTTCAGGGTCTTATGATATGGACCATAGGGGAGGGCCATGATGTATTCGGAACTGTGTACATACAGACAATTCTTGTCTTGAGACAAAGGTAATTTATAGTTGCGTGGCTTAGAACATGAAATGCATTTTTCCCCTGCAGAATTAATTTTTCACAGGTGGTCTAAATCCATTACAGCTCTCTATGTAACTCAAGACAAACATTAGCATGCATATGAAGAAAAATGCTACTAACTCTAAAGGTCTCAGCACATAATAGGCATGTTTCAATAAAGAAGTATTCAGGGGTGGC
>NW_003852427.1:13966561-13984890 GCF_000181295.1 Otolemur garnettii | reverse complement strand
TCTGCTACTTGGTGAGTCTGGCTGTGGCCAGGAGTGAGTAGGAAAGAGGCAAAAGCAATGGTCCTAGGGGTCTCTGAGAAGCAGGGCAGGTTTCTCTTGCCCGTCCCTCTCTCCTTCCTTTGCGAAGGTGAAGAGACTGACACTGGGACGTCAGGGGGGTGGGCAGATGACAGGAACACGGGTGGGGAGGAGAGGAGCCCCTGGGAGGAAACAGCTGAGCTGGTTTTCCTTTTCTCTTTTCTCAGTAACTTTCTCCAGTTTCAGCTGCTAACTTGGAAATGATCAAGTGCTTAACCCAGGGATAGAAAGTAAGAGCAGGGAAGAGAATGATAAGCAGGGAAACAAGGATGGGAAGCCAAAGAGGAGAAACGTGGGAGGCCACGGCCCCCAGGGCCCCAGCGAGCCTGGTGGGAAGATGCCCTTTCTCCTCCATCTGCAGCTCTGTCCTCCGGGATCAAACTCTAACACCAGCGTGTTCACAGGCTTCTCAGATTTGAAAAGAGGAAGAATTAAAAATGACGCTAATAATTTTATGATTACTATAAATGATATTTTGTGAACACTAACTATTTACCAGGCATTTTTATAAGCTCTTTACATGCATTCACTGGTTTAAACTGGTCATTATGTTTCATAACGTTAGTAATTTTTTTCATGGAATTCAGGATGCATAAGCAGATACTGAGTTCACTGTAAAATATGTTGACAACTTTTTTTAAGTAATCTCACAAAAATTCAAACAGTGTAACTGTATGTAAATTAAAAATTTGTTGACTGCAAACCTTCCTATTTCCAGAAAGAACCATTGCTAATAGTTTCTTTTCCAGTAGACTCCCCAAATAATTTTAAAAGCAGCTCTCTCTAACAGTTTCAGTAAGTTTTTTCAGAGATGCTCAAATATATGTGCCAGTAGTTACTCCTTAAAAGTTCCTCTAGAAAATATAAGCCTTCCAAGTTAATGGTCTCCTTATCTCTCAATCAGGACATCCCTGGGCAAAGTACTGCCTGCCAGAGACATTACCGTGAGAGTATGGGGCTCGTCACATCAATTAAGGTCTTTGGCATTTCTCTCTTAAGTTCCCAGGGCAGGTCTGACTATGACCCAAATTATGGTCAGGCTTATCAGCAGTCAATTGCGTTGTGCTGATGCAGCAAAGCTCCGGATAATCTCTCCACGGTTGTCTTATGGGTACGCTTTGAGAGAAAGGTCATCTGCACATACCAGGAGCTGAATGACATTTGAGTGTTTTCAAGACAGTGGCGTTAAAAGAGTTCCCATTAGAGAACAAGTAGATATAACTCCGGCTGGATCTAACCTTGCCCTTGTGTGGCAGCCTGCCTGCGACAGTGCGTTTTCTTTCCAATTGATGGAGAAGTGATAAAATAAGGTTGGTAAATGATCAGACAATCATATCATAAGCTTAGGATCTAGATTAATATCTAGACAGATTGGCTGCAGCGTCTGCTGACAGGCCAGGTGCAATACCATTCCTTTACCCTCTGTGTTCTTTCCCCCCCTCAGCCTTTGCCCATCCTTGGGGATTATCCAAGGCTTCTGTGCTTGGCTAATATTTTTCTTTCCTGTCCTTCACAGATGAGTAACATATTCTTCATTCTAAAAATATGATCTGAGGAATCACTATGTGCCTGGTGCTGTTCTAGGTACTTGGAGTACATTAATACCCCAATTAACAAAGATCTCCACCCTCATAGAAGGCACCCCCTGTTAAGTGGAGATAGACAAGAAAAATAATAAACAAGCCAATTATGTATTATATCTGATGTTGTTAATTCAGACACAATATATAGTTATACATGGAAAGTATTTTAAAAGTAGACCAGGGCAAGTGACTTTCAGAGTAGCAGGTGGGGTGTAAAAAGGGTAGGTATCTGGAAAAAACAACATGTACATAAAATCTTAAAAGAGGCAAAGAGTTAGTCATGAAGATATCTGGACGAAGGACAGAAGGGGCACAGATGGTGCCAGAGTCAGAAGAGTGTGTGGAAGACAGTGAGGGCCCATGGTGAGCAGAGGAAGCACAGCAGGAGCTGAAGTCAGAGGTAACAGGTGGGCAGACCACACAGGGCTGTGCAGACCGTGGCCCAGACTCCAGCTTTTAAAATGAGGAAAATCAGAAGCCGTTGGAGGTTTCTGAGCACAGGAGACCCATAATCTGTCGCAATTTTAAAATGATTATTTTGGTCTTGTGCTAGGACTACAGATGGACAGAAGCAGAAAGGAGGAGCCCACTTAGAATGTGACCCCAATGATCCCAAGAGGGGCAGGGTAGCAGAAGGGACCAGCGGTGTGCTCATCAGGGAGTTAGGCATGGGACATGTTACCCCCAAGTGAATTGTAATTTTACCAGGCAGAGCCCCACCTCCCCTCACAAGACTGTTTAGTTAAAAAAAGAGAAGGAAGAAAGAGAAGGAAGAGGAGGAGGAGCCCACTGTTGGTTTAACCGCAGGCATTGCTGGAGATTATGTCAGGTGGAGCTCCTCAGACGCCTCTCAAATTATCCCACAAGCACAATCTGATTTAAGGACAAGGCTGTTTGTGTCAGATGATGCTGGAAATTATGGTGACAAGAAATATTGAACAGGGATGTATATGAAGGTATAATGTTCTTGGTTCACTTGTTCATCTAGTTGGAACACAACACTGAACAAAACGAATGTCCAAGCCATTATAGTGCCTGTATTCTTTCTTTCTTTCTTTTTTTTTTTTTCTTAGACAGTTTCACTTTGTTTCCCTGGTTAGAGTGCTGTGGTATCATCATAACTCACAGCAACCTCAAACTCTTGGTCTCAAGTGACCTTCTTGCCTCAGCTTCCCGAGTAGCTGGGGCTACAGGCACCCTCCACAACACCCAGCCTGTTTTCCTATTTTCAATAGAAATAGTCTCACTCTTGCTGGTCTCAAATTCCTGAGCTCAAGCGATTCATCCTCCTCAGCCTCTCAGAGTCCTAGGATTACGGGTGTGAGCCACCATGCCAGACCAGAGCTTGTATTCTAGACAAAAATAATAATAAAAGTAAACGAGTAAGTTATTTCACACACTACATAGGTACAAGTGCCATCAGAATAAAAGTAGAGCTGAGTCAGAAGTTTCCAAGGTTGTGGTAGGTGGGAGACATTTCGGTTTTATTTAGAAAGGTCAGGGTAGGCTGCAGTTAAGCAGAGAAAGAATGAAAGGAGATGAGCACTACGTGTAGATTACGAGAGAGGCACAGTATCCGACAGCTTCCAAAGGAATTGGATTATGGGATAATTTAATACACTTCTGATTCAAAGGGGCTTTGACCAGGAATTTGTTAATGATTGAACTTTAAGAATATACCATGTTACTTGTACACATTTTGCCATTCCTGTTTTTTCTTGTGAATCTTCTATTGTACTATATTTGAAATCTCTTCTATAATTCACTGTCAAATAAAAGCGCTAATGTGGTGCAGTTCTTGATGCCGTTGATTACAATTGTAACGTTCTCTTTCCTTTCTCAGCACCATATTTATTTAGGAAATAACTGCAGAAAATCTAAATGAGAATAAATGTTCTAATTCCCAAATAACTTTCTACCTGCTTTATGTCAGCCTCATTCTGAAATAAATTGAAAACATAATTTTAGAAGGTAGGGATTGCTCAGTGAGAATACCAGCAATGATGCTATTTTTCAAAATGTGGCTTGGTGCTTTGGTATTAAAGTTAAGCCAAAGTCTGACTGGAATCTTTCAGGCAAGTTTGTGATGAACTTCACCTTTCTAGCTGACTTTATGTAGCCCTGTGTTCATTATCCAGAATAATAGTCATCTTTAATATGTCACAAATCTGAGGAGCTATGACATTCATTCCCAAAGTTCAGCAAAAGATATTAACAAGGCTAGGCTTTAGGAAGAAAGCGGTTGTCTAGGTGATTATGAGATATTTCTTTTCCATTTTCTCAATCTAAGAACCAAACTCCAAGGCCATGAAGCACTTAAATATTATCACTGACCTGTGACCTAGAATTTTCCTCCAGGTGACACTGAAGATCAGAATTTTAAACGCTATTTTCTCAAAATAGAAGCTTATTAGTAAAAAAAAAAGGTATTCATCAGTAAATGATTGGAGGACATTGGTTTTACATTACATCATCAGATTTCTTACTGCAAGATTTCTCAGAGATATTTAACAAAATCTAGCCCCAAGAGATATAATTAGCAATGCTTTTCAACAAGCTGTTCCTCATAGAATCATTAGTTTTGTAGAAAAGTTCATTTATAAGGAACATGGTGGTAGGAATCCTTACATGGAGGCTTGAGGTGGGAAAGGTTATAGACACTCAAACTGTACATCAGGTGCTAGCCACTTCGTTCTCTATATTCTTATCACCTCTGTGTATTTGTCAGAATTCACTTTGCATGCAAATGGAGAAACCCATTTATACCGGTTTAAGCCTCTCAAAATAGTTTCCTGCCAAATGAAAGTAAAAATACAGGGCTAGAACTGGTTTTAAGTATGGGTGGATGCAGAGACCCAATGATTCAGAAGTAGCAATAAATGACTGACAAGGAGGGGGAGGGGAAGATGGTCATAATTATCAATTGTGAAACTATCTAAGGAAGCAGTAAAAGCTACTTTACTTAAAAAGAATGCTGTGTTTTAAAATACTAGACACTCCTTCCATTAGCATGTAACGTTATTAAACTATTTGGTAGATTACATTATTTATATAATAGATTGTTTCCTCCATTTGACTCTTAACTCCCTGTACACATGTACACCTTTGCACCCATGGTTATCCTGTGGAACTCTGTGGATTAGTTTCTGGCTGCCTCCTTTATCACTGGAGATCTTAAACATAGGGGTTTGTTCTATTTATCTCTAAACCCAGCACCTGGTACCCTGTGGGTATCTTATGCTTGTTGAATCAAACAGAATTCTTGAGGTGAGGAGACTGTCTTGCCTTCTTTCTCTAGCCTGTATAAAAGTTTATTTGAAAAATTAAATTCAAGGAGCCCCAATGTTAATAATAGAGGCTGCTGATTACTCTCCCTAAATTACACTCCCTTCTTTCTTAATATTAGGAATTGCAAATTTCAACTGGATACACGACAACATCAAAGAAAAGTTATACTTTTTGGCAAACCATTCAGCTAAGTCTACCCAGATAACTATGAGGTTTGACAATTAAGTTTATGAACTCATCCTTAAAAAAGGACTACATGCTTCATTGCTAAGTACCACTATAGTTACCTTCAAAGTACTCCCCTTAGAAAGCTAAGCACTGACACCAACACCTATTCCCCTCTTCCAAGCAGTTTTGGAAAGATTTTTCTGGAATGACCATCAAAGCTGTTCTTGTATCACCCTTGATGTCTTGAACATCATCAAAATGTCTTCCTTGTGATATTTCCTTTATCTTTGGGTAAAGAAAAAAGTTTTAGGGAGCTAGATCGGGTGAGTAAGGAGGATGTCTAATACAGTTATTAGTTTACTGGCTAAAAACTCCCTCAAGGACAGTGCTGAGTGAGCTGGTGCATTGTTGTGATGCAAGAACCATGAGGTTGGTCAAGATTTTCAGTTAAGATTTCCCTGTTTCTCTGTTGATGTTTACATGGCCTTCTATCCTTTTCACTCAGCCAATGATTTTGGCACATGATTCAATAAATTTTTGCAAAGTTTTTGTCAGTTCTGCTTATTATTGGCTGCCCTGATCTCTCTTCATCTGTGACACTTTCTCTCCCCTCAGAAAAATATTAAATCCATTTGTACACTGTGATTTTCTTCTTGACATTATCCCCGTAAAGGGCTTCTAACATGTTTCTGATTTCACTTTCACTGTTGCCAAATTTAATAAGAAATTTACAAATGTTTGTTTGTTGCTCTAGTTCAAGTTCCAGCATTCTTGTGATGGCCCAAAAAAGCGTGCAACAACAATAATGAACACTTACCAGCAAGACATCACCCCATGTTGACACAAACACAACTGTGAGATACTGACATACCAAAGTTATGAAACCTTACCAGGCTCTTTGTACTGTGTTGCCAACATAAGCTTATGGTGGCAAGTTCACAAAGTTAATTATCAACCTTATAAGTTCTGGAAAATAGTATATACACATTTATAGTATACATCATTTTGGAAATGTCTTGAAAGGTCAAGGATATGACTCAACCTTTTGTCATTGTCTGCAATAATTTTTGTGTCTACAGTCAGGACAAATATGTGAGGTCTTGCAGTCTGGGTATAGAGACCACACATGGCAAAGCAACATGACAGTAGGAGACAGGCCCCCCTCTGGCCAACATCAAGGCCCGTAATAGCCATGTCAGCCTTGGTCCTCTAGGCTTTTACATGAGAGAAAAATAAACTTCCATTGTGCTCAAGCCATTTTTATTTTGAGTTTATTATCATTTGTGGCCAAACTCAGTCATAACTAAAGCAATGACTATTCATTATCTACAGCAGAGTTCCATTCCATTAACAGAAACTTTCTATGTGCTGACCTACTACAAATCTCTTGGTTAGCCTTTGACTTTTCTCTAGTCAATTTTTGTTCTAAGTCTTTGAACGTTAAAGGCAGTAAGGTCAACAATAGCATTTCTCTAAGAGCCAAAATGTCTCTTGAGGGATCCTGTAGCAACACTGACCACATGAGCTCGAGTAACTGATTTCTCCTTCCCCCTACTGAAACAATTTTAAATAGTTCTGTCAAGCTGTTATCAACCCACTGTCATATCTGACATATGTCCTCTGTGCAAGTCCCAGTTCAAGCTATACCCTCTTCCTTCTCAACCCAACCCTAGGCGACTGATCCATTTCTCTTCTGATCTTACCACTCATTTGGCATGTGCCATTTTTTAAAGTAGGACATCGAGACTGTTCCTATTCCCACTTTACCTTCAACCATTTGCAGAATCAGTGCCTTTAGTTATTTATTAATAGTGTTCAGAGTACATTAGAAAATAAAGACAGAGAGACAGGCTTTCCAAAGTTCATGTGTCTACTGGTCAGAAAAGAGAACATTTTAAAATCCCTTTGCCTGCTGGGTGACAATGTTGACATTGATTTAATATAAACAATACCGTGACCTCTCTGATAGTGCTACAGCATTTTGTTTTAAGAACTTGCTCCATTTGATAGTCGATATTCACCAAGCTCACTGCTATTGCAATAAGAATATTCCTTGTTTACAACTGAGACTCTAACATCATGTCTGTTCTGTGGATATGTTCCAAAGTACTTCTTAGTAATATACTATTGGATAAATATATAACTAAGAGGAATTAGTCTTAGAAGATGTCTAAAACTCTTAAGTCACAGGTCACAAGAATGACATCAGACATTATTTCCATTCAAATTTATTTACCTCATAAATAAAACAGATGAAGGAATGGAGACAAGCATGATTTCCCCCATGATCTCCCTAGATGGTAATAGCAAAGTAAGAATAAGAGCCTATAGGTCTTTGCCCTGGTTCCTAATCAGAGCAGTCCCAGCAACAAGCCACATTTGCAGAGTCCAGTCTTCTCATCTGATCCCACCGTTGTTTGTCTCTGTGTCTTCTGGGGATAAGGGACATGTCTTGGCAGGGTCTCCACCATGCCCAGGGGAGCAGGACCTCAGGAGCTCCAATGCCATTGTCTAACTCACTCCAACACAGTGAGACTGTGGCTTCTCCAGTGCATGAAGGGGAAGGTAAAACAACTCAGTAGTAGAGAGGAGGGAACACCGCAGGGTGAGGCGGGAGGCAGTAGATAGCAAGACACTGGCAGGTGAACTGCTCCTATTACAGATTTTCCCATGACGTTTTCTTGTAAAGCTGTGGATGCAGAAGAAACAAACCACTTTGCATTTGCTTTCCATCCTTCCTCACCTTACTTTCACTTTTACACTTACTCCCCCAAAGAATAAATTAACACTTAAATTTGTCCAGGTCTCTGATCCGATTTCTAGGAAACCCACATTTATCACTTCATGGTTTAATTAGGATACCAAAGTATAAGGCATCACATGGAAAACCCAAGTGTTAGATGGTAGGAAGACTGGAGAGGAGAGAGAGGATAGAGAGACATTTAATCAGAATATTTCCCAGAATTTATAAACAACATTTCTGCTTAATCTTCATTGGCTAAACTTAGACAAAGAGTCATGCTTAACTGCAAAGAAACTCTGGATGTGTCAGAAGATAATGTACTGAGCTAAAAAAAGAGGAAGAAAGAGAGAATAATTTTGAAGGTGAATAATTGTTGATCTTTTGTACATTACCCACAGTATGGGGCTGAAATAGCCCCACTGCTGCGTGACTATCTCATTTACTTTCCTCTATTCTGCAAACCTCCACACAGCTTTTTCCATCTCTGTTTTCAGTTAACGACCTTGATTGCTTTTTCAATCAAGGACTGAAGCAAACAGAAAGGAAATTCTATGTCCTACTGTTGTTACATCTACCCACCTGCCTGCAATTGCGTCGATGTTCTTTATGTATGTTCCACTCCTAGTCAAGGCCAATCCTTTCTCTTGTGAATTAAATCTCATTCTTTCTTATTTACTCGAGGACATCACTGCACTCCACTTACTCTCCCCCTTCGTGAGCTTCATTCTCCTGAGTGTACACATATGTTATAATTCTTCTTGTATTAAAAAAAGCCTGCCTTTTTTTCTCTTCCTCTTCTAAATACTGTCTCATTTGTCTGCTATTCTTTGATGCAAAACTCTTTAAAGAATCATTTATATTTTGTCTACAATGTCTCTCATCAAATTCTTGAATTCGCTCCAGTAATTTGTTTCCCTATCACTTCACCAAAACTTCTGTCAGCAAAGTCACAGTAGAGTCCATGTTGCTGAAAACAATGACCAGTTCTCATCCCTCATCTCCATTGACTTTGCAGCAGCATTTGCTATAATTAATCACTCACTCCGCTTTGATGCATTGCCTCACCAGCTCACAGCACAACATACATATTTGCCTGGTTTTCTTCCACTTCTCTGGTCCCTGCATCTCACTCTCCTTGCTGACTCATTTCTCTTCCTGGCTCCTAAATGCTAGATGAGTCCAGGCTCTGTTTTTGTTCTCTTCTTTATCTGCATAGGAGAGCTCCAATTTTACGGTTTTGAATGCCGTGCCATCTACATCCTGATGACTTCAACATCTATAGCACCTTTTCTGTTCTCTAACATCCACACTCCACAGCCACCAACTCCACGTCTCTGCTTGCTTTCTAATAGGCATCCCTTAAATAACATTCAAAACTGAGCTCCTGATCAAAATGGGTTTCTTCCACAGTCTTCACTGTTTCTTTTATACCTGACGCTCATCCAGACTTCTTACCTTTCCCATTCTCCCTTCAAAACAGCAACAGAATGCATCACGCCTCAGCACCCTCACTGCCCCTCCTTGTTTAGAGCTACTACTTTTCAGGATATTCTCAACCCAGAGAAAAAGGAATCCTGTTGAACTCAGGTCATATCATCTCACCACTCTGCTCAAAACCCTCCTGTAGCTTTCCACCCTATCTAGACAAAAAGCAAAAATTGTTACTGGTATCTAAATGCCCTTTATGACCTGGCTGTCTCTCTATCACCTCTCACCCCTATTTTTTTTTTTTTTTTTGAAACAGAGTCTCACTACATCACCCTGGGTAGAGTGCCCTGGCATCACAGCTCCCGGCAACCTCAAACTCTTGGGCTTAAGGAATTATGTTGCTTCAGCCTCCCAAGTAGCTGGGACTACAGCTATTTTTTTGTTTCAGTTGTCATTGTTGTTTAGCTGTCTCGGCCTGGGTTCGAACCCACCAGCCTCGGTGTATGTGGCTGGCACACTACTCACTGTGCTACAGGCATCGAGCCACCTCTTAACATTTATTCTTCTGCTCAGTAGATGGTGCACCCTGCTTAGAACCTCAGCTCATCCCACCAGGTCTTATTGCCCAGGCCTCCTTAATTTTTCTCTCACTTTTTAACATGCTATAACTCAGTATATTATTGAATTATTTTGTCTGTTATCTGTCTCTTTTAAAATATTGGCTAAATAAAGCCAAAGAATTTTCTTTCCCTTACTGTTGTTCTCTGTTTTGTTTACCATAGTATCCTAATCCCTGGAGAAGTACCTTGCAAATGATAATAAGTATTCAGTAAATCTTTGTGACAGGAATAAATGACAGATTGTCCTTTGGTCCCACAATGACTTAGCACATGCCACATTAGTATTACTCAAAAAAGACTCACATCTATTCTTGGCTGAACCCCAAGAGCATTTGGACCTACGTCTCCCTACACCAAGAGTTTCTGAAAATTGGCTCCCTGGAGTGTATATTACCCATATGATGCATGTGGAAAATCTTACGGAGGTAGCAACAATAGCTAACCAGAATGAGGGAATGAATTCAATTACAGCAAATGATGAAAGTGAGGCAGCCATGAGAAAAAAAATAAATCCATGAAGTGTACAAAAGGAGACCTAATTGAACGTAAAGACAGCCTATTCCACTAACATTAATGAAAATATAAACACATCAAAAGCTAATATATAATCTAATATAAGTTCAATCACAATTTCAGTGTGATCTTTTTGGAATTGGGTAATATTATTTTCAGTTTTCCATGAGAGAAGAAATTTGCCAGGATTCTCAAAGAAACATGGCAAATAATAGAAAAGAAGGATATACAAACAAATACAGGATGGTATGGTATAAAACAGAAAGAAAAGAGAATAAAAAAACTTAGAAACAGACCCAAGCTGTCATAGAAATACATAATAAAGGTGACAGTATATGTATTCGGGCAAATAGTAGGTTCCAGATTAAATGGGACTGTGACTACTAGCAATCTATATAAAAGAAAAATACATATTAAACCATCTTACCATATATTATATTCCAAAAAATTTTCAGAGAGATCAATAATCTGAATGTAGGAGATTAAAGTATTACAGCATTAAGAAAAGGTGTAGAATATTGGTACAACACTGGTGTGGGGAAAGTTGCCTTATAGGAAGGGGGAAACCAGAAGCTCTAATGGCAAACAATTAACTCAGAGAAGCATGCTGAACGTTTGCTAGAAGAAATAATTAGAAACTCCAGTTCTAAGAGCAAAGTATTATTTGTAAGGAGGGTAAAGATATTAACTTAGGTACACATGGTACAAACGTAAGGAAAATTACAAAACAGGGAGGGGCCTGTGGCTCAAAGGAGTAGAGCACTGGCCCCATATGGTGGAGGTGGCAAGTTCAAACCCAGCCCTGGCCAAAAACTGCAAAAAAAAAAAAAAAAAGTAAGGAAGATTACAAAATAATAGGAAGTGGATTTTTTTTTAATAGCACATCAATCAAGCAGAATTCATGGAAGATAAACAGATATATACCATGGGGTAATTTGTTCCATGACTTTTCTGATCTCAAGGAATTAAAAATTTCAGGGCCACACATTGTCCCATTTTGTATGTAGAATGTCTAATTCAGTGTAAGCAGAAGCCCTCCAGTTCTCTTCAAGGATGATACTTCTCCATCCTTCATCTGGAGCCTGCCACAGGGAGCTGCTGGCCCCCAGGAAGGGGGTGCAGTTGACATCATCTCTGCTGTTGCTGATCTCCTGCCCAGTGTGCTGGTCAACTCTGCTGGTCTCCTCCACTAACTGCCAGTTGGGGTCTGAGTTCAGAGGAAGAATCAGGAATTTTTTATTTGAACAACATTGTGCTCGCAGCTGAAGTCTATGGCTTCTTTAGAGACCCCAGTCCCTGGGGACTCCAGACCACCAGTGCCTTTGCTGTGGCAGCCCCTGCAGACCCAGAGACTTGGTTTCAATGATTTTTTTTAAACCTCAGTATACACCAGAGGAATCAACCACTTTTTGAGATTTGATGCTTCTAGTAAGACCTATCTGATAGCATCTGAGGCAATACTCCCACAAGCTCCCACCCACACGTGGCCTACATCTGCTTCCAAGGAAACCCACATCTCTTCCCTCAACACAATGAAAACACTGGCCCATCTCACTGGCATGAGGATTTGACTTCCCTAGGCCACTACATCACTTATCCTCTACTTTTTTCAAGCGGATGACAGACGCCTTAGAGCAGAGGGAAGAGCTGAAGCTCGGATGGTCTTGGTGAAGGCCCTTGTTCACGCGATGTAAAATGAGAGCTACATCCTGACTTTCTCCTCTGGTGGGGGCAGGGGCAGATGTGGAAATCACAGCACTGTAGCGGCTCTTTCTAAATCTTCAGAAATCCTCTTCTTATTTCTCTTTAGTATCCTCAGTGTAGACTTTTTTTTTAAGTGCTAAAACAAATACACTGATAAAATATGGAATTTCCAACCTTGGAGACAATAAACTTAGAAGATACTAAAGGAAATTCCATTTATCCAATAGAAGCCAAGAAACAGGGAAATACGTTTAGGTAGAAGGAATAAGTTGTAGTCTTCAGTAATACACCAGGAAAATTGTAGTTAACGATAATTTATCCTATATTTCAAAATAGTTAGAAGTGAAGTATTGTAATTTTCCCAACACGAAGAAAAGATAAATGTTTAAAATGAGGAATAACCTAATCGCATTGGTTTGATCATTATATGTTATATATTTTTGTCAAAACATCATGAGTAACTCAAATATACGTACAGGTATATCAATTAAAAAATACAAAAAGAACAGAAAAAAGAAGAAAGGAAAAAAATAAGCCAAGGAGAATGATGAATTTTTAATTCCTACAGACTATAAAAGAAATAAATTCTATTTTATATATAAATGTATATGTATATAATTGCATATATAAAACACCCACTTAAATAATTACTTACATTTAAGCTTTCCAGTTAAAAGGCAAAGATTTTCAAAATGGAAAAAAAGTTACCTATGTCCTTATAGAAATATTTCTTAGATGGACTATTTCCCAAATACAGAAAACACAGAAAAAAAATTAAAATTATGCTTACTCAAGTTAATATGGCTATTATTACACAAATTCAAACTGGGAGAAGCTATTCCTAAAAGGAAAATTATAAGCTAATTTTTCTGATTAATATAAATATAAAAATTCCTAATAAGTTTTTTCCTAAAAATGCAGCTATTCATTTTTAATTCTGATAAATAGGACTAGGGAAATTCAAATAGATCGAGGTAGGGTGAATGGTGGGATCACACCTACATATTAGATCTATTAGTATAGAGTATAAATGTCTTCACACAATAACTAAGTAAATGAGATGAGGTATATATCAACCAGTATGATGTAAGTGTTCCTAATTCTATATGAAATCAGCACATTGTACCCCTAAATGCATTAATGCATACACGATCTATGTGTTTATGATTTAATAAAAAAAATTTTAAAAATAGTTTAATATTAGAAAAATACATCAGTAAGTATATTCATGTAAACAAATCAAACAGAAAAATCATAACATCATGTCATTGGATGTAGAAACATTAGCTGCAAAAAATCCAACATCCAATTAGGATAAAAATTATGAATAGATGAGAACTTGCTTGATTTTAATAAGAGGTTAAAAACGTTTTTGGAAAACATTTAGCAAACATAAATAATAATTAAATATTGAAAGAATTATATTTAAATTTGGAATGAAACATCATTGCCTACTGTCATTATTAATTTTTTATTTATATCAGAATATTATGAGGTACAAATGTTTTGCTAAATTAATAGCTTTTGTACAGTTTGAATTAAAGATTTACATGTGCCCATCACATGGATAGTGTGCATTATATTTTTTAGGTGTAAATTTACCCCTTCCCTCCTACTTGCAAACTACTTCCTGTACATTCATTTTTACTACCAAATATGCTCATGAGTGTTGACCAATTACTTCCTGTTTAATAGTGAATACATGTGGCATACATATTTGTTTTTCCATTCTTTTGCTACTTGCTTAGAAGAATGGTCTCCAGTCCCATCTAGGGTGTTACAAAAGGCATTAAGTTCACCACTTCTTTATAGCTGAGTAGTGCTCCTTAGTGTCCATATGCCATATTTTATTAATCCACTAATGTAATAATGGACACGGGTTGATTCCCCATCTTTCTGAATTTTTCTGCAATAAACATACAAGGGTGTGTGTCTTCTTGACAAAATGACTTTTTATTCCCCTCTTTGGGTGACATTGCTGGGTCAATGGTAGGTCTACTTTTAGTTCTTTGAGCCTTGATGATTAGAAATGTCAACTAGTTTTTGATATGGTTATTGACTATTAGTTCACCTTCTTCTAAAAAGCTTCAGCTCATGTCTTTCACCCACTTTCTATAGGGTTGTCTGACTTTTTCTTGGTGGTTTGCTGGAGTTTTGTGTAGGTTCTGGTTATTGGCCCTTAGTCAGATGTATAGCATGAAAATACTTTGTCTCATTCCGTAGGTTGACTATTTGCTATATTGATTGTTTCCTTGGCTATGCAGAAACTTTTAATTTAATCAGGTCCCATTTTTTTCATATTTATTGTTGCTGTGATTGCAGATTGCATTCAAAAACATTCCTCTTTCAAGCACTTTATTCTGTCTTTCTCAAGACGAGCTTCCTGATTTCTTAGGGCAGACAAATTCTTCCCATGTTCTCCCAATACCTTTCCCCCCAGTATGTGCTTGGTTTTGCTAATCCCAGAATGCTAGAGCTGTTATTTCTTCTCTTAGAGATAAGCTTTACTGGCACCTACCTTAATATTGTGAGAATGCTGGAGTGAACCGACACAATGGTGTTCACACTTCCCTGAAACACACAAACTGGCCTACTTCTTAAACCCACACAAGCTAAGATAAATAAATGTATGTACACGTGCACACGCGTACACACAAACACACACTTCTCACCTGAGATTTTTATAGCCATGTGCTCTTTGGATCATCTCCTACCTATCTGAGACAGTCTGTTTGACAGTGTTATAGATACTTAAGGGAACGTATTTACATTAGTAGTTCAATGATTTAAGTGATAGGTGTCAAGTTAGTGATTGATATTATGAGGTAATTAAACATAATAATCACGCAGCAACTAACAACAGTGTTTAAAAGCAGTAAAAATATAAAGCCACAGACTTCTGATTATTTAGTACGACTCTGACACTAATTAGCACAGGTATTTATATACGTTAGTGACTTTATTTTCAAAATAAACCATAAAAGCCACATAAATATTTACATAGTAAATATTACATATTTACAAAATTTTGACTATGTTAATTGTAAGTAGCTAAACCTGATAAAAAGCCCACAAAGAAATGCTAACTTCGAATGGACCCTAAAATTGAGTATAAACATCAAGAACTTCCTCTTGCTAAACTCCTCACCTAAATGTCTTCAATTTACCCCCTCCCATTAATGTGATTGCAAATCATTTTCAATTTGTGAAAATCCTTTAAAAAATATAATTCTTTAAACTCATGGCCATGAAAATACATGAGGGCAATTTAATAAATGGTTCAGAATCCATTAAACTCCTATTGTGGGCCATGTCCATATTCAGAGCCAATGATAAATATGTATATATGTGTGGATATCATTTACTCTTCTGATTGCAATCTCCAGCTAATGGACAGACTGGGTAGTGTATTGCTCTGTAGAAGCTTCAAATAATTACCTGACTCTCTTCATCTCTGTTGCACTGATGGTGAAAAATTAAGTAATTCATTCTTGGAGGCTCCACATGGAGAGCTCTGATTCAAGAAAGCGGGCATTGCAATCGAGCGCTCGAGGTAACAGCTAAAAAGCCAGAGGTAATAAGTGGCAGAAACCAAATTAGTATTCAGCTGACCAGTTCTCATCTCTTTCTCCCCAATATATTTCAGGTATGTCTCCTTCAAGGTCAATGGGGGATTCGTGTGCAGAAAAATAAATGGGAAAGTCAAAGGGTAATAGTCCAGGCTCCGAATCCCCTGGGCTTCCGAACTTGGCTCATCCTCGCAGAACTCACCTTTGTCATACACTGACACTATTAAAAAGCTGTAAACACACTCAGCAGTTAATTTTAAAATCTCATTATTGATAGCATTTTGTACTTTAGGAACTAGATAAAAATGAGAGCAAAATTGTACATATACCAAACCAGATATCTTCCAGTTACTTCTCACTCATTGCCGACACTTCATACTCCCCACATCACTATCTTTCAAAGCAATATGGTCCTTCTGCGGCTAAGTTATTTGGCAATGTAAGGATCTTAGCCAATTTTTATGACAGGAACATAAGTGCTTGACATCATCGGTATGATACAGCAGTCCTGCTGAGTAATTTAAATTAAAAAGTACTTGTCATAACTCTGGCTCAAATTAGTAGAGCTGTCCTAATTAAAGCCACTAGTGATTCTGGTTTCCAAATTTCTGAGAGCTACGTGCCTTTCTCTCTAATGCTAACTTTCTAATGTGGTAAAAGCTTCACACGAGGCACTATTATTTCAGTAAGAATTTTATTTTTTAAGTAACTGTGAGAGGAAGAAAATTATACCCTCAAATATTTGCTTTATATCCTAGAATTACAAGTGAACATTCCTGTTACTGTCTTTTACTAGAGCCGTTTTTCTGTCTCTAGGTTATGTATAAACATTTCACTGTAAAAAATGTTCTGGCTTAATCACAATGAACCTGAAAGAAGGTTTAGCCAGAACTTTTCAGTCCTTCATCAACAGTGGCACTGTCAAGGTGGAAAGAGAGCACTCATCATCTAATTTTCTGTTCTTAGTTCTCAGGCTTTTCCTCTGAAGTCCAGATGTTTATATCAGTTTGAACACTCTTACAATCAAATGTTTGCGACAGAGGGGATAAGGCATCTAAGACAAGTGATGAAATGTCAGCCATGACTCTGGTTCAAATGGAAACGTTGGAAGAAGCCAAGTTTGTTTGTGTTTTGGTACTTAAGGAAAAAGAAACAAAAATGTGTAACAAAAGATAGACTGATAGGCATAAATCAAATGAAAAATGGGAAGGGTTTATTCAAAGTAGAATGTAGATATGTTTGTCATTGATGGTCAAGTCCAGCATGTTTAATTTCATAAAGATTCAGATGTCAAAGTCTGTCATTAATACCAACATGTATGTGTGACTTCAGATGCTGCTGCTTTGTTCACATGTAACAATCAGGCAGGGAGTGCCCAGGCTCTCCACAGCAGTCTTTTCTTATCAAGTACTGAGAAACCTAACAAATGTGATTGGCAAAGCCTCTCGGAATAGCCTGAGTTTGTCCAAGGCTTCCAGCCTGGGTCTTTATTTGAGGTTATAAGACACACTGGTGGTATGATTTCTGTCTATGATCTTAGTTTCAACAAAGGTATTCTGGCCCATTATCAGAAATAAACCATGTTTTGAAGTAATTAAAAAAGAGTTAGAGCTGGGGGAAATATAGTTGAAAAGGAACTGGGAATTTTTGCAGGCATTTTTAAGAGAATGTATATATCAATATCAAAACATAACCTTATTCAAAACCAAAGATGTCCCTCTCCTTATAGTCCTGAAAATTTCCACAAGGGAACCTTGACCAAAACCCTTTAGTCTTTCTGTTGAAAATATAAATTCCTTCACAATCTATGCTAGTATGTGTTAAATTCCTTTGCTAGCTTTGCCAACATTCAGTTCATGTGTAGGCAAGTAGACATGATTTCTTGGTTTTACCCCCATGCAACATTTGCAGAATATGCAATTTTCAGTGTGTCCAACCCTAAATGAAGGTAATGTTGAGAAATTACATGATTTTTTTCCCCTCAAAAGAGTGAGTGGGCCAGGCATCTGGAGAAGAATAAATAAAACAAAGATAGAAAAGAGAAAGGTCCAAAAACAAGTGGGAAGTAAAAGATCATGTTGGCCTTGTAAGTCATCGTAATAATTTTGGTTTTCCTTGTGAGTGAGAACTGTGAGCCGAAAAGTGACAGAATCTGAGTTATAGTTAACAAGATTGCTCTGGCTGTTTACTGAGACAAGAATGAAGGAAGCAAAAGCAGAAATAGGAAGAATTTTGGGCAGTTAGGCTATTGCAATCGTCCAGGTGGGACACGGTCATCACATGTCTGAGGAAGTTGGTCAAAAAGTTAGTAAAGTGTTTGAACTGTGTGTCTAGTTTGAAGGGAGAACTAAAGAATTTAATCCCAAATTGGGTATGAAATGTAAGGCCAAAAGGAGGCAACTCTTTTTTGGGGACAAGTAAATCAAAGAATGGATTTATTATTTACTGAAATAGGAAAGAATACAGGAAGGACATTTATGGAAATGAAATATCAGAAGGACAATTTCAGATTTGTTAAATTTGCTGTTCATCATAAAAATTAAGAAGTGAAGTAGTAGAGTCCAAGAGAGAGAACAGGACTTGGCCCAATGTGGTTTGATCATAGGAAAATACGTACAGCTTTTTTTTTTTTTTT
>NW_003852427.1:13945708-13965092 GCF_000181295.1 Otolemur garnettii | reverse complement strand
TTCAGATAGTAATTAGAACTGGAAAACATAGCTATCCCAACATTAGCCCAGTTTTCTTATTACATGTCTCCGGACTGATACATAAAACATAAACATACATAATGTTTACTCAGGAAATTGTTCACACAGAGAATGGAATTTTGCAACTTTAATTAGATGGAGGCTATAAGGCCTTGGCTGTAATTAGAGATGCCTAATTTTAAAAACCAAAAAGGAGCAATAACCCGAAAGTCAAAAACAAATGAATTATGAAGGATGGCTGAGTTGGAAATACAGAAAATGGTTCTGATAATGAAAGAGATATTACTTTAAATAATAATTAATAGAGAAAAGCACAGAGGCTTGAAAGGTAGAGGAATTTTACAAGCTCCATCTCCAGAAATTTAAATAAAAGAAAAACTTAAACATATCTAAGAAAGAAGTTACATAAATATGGCTTGATTTAACATGTAACTAAAAATTTGAATAACTATTATAAGTGTTTTTCTAAGCCTTTGCAATTCCTCCAATATTTTGTCATTGTCTTATTTCTTATTCCCTATAATAAAGCTCTTAGAATATACAGGTCTTATATACATGTGTCAATACCAACAAAAGAATTCTACCCTGGGATTTTATTCCGCTGGCTTTAGGAAGAAGAAAATTTAGAGGTGCAAAACAATTAGGGGTGTCTGTGAAGAGCATGGGAAACTGGACTGAGCTACAGAAAATTCAGACTGGAAGCCAGAAGACCAGATTTTTCATTCCAAGCCAGCTGATGACCAACCATCCTGAGTGACTTAGCCTAATTATACTGATTTTGTTCCTTAGTTTACTCACCAATCAACAAGAGATATGGCATAGATGAAGCTTAAGGCTCCCTTTCAATGACTTTTTTCATTGTCACTGGAGCAAATATGTCATATGGTCAAGGTCAAAATTCGTTACAGAAACACTGATATTGACCCTTTGAAATATGTTAGTTATAAATGTGTGTGTATGTGTACATATTGTGTGTATGTGTGTATACACACACACACATATATTTGAAACATTCAACACTTTTGTCCATTATGTTATCTACATTTGCAAAACTTCCTATGTTAGATACTTCCATGTTGAAATAGTGTTCTATGACTTCTATTCGTTAAGCCCAAGAAAACTTTGTCCTTTCATTTGTATTTCTCTTCATTGTCCTCACTAGTCTCTGCTTATGGTCATCGGCCATGACAGAATTTAACTTTTGTCTCATGGAATTGACCTTGTGACTATCTCCTCCAAAATCTCTTGACTACTCTTTTCAAAGTTCAGTCATTATTTTCACACTTCTATCAATGTCTACTTAAGTTTTTAAAAATAGGTTTAAAAAAAGCCCTATGAAGTAAAATCATCCAAAATTCATTGCCCATTTTCAAGCCAGTAAAATGGCAATGGATAGGGGCCTATTTCACTGGACAGTTTTGAAGATTAAATGTTTGCACACGAAAAGAACATAGCACAGTGAATGACGCTCAGTAGATACTGATTTCTCATTCTTTAATCAGTTAGACAGGAATTTGGTTCTACAATTTGGGATTAGTATCATATCACTGAATTCCCAGAAATTCGTAAAAAGACAATTCTTAGTATCACTGTTCTGAAAGATGTTCCCCTGGGTCAATTAAAGTACAAGTCTCTTAAAATTTCATGTTACTGTCCTTTCATGACAAGGTTAATTAGAGATTACTCTCCCATATAAAAAAGAAAAAAAAAAAGGCTTAAAGTAAAGAAATACATTTTTTTTTTGCAGAGTTTGGCCTGCTGGAGCCCTACTCCTCTGAGCCACAGGCACCACCCTAAGAAATACATTTGCCTGTTTTCATGCTAATTACTGAAATTTTCTTTATTATCCATCTGGTCTGTAAAAATAAAAGGAAGAATGAGAAGTCTTGAGCACATTTAGATGAGCTGGTTACCAAGCAAGAGCTTTCATTTGGTTCTTGCTCAGAGGAGGGTAATGATCAAATCACATCTCAGAGAATCAGCTTTTCCTCAGCTGTGGCCCGCCAGGCCAGCTTCTAAATGACAGGCCTGACTCTGGTGGGGGTGAGATTTTACCTGACTAGTTGAGCTGAGAGCCTAAGGACTTCTTTCTTAAAAGCAAGCTCCCACTGTGATTTCTTACAAGAAGCCTGGAATTTAACCAAATGCTAGAGATTGTCACTCACAGGGGCTGTAAAAAGGTTCAGGATGCTGGGAATTTTCCACTTTGTTGCTTGTGTGAGTGACAGTGTTCAGAGTTGCTCGCAGTTTACCAATGTTAGTAATTAACATTTCAGCTACTGTTAATTTTTTTTGAAATTCTCAGAAAATGAAACACTGATTTTATGACACAAGTGGACCAAGCTGCTCAGGAAAGAAGAAAATGTGGTTGAATCTTTTTGGATAAAGTGAGAAAAACATTCCTAGCATCCAAAATAGCACTAAAAAAAAAAAGAAAGAAAAAAGGAAAAGAAAAAAACATGCAAATGAAGGTATCAGAATCCACAATGATAATTTGCATTTTACACACCTTCACACAAATGTCCCAAAGGCCTCCAAAAACACAAATTAAATTTCACAGATCTCCTCCAAGGAAACATTCATTGTTTATGGAAGCAGAGCCGGAAATTGAGACATAAATCGGAAATGACACACAAATTAGTTAGGTCAGTGAGAAACAAGAAAGACAGAACTCAGGTTTAAGCTCCAAGCACTAAACCATGTAAATTCTCCAGCAGTAAACATTAAGAAGAAAAAGAAATAATCAAATTTATTTCTCTGTTCATTTCATAAGGTGCAAACTTATATTTCAAAGCTTGTGATGCTAACGTTTATAATTTATAAAACAAAATCAAGCAGGAAAAATTCTTCTTTTAGCTACAATATCTTTTATCTATTTCTCCTGCCCTTTCTTTTCAACAGATATGAATGGAGCCATCACCATACACAAGGCACAGTGCCAGGATGATGCCAGATATAAAATGCAACGCATATGGGCACAGACTTTGCCATCCATTTGTACACAATAGTACTCGAGACTGGCATGTAAAAAACACCTCCACCTCAGACTGTGAGTAAATGTGAAATGATTCGTGTCATCCTTGTTCAAAAGAGGGAGCGATGCCTGGGGTGGGGGGATGGCATTTCAGGAAGGCTTTTTGAAGATAGGAGAATCAAGCAGGTCCTTGCAGAACATGAAGAAAAACAAAAAAGAGTGAAAAAATAGGTACAAGGAAGAAGTGACTCTTAGGGACAGATAGAAATGAACAATGAATGTTTATCAGATGACAATCTGTCCAGTATATTAAGTTTGTGAAATCAGCTGAGTAGTTTGCAGTCTGATTATAGAAATCCTACAATGCCAGGAACTTGAATTTGATATCATAAAACTTATTTTCCCAGTTTTCTAATTTTCAGAGTAATAAAACAAATCCCTAATTATACCATTTTTTCCACATCAAAAAGCATCATGGGTCAAACTCATTTCCTGAGAGTAATTTCAAACAAAACACAGTATTTCAAGTGAATTGTTTTCATGAACTGTGTTTGTTTCTGACATTGTACTTCATTTAAAAGTCATGAAAACTCCTTAAATCTTAGGTGCTCTAGGAAATTAAATCCAAGAGTATATAAAGAAATGTTCATTGTGTATATTTTCCATAGATTCTAGGCCAAAGTGGGCCACAAAACCCAGAGAAAGCCCTTCAAAATGGTTAAGAACCAGGGTTCCAGAATCACTCACACTTGAGGTGACTCTGTACTTCCCATCATTAACTCTGCTATAAACTCATGGAAAGTGTCAAACCCTTTTAAGCCTCAGTGTCCTCATCTGTAAAATGGGGATGTGATATTATCTCCTTCTTAGGGTTGTTCATTCATTTATTTTTTTCAATAGTTTGAGCACTTACGCTATGTGAGGGACTTTCCTTAGTGCTGGAGATAAAATAGTCAACAAGATAAATGAGCATTTTCCCAGGTTTAAATAAAACAATACCTAGAATACATTTGGCAATAATAATCAATAAAGGTTAGCTATTATTATGAACACCTTATCACATACCTTATGACTTTGAGCAAGTTTCCTTACTGCTGTGAGCAAGTTTTTCAAATAAGAAAATTAAAAGTTGAGGCTTCTAGAACTTTATCCAGCTTCTACATGCTATGATTCTATGATGGATAAGTGCTCTTGAATCTTCTGGAAAACACAGTAAAAGAAGAATAGGAAAAGCAAACAATCCATGACTCACAGAAGCAGAAAGGTGGAAAAAAGTCAATGTGACACAGTTTTCTGTACCTACTTTCTTTTATATCAAATAAAAGGTGCATAGTGCTATGATATCAGAATGCGGTACCTGCAAAGATTCAGAATGATATATCACACAGACAATGCAATCACCTTAGAGTTTTACTATTATTGTGAGCTATGGTTTTGCTTTAAAAATTGGGTGGTTATAGAATAATTTCTTTGTTTCTACATGACAGAGATAACCAGACTATGTAGATCAGCTGGTCTAGTTCTAGACACTACAGCCAATTCATACTCAATCACTTACAAATACAGCCAAAGTTACCGAGTGAAATGTAATATGGACGGGTTGGTAGTTCCTACAGGAAGACCATCTACATTCAAAGTTCTAATCACAACCAGATTTAGTAAAAAATGTTGTCTTCTTCTGCAGGTGAAGGTTGCAGAAAATCTCTTTCAAGCCAACCAGTGAATTGACTTATCAATTGACTAAAAAAACTCTTATTATTCATTTAGCACTGGACTTTGAATCAATGACACAAACATTAATTGATGATTCTGAAAATGAAGAATCAAGAGTACTTCATAAATGACTCACCCTGCTTTTATTGCTTTTTATTTTATTTATTTATTTATTTTGAGACAGAGTCTCACTATGTCACCCTTGGTAGAATGCCGTGGCATCACAGTTCACAGCAACCTCTAATTCTTGGACTTAAGGGATTCTCTTGCTTCAGCCTCCCGAGTAGCTGGGACTACAAGCTATTTTTGTAGCTACAAAAATGCCAGGCTAGTTTTTTGTTGCTGTTGTCATTCTTGTTTAGCAGGCCCAGGCCAGGTTTGAGCCTGCCTGCCTAGATGTATGTGGCTGGCGCACTAACCACAGAGCTACGGGTGCTGCCCCCACCTTGCTTTTAGAATGTGAACTGCGATAACTAAAAAAGTGGTAATAATAGTAGAAACCACCATTTCTAAAGGAATATTAAGCCAGGAAATTTGCTTCTATGATTTCATTTACTCTTTATAGTAAGTCAAAGAGCTAGGTATTATTTTTTCCTATATTTTAGGTGAGGAAATGACTCAGAGTGTTTCAGTCACTTTCCCAAGGTCACACAGCTCGCAAGCAGCAAAAGGAGCCTGAAAATTGTCTCTCATCTTTGTCAGCGACAGGTGCCAGATGACTCTACTGGAAACCCTTTAGGTACAAAACAGATTCCAGAGAACAGAAATGAGTCATTCCTGGACTTTTTAGCACAGAGACCTTCATTTTCTGCATTTACATTTCAAAAGACTATATGATAAAGAAATCATTTGCTATTGCTAGATAAGTGCCTCTTCAAGCAAGAAATTCAAAGCCCATTTTAAAAAAATTGAAAAGAAAGAAAGGCAATGTACCAGCTCTAATTTCCTCTCCATGTTAGACAGCCACAAAAACACTTAAAGTTCTGACATTAAAAGCAGGCTGTCCAGCATTACTGCAATCTTCAAGAGTTTGCATTTTAAGTGGAACAGTTGCTGCTGTAATATAAATCAAGATATTCCATACATTCCTAAAAAGAAGAAGCTCTGCTTTATTCAGGTTCATATTGTTAAGAACTTTCTGGTATATTCTAAAATGTATGCTTTCCTTATATTGCTTCCGCTAGAATTTACCCCTTTTGGGATAGAGATTTCTGTCTTCTTCATTTCAATATCTTTCACGTCTCAAAGGGGGCCTGAAATAGTCGGCATTCACTATGTATTTGTTAATTAATAAATGAATCAATCAGTCAATATGACTGGAGATGTGTTGCAGGAAAACGCTGTCCACTTCCCTTCCAATGTGTCCTTATCACACAACTCTGCAGCCATGTTCCTCTGAGCCAGTGATCTCACCTGCACGTCTAGAGAGGGATGTTTTTATAATATCAGGAACAAAAATGGTACTGTTCTGAGTATTTCATTCCTAATGAAATCAGATGAGCTAGGAGTCTAAATACCCAGACTACATTAAGAAGAAAACTCTTTCAATTTGAATGTTTTCCATTTCAAAGCCTGCCTTTTAAAGGTTTGTATATATTTTCTGCTCCACCTGCTTTCAAAAACAAGTGGCAACAGCTTAGCACCCAAATAACTTAATCAATCCTGGAAGGATTTCTTATTTTTCGGCTCATCCTGTTCCTTTATACTGAGAAGCCTTCAAAATGGTCTTAGAGCTGTGAAATTTTCTTAAAGGCAACTACTAGAAAGATTTATCAGATGATCTGCTTACTTGTGTGCCTGTCTTCCAAGGCACCGACTTTAACTGCCAGAGTAACCAAGTCCCTTTGGCACTTGGGGACTTCCTGTACCGAGAGCTGGGCACTTGGGGACTTCCTGTACCGAGAGCTATATTTTCCCTATCCCCTAATTTCTGCTTCAGCCATTTTAAAAAGAACCTCCAGCCCACTACAAAGATTACGAGGAAACCCTTCTCCCTTCCCTCCCTTCTTTCCTTAGTATCCTAGGGAAGAGTGTTTAAGTACAGGCATTGCTAGCTGCTGTACCCCTCAAACCCTCAACTTGCAGTGGCTTGATCTAGCATGATAGGGATTTCTTTTTCACTCACATAACAGTCCCTTGTCTTTCACAAGGTGATTTAAGGATGCAGACCCCTCCTTATGTGTGGCTCTGCCATTTCTTAGGGTCTTAGAGATCTCTGTGTCTAATTAGCCAAAGAGAAAAAGAGTTGATTAATAAGGTGCAATGTGGTTCAGAATTGACATATATACTTTCCACTAATATTGCCCTAGTGAAACAATAGTGTGATGGCCACACCTGGAGGCAAAGGGACGGGACAGGGATGCATAGCCTTTGACCAGGAACCTGCCTTTCAGGAAAAATTCACTATAAGGAAAGGAAACACTATACTATTCTTAAACTCTTTGTTTCTTTTCTTTTCTTTTTTTTTTTTTTACTTTTTATTTTGTTAGTATTTATTTATTTATTTATTGGTGGTGAATGGCCTGCCTTTGTCCAAAGGGAGACAGTGGAATCCTGTCTTCTACCAGGGAGGGTAGATGGTTGGGTTATAGATGTTGGCTTCCAGGTGCTTGTCTCTCTGCCCCTTTGGAGCCCTGCTGGCAGGAGCTCACCTCCAGTTCTCCTCCCTGTCCTGGGCTAAGCCCTCCAGGGAAGACTTTTCTCCCTGCAGAGAAGAACCACAATCATCCAATTGTCCTACTGAGGATGGGGTGAATAAATTCACTTCACCTGAAAGTGGGATAGAAAGCCCGTTTTAGCTTCCAATACAAGCTTGTTTTGCCATCTACCTTTACCAACAATACACCTGATATTTTTCTAAGTTTCTATTAGACAGATTGTATTAGATAAGCAGATAGATAACTTGCAAATTGGCTTAAAAACTAGTGGGAGAAAAAGGACAAAGCTCCATAATTGAGTGAATGGATAGCCAAATTTATCATTTATCTTAAAATAATGGTTTTTGTTTGGCTGGCTAAAATGGCTTAAACTGAGAAATTAACCACAGAAACTATTGCAACATTTTAGAAAAAAAAAAAAAACTCTCTTAAACTTCCAAATAATCTGAATTCTTGACATACAAATAGGTTTTCTAAAATAAATCTAAATGCTGGCATAGATCAGAGCATCCTCTTGCTCCGTTGACCTTGTTGCCAGCCATTGTTCAGCTTCTATGGTGGATTTTCTAGCAGGTCTCACCTAGGCTCTTCGAACTTCAGACAGGCCTCTCCAGAGGGCACTGGGCCCTGCCTACATGTGGGCCAAATGCTAAACCTCCCTCTCTGTCATGCCAGGATACTGCAGGCAGTACTGGGTGGGCTTCCCAAATGTCGTGGGTGAATTTCAAGGGAAAAAGGGCAAAGATCTTCAAGGAAGCACCTGAGTGGTTGGCATCAATGCCAGGGACAAATTGCAGAGAGAACCAAGCAATTCGAATTTCCTGGTGATCCTTTTAAATACAGCCACAGCTTTAGTATGACAAACCTTAGCCTCAGCGACATAGCTCGCGGGACTCAGCTTTCTGGTGGCCTGGCACACAAGCTGCGTTTCACTGGCTAAGAAGAAAGTGGCTTCCTAACAGCACAAATACAAATGAGATACTAAGTATGAGTTAGAAAAAATCATTTTAAGGCTACTCTCTCTCCTGGGTCTTGTAAAGTCAATGTTTCATTCATGGAAACGGAACCATAAGTAAAATCTTAACTTGTTTTTAATTTCTCCGTCAATATGAAATCATTTTTTACATGATCAAGTAGCAGCTATTTTCTTCTTTCTGTTCTTATGCAATAACAATGCCTAAGACAAATTAGATATAGATCAGAATACAGTCTCACTGTGGCTACAATCTGGCAGGAGATCTTCAAATATAATATGAAAATAATGTCTCTAATAAGGTTTAACAGAATGCAGTTATTAACAACAACTCTTGGGCTTATCAGGAAAACTAATGGTCCTGATAATTAGTGGTGATTTGAACAGCAGGACACCAGTGTAGAAAGACAAATAGAAGGGATATGGTGTATTGCCAATTAACGTTCATTTCATTATAATTTATAAATTTCACATAAAAAGAGTGAACGACTCAACAACACACTAGGAAATCGATTCATACCAAGTCTTCATATCCAATAAATGTAGTTGATTACTGCATGGATAGATTATGCTATTTTATGGAGTCCCTTTAATACCATCATTTTAGGGAGATGTTTTCAGGTTTGTAAATGAATTGTGTGACAGACGAAATAGACTGTTCTTGACTCTTAGAGCTGGCTACTGCTGAGAAAGCAAAATTGACTTTTCACCCGATATTCTGAATTTAAAGACCCTCACCCTTCTGTGGTCAGCCACTCTGGTCAGAGCTTTCACAAGAGCCCATTCAAAGCCACCACACACCATCCTTCTGGTCCGTTACAAAGTAAGAGCATTAACTTTGGAGAAATAGCAACTCTTTCTTCCCCAGCTGTCCCAGTGGCTGAGCTGGGGAGTAGAGGCAGGTGCAGACCTGAGTTGCTACACTCTATTTCTACAAAACTGAAGCCTAGATCATCTCCTCTTCCTCTCAAAGGCCAGAAAATAGCTGGGGTTTTTTTTTTTTAATTGCATGGTATCTAAGCCAGCAGAGTCCCTGAAATTTCTTGTCTGGGAGAACAGAAATAGGAGGAGACGCTATGGCTGAGAGAAAAAGTGCTCAGGAGCTGGAGGAAAGCAAGAGGTCAGCCCATATCCCATAAATCAAGTGATGAGTGGCCGCACCTAATCAACCTGGCAGTGACTGGCCTGAGGGGACTAATCACTGGGCAGGAGGATCTCATCGGCAGGAGCCTGTAAGGGTGGTCAGCCAAGGCATGGAGAGAAAAGGGATGTAAGTCAGACCCTGATCTCCTGCTCTTGGAGCCTCCTCGGGACATTCCTTCATACGCTTTTTCAACAATCTGCAATGTGCCCCAGTAAAAGCTGGTGTTCATATGTCAGTTACTGTTAGCTTAGAATGAGAATCAGTATCAATCCAAGTGCAAGACGGCAGCACCTTCTCAGGAGCGGTTACAAAGGATAGAGTCTGCTTTCCTCTCCCTCCTTCCCAACCTTCCTCC
Source organism: Otolemur garnettii (assembly GCF_000181295.1). Classification (NCBI taxonomy): domain Eukaryota; kingdom Metazoa; phylum Chordata; class Mammalia; order Primates; family Galagidae; genus Otolemur; species Otolemur garnettii. The sequence continues at coordinate 13,955,255 of NW_003852427.1, read as the reverse complement.
AGAGAAGGCCGTGAAGAAGGTGGGGCTGGGAGGGGCAGAACACACCTCCTTACTCTCTCCACAAGCCACAGCCCAGTGGAAAGGAACAGCACTGTAATTGAAGGTAAGATGGTTAACATGAAGGATACAAAGACCACAGAAAAGCTAATCTTGCATCATATGTAAACAAACAGCTCTTTACAAACAAACATATGAAGGCAAAGATGGACGACAAAGATGAAACACATGAAAGCTTGCTTTCTCACCATCAGCCTGACAAAAATATGAAACTTAAACACTGCACTCTCCAGCAGACTACAGGAAAACAGGCACTCTCCCGCATTGCTGCTGGGAGTGAGGAGTAGGATCACTTTCTGTGAAAACATAATGGCAATGTCTAAAATGTCTACCTGTGCATTTACCCCTGCGCCCCACTTGAACTCCTAAAAAGTTACCCTAAATATAAGCCTCCACAAATACTAGCTACATATAGTAGTTACTCATAACGGCATTATTTGTAATAGGAAAATATTGGTAACATCCAAAAGACTGGTTAAGTAAACAACAGATCAGGCACATGGTGAAACCCCTGTCTGCCTTGAGAGGCAATGAGGAGACAGAGCTCTGATAAAATGATGGAAGAATGGCTCTGAGTGGAGATTCATGAGCACAGGTGCCCCAGAGTAGCCTCTGCGGCAGGCCAAGAGGGCGGGGTGGCCCCGCTGCCCCAGAGGACAGACATGGACACACATAAGGCTGTTCTCAAGCCTCCAAACCTAATGAAATTCGGCCTGGTGGGTTGGGAACTTGCTGTAGACCAGTGACCCCTGTATTATCTCCTCTACAGCCTTCAGAGGCAGCAAGGCTCTGCTGACCCTGGATCGCCAGCTTCCATTCTCTCCCTCTTGGAATAGAAGTGTCTATCCTATGCCTGTCTCACCATTGTGTTTTGGAAGCAGATAACTGTAGATCTATGAAACTGTGCTTTTTACTTTCATAGATCTACAAAAAGAGAAGAACTTTGATCCATGAGGGACATACTCAGAGTCTCACCTGTACCTGATTTAGGTGATTTAAAAGATGAGATTTGAGACTTTTTAATGGTGATATTGCATAAATGAGATTTTGGATTGGAAGCTGAGGCAAAAATGAGTTCAGACTTTTGGGGATGTGGAATGAGGATAAATGTATTCTGCGCGTTGCAAAAGCATTACTTTTTGTGGGCCAGAGAATAAACTGTTACCCTGAACCCCAGAATGTGGCCATATTTGAGAATGTGATCTCTACAGATGTAGTCAGCTAGTTTCAGGTGAGGCCACAATGGACTAAGTTGGCCTCTAAATCTAAAATGACTGGTTTTCTTATAAGACAGATAGACAGACGCAGGAGGAATATGGCCCTGTGGGGACAGAGGAAGATACTGGAGTGACACAGCTAGAAGGCCAGAAAGGCCAAAGGTTCGGGCAATAGCGGGAGCCGAGATAAGGCAAGGCAGTGACTCAGAGGGAGCCAGGCCCTGCGGAACCTAGATCTCTGACTTCTGGCCTCCAAAACTATAATAAAATCCATTTTATTTGCCTAAAAAGAAAAAAGAAAGAAAGAAGAATGATGTCTATGAAAAGATTCGGCTGTATCTTCAATACAAAAAAATCAAGACACAAAAGACTGTATTTAGTAGTTCTACTAATGGGACAGAAAAAGGAGAAGTCACCCAAATATTTTTGTGTGTGGATATCTATATAGGTAAAAATATTGTAAAAATAAACCACAATCTAGCATTAGTGTGCACAGCTATCAGTTAGTAAAAAACAATAAATAAATAAACCACAATCTAAAGGAATGATTACATGTAGCAAGTTAATAAAAATTATCTGGAAGGAATAGAGAAGGGAGGGAGGTTTCTGGGAGCAGATCTTTAGATATTTGAAGTGTGTTTTTAAAATTCAAAAAACAGAATTAACTCCAAAGGATAAAAAGAAGTTCTAAAAGAGACTATGAATAGAAATATATGAATCTAATCATATATCACAACAATAGCTGAACCATGCAGAAAGAAAAGAATTCATGTGAACGTTGGACACAACATCCGGTGATAGATCCAAAACAAATTGGTCAATTGAAATAATTTAAATATGTGATAAATATTAGACAATGTTGTAGAATTATTTTAATGTTCCGTATTTCTGTCAATTTTCCCAATTTCCATAAACACTTTCAAAAAATAATTATTATTTACTTTCTTAGAATGATTATTCTATATGTTCTTACTCTTAAGAATGTATTTTATATTTTGCACATAAAGTGTTCAATAATGTATAAACTTACTTTTTAAAGTCCTATATAGAGCTAATAATAATGTTAACTTGCACATCTCATTGTATGCTTGAAATTTGCTAAGGGAGTAGATCTTAAGTGTTTTAAGAACAACAAATATACAAGTATATGAGATGATCAATATCTTAATTTGATTGTAGTAATCTTTTTACAATGTATACATATATCAAATCATCACATTATACACCTTAAATATATGCAATTTTTTTTTTTTTTTGAGACAGAGTCTCAAGCTGTCACCCTGGGTAGAGTACCGTGGTGTCACAGCTCCCAGCAACCTCAAACTCTTGGGCTTAAGCAATTCTCTTGCCTCAGCCTCTCAAGTAGCTGGGATTACAGGCACCCACCACAATGCCTGGCTATTATTTTGTTGCAGTTGTCGTTGTTGTTTTAGCTGGCCCAGGCCGGGTTTGCACCTGCCAGCCTCAGTGTATGTGGCTGGCGCCCTACCCGCTGAGCTACAGGCGCCACCCAAATATATACAATTTTTATTTGTCAGTGATACCTCAGTTATGTTGGAAAATATGCAATACAAAAATACACACATATAGGAGGAGTAAATGATGTGTTTATGCATAAATAGCATATGCATGTAATTAATATTACAAATTGGCAAATATGAATAAAAGGTTATATGTATTCACTGTAGTCTTATGTTTTCTACAGGCTTGAGAATTTTCAAGATAGAGACTTAGAAAAAAATAATATGCTAACTTTTATAATGATGTGATATTTTAACAGTAGAACTTTACTGAAGAATTTTGGAATCAGGTAGAGCCCAAAACTGAAGCCAGATATTAAGAAGAAGAAAATATTACTAGATATTATTATTGGAAAACTCAAACTAACCCAAGAATAAACCCCAAAGAGAGGGGCTGTTCACCATATTCGTTATATGAGGATCATTATCACTTTCAGGGGCCACTTTGCCGTCACTTAGAACATTTTAATGAATATTTCCTGTGTGCCAGGGATCATAGCATCCCTGGGGCCCTTCACAGCAGCCAGGTTTAATTTCTCTTGTCAGTAGAAGGAAAAACAACACAGTGTCACTAAATGCTCTAAACCGGAGATTTTGACTCATTCTCTGATGAAGGCAGCCGAGAGGAAATGGTTTGTCATGGAAAATGAAAACAAAGAAACTCAAAGGGAAATCTGCCAGGGCTGAGTCTGCTTGTGCTCAGAACATCTTTTTATTCTAAGTCAGGGGTGGGGGTGTGCATAGGAGCCGGTAGGACTGAGGACCACAGGCTGCCTTTCCCAGGTTCTGGGGACAGCTGGCTTGCAGGTGGTTTTGGCTAGAGGAAGACTTCACAAACAAACCCGAGGGTGGAGAGTGTGAGGAGGAGCAGGGTATTTATGCCAGTCCTTCTCAGGCTTGCTGGGTTTGGTGCTTCCAACCCAACCTCCAGCCGCCAGGCCTTCCTTAGTTCTAACTCCTGCTGTGCAAGCCTAGAGCTTGGGCTCCAGTAAGGACTTTAACTCCTTCTAGCCTACGGGCTCCTGGTGCCTCCCACTGCTTGACTTTCCGGGCTGCCTCCCTATCCCCAGCTGGCAGGTCATCTCTTCCATTTCCTGTTTAAAGAAATTCTTTATAAATACCTCATGTTTCAAATTTGAAGAATTGTATGTTCCCCGTTGTATTCTGACTGATTCAGGATGTGAGTGGAAAATATGAGGTAAAAAGCAAATTAATTCAGGATTGTTGGATGAGGTCTGACAATTAAGTTCCTGGACTTATCCTGGAAAGAGTGCTACATACTTCGTCACTGAACATACTAAGGTCACTTTCAAAATACTCCCCTTAGGAAGCTATGGACAGATGGCAGGACCTAGGCCACCCTTCAAAGCACTTTTGGAACTAGAAGCCGACACTGACGGTGTCCACAGCTCACTCTCGCGACATCATGGTGGCATGTTGGCCACGGGCAGGACTCAGATGTATCGGGTACTCCCAGATCTGTGCAAAAGCAGCGAGAGATGCACTGAAGACAGAATTCAAAGCAAATGCCTAGAAGACTTCTGGCGGCAGCGTGGAGATTGTGAAGGTGAAAAAGGAATCATGTGCCCTGCTTGAAATGCTACATTTCCCAGGTGAAGACGTGTGGGCATGTGTTAGGGCAGATGGAAAACCATCTCACAGCATGGGAAAAAATACCTGTCCTGTTGAGAAATTGACAATGCCAATACATTAAAGTATAGTTTTGTTTTGTTTTTTTAAAAAAGGAACTTTGGCATTCATTTTTTGCAAGGACGATTTGAGCTGTCCTCAGACCAGGGCTTGACAAGTGAGTTCCAGACCCACCTGGTGCACTTTTATCGGCAGCTCAGTACAAACAACTGGGTTCGTTTGGTCTCACAGCTGTGTTCATGTCAACACATGGGGGTGGCTTGCTGAGTGGCATTCATTATTGTTGTTTCATGTTTTTGTATGCATACAACAACAGCTCTGATGGTCATCCGGAAAAAGTTACCCAAGTGCTTTGAAGGGCAGATGAGGGGCTGGTGTCTGGGTGGATGCCCAGTTTCCCAATGGAGTTCTCTGGAGGTGACCATGGTGATGTCCCCCCATGACATATGTAGCACTTTTTCTGGGATGAGTTCACAAACTCAATTTTCAGACCTCACATATGAAGACACAAAAAGTGAGGAAAGCACAGACAATATTATAAGAGAATATTAACTAGTACATAGGATTGTCTTCTAGAGAACTATTACTGCTAGTAAGCTTGGCTTTCTTTTTTTATCAGATCTAATCAGTTATCCTATGACAGTATCAACTTGGCATAATCATCAATGGAATAATTTCTGGAACTAGGAAATCTGGGTTTAATCCTAGCTTTAGCTTTGTCACCATAGGTATGTTATTTAAACTCTCTGTGCCTTGGTTTTTTCATCAGCAAAATAAGCGTGATAATAGTGGCTAGGCCATGGACAAAGTAAACACGCAATAAATGTGAATTAATTAATTTTTATACAGCAAACTCATGAACCAATTACTATTTGCAGTGCTGACTTTTCCATATGATTATTTTTCTTTCACACCACACCACAGCTTTCAAATACTTCTATATACATGGTTTCATTCCTCCCAACCTCTGAAGAAGGAATTAACCCAATTTTACAGATGATGAAACTGCTTCTGGAAGAGATCAGCAGAAGGAAAGATTAGAAGCAAATTAAAACTTGGGTCTTCTGATTCCTAGATCAGAACTCTTCTGTGACATCATTCCTGAGCTGTTCTTGGGAGCCTGCCCTTCTTACTCTTAGTGTATGCATCTACTTCCTACTTTGTCCAAATAATGGATAAGCCATAGAGATATTTGAGAGCCAATCATTAAAAATATTTCCAAAGGCAGTCTTAGTATATCTAATATTTTGAACTTGTTCTTTTTCTTAGAAAACACTACATATATACAATATTAAGAAAACAATGTCAGCGAGCATAATCAATAAGAAGACCAACAAAGCAGATAATAAAAAAGTAAGTGGTGGTTACTCTACAATTGGAAAGCATGTCATTCACCCTGAGTTATAAGAATCTGTAGGGAAGATTTACAGCTCGGGAGATAAGAGCTGAAAGGGCCTGGAGAGAGCGAGAGACACGTAGGTGGGAGATAATTCATTAGCTCTATTACCTCAGGTTAATTCAGTGTAATGAATTGTTTTATTCATCATTGTTTCCAAGGAAACTATGGTTAACCCAACTCATGGTTTAATAACTTGCAATCCCATGTACTATTTTTATACATGACATGAATATAATGGTTCTTTGTGTACAATTCACCTATGTGCTTAAAACTTCCGTGTAATGTGCGCATCGATGGCAGTTAAACTGTGAATTTAATCTGAATAATTATGTAATATCTTTCACCTTTTTTCACTATATGAAATGATCTGATATTTAGAAACAGACCGCTATACTTGTATCTCTTCAACTGGGTGGCCATATTATATTTATTTCCCTTCTTTTATGACATTAACATGACATATGTTACTAATTCATTTTAAAACGCATTTTGAATCATGAGTTATCAGGTCGTGCCAGTCTTTGCTTATATTTTTCCTTTCATAACTCTCGTCTTAAAAACACAAATATAAATGTTCATATATTCACGAGAAAAGAAAACATTTGAAGATTTGTAAGCTGAACCATAGGAAAACAATAGTATTTCTTCTTTATTTCCTCCAAATGCACCCACATTTTAAGTAAAATTTTCTAAACTTTTATAACATAGAATATATGAAACTTTGTAAAACTGACCTGCATGATGTGGAATCACTCATTCAGACACTGGAATGCATTTAATATCTTGGTTAGACGCCATTAAATGAATGGGAAAACATAGTATCTAAAGATAATTACGTCACAAAACTATTAGTACCAAGTAAAAAAAAAAAAAGTTGCATTAGTGACTTCTATCTTTATAATAAGGATAGATAGATTGCCAAGTAAACACAGAGGCTCTCCACAACACTGGCAGAGAAGAAGAGCCATCAAATATATACATATGTTAATGTATATTATTATAACGTTACTGTTTTATAGATAATATAATGTACACTATTATATGTAATATAATTGAACATTATTAACATGTTAATAATATATATCTGTTAATATATGTATATATTTGTGGAGTATACATTATATATCCACACATGTACATATATAATATAGGACCACATGACTGTGAAAACTGAAAGAGAAATTCTCAAGATTTCAAGTAAGACTGGGAGACTTTTAGAATGTGGAAGAAAACCAACTTCTCTGAACTTCGGGACAGAATTTGTACACTGCACATTGAGAGCGTACATAGACAGATCATGCCCCCATCAACCAACATGTTCTAATTTCCTTTTATGGAGCTCTCTACCTAAGAGGAGTATATTACATTTTAAAAGAAAAAACACAACATATACCAAGATATAGCATATGATGGGCCACTGAATAAGTCTGAATAAAAGTTAAAAAATTTTGTTTCCTGGTAACAGTTTTATCTGGAAATCCCTAAGTATTTGGAAACTGAATAATATACTTTAAAATAACAAATGGAATGAAGAAATGACCAGAAAAGAAATTAGAAAGTATTTTGAACTGAACAAAAATGAAGTACAACATGCCAAAATTTATAGGATGAAACTTTAGCAATACTTAGGGAGATATTTAAAATAGCATCAAATGCTTATTTTAAAAGTAAAGAAACTTCATCTTTTAACTAGAAAAAATAAGGGAATGAATTAAACCTTAAGCAAGAATAAATAAGGAAATTGTAAGTCAGTATGGAAATAAAATTAGAATGCAGCAAAATTAATAAAGCCAAATCTGGGTTTTTTTTGGGTTTTTTTTTTTTTTTTGAGGCATTCTCACTATGTTGCACCAGATAGAGTGCCCTGGTGTGACGGCTCACAGCAACCTCAAACACTTGGGCTTAAGTGATTCTCTTGCCTCAGCCTCCCAGGTATCTGGGACTACAGGTATTCACCACAACATCTGGCTACTTTTTTTTTTTTTGTAGTTGTCATTGTTGTTTGGCCGGCCCAACAACCAAGTTCGAACCCACCAGCCCTGCTGTATATGGCTGGTGCCCTAGCTGCTGAGCTACAGGCACCGAGCCTGGTTCTTTGAGAATATGAAATTAATAAACTCTACCCAAACTGAAAAGTTAAAAAAAAAATTAAAAACACTAGAGAAGGAAAAAGACAAACTGTCAATTTCAGGAATTAGGTTATATTCTTAAGCGTGCTACAAATACTAAAAGGGGGGTGATATTATGAACCCGTTTATGCCAACAAATTTACAACATATGAAATGAATAGATTCCTTGAAAGATAAAATAACAAAGCTTGTTTGTGGAGAAGTCGTAAGATGCCCTAGCTATAATAAAGAATCTGGCTTTGTAGTTGAAAATCCTACCAAAAGTAAACTGTATTCATAAGTGACATGGTTGTATATGTAGAACGTTTACTGTAATCTTCAAAGAAATGACTGGAAGAAGAGATCAGTCAAGTTCTGACTGAAAATCCTGTATTCAAAAATCAATTGCATTTCTACATATCACTAATAGCAATTATAAATCAAAATTGTATAACAACATTTATAATAACATCACGACATTTGAATTATTTATGGATATAACTGTGTGTCAAGATTATACAAGGAATCTATGAATAATTACTGAAGTTAAAGAAGACCTAAATACGCAGAGAAAGATGTTCATAGAATAATACGTGGTTAATGTGATTAAGATGTCACTTCTTAAAATGATACATAGATTTATTATAAATTAAATTAAAATCTGAATTAAAATTCCTACAAGATTTTCTCTAGAAAATGATGAATGAATTCTAAAATTATATGGAAATGTAAAGGAAATAGTATAGCCAAAATGTCTTTGGAGAAAAAGTGGGCATCTTACTCCATCTGATTTATAGACTTACTGTAAAGATGCAGTTAAGAATCGGGACTGTGCAATATTAGTGTCAACATCGACGATTGTGTCAATAGAAGATCTGAGAGTGCAGTAGAGTCACACACATATGATGAGGGTATTGTCAATCGGGAAGTAGTAGCATTTGTGGAAATAGTCTGTAACAATAGGATATTCATATTGAAAAAAAGAACTTCACTACTCACACATATAAAATATTAACGTAAAATGATCCATAGACCTAAATGTAAAACTTAAAATTATTAAAATACTAGGAAAAAAGCTGAGAGTAAAACGCTCATGGCCCTGTGTCACAGAAAAACATTATAGATATTCTGCCAAAAGTGTGACCTACAAAAGAAAAAATGATACATTCAACTTTATCACAACTAAGAAATTCTTACCTTTGAAATAACATTAAATGACAAGTCACAGACTAGGATAAAGTATTTGCAAATGATGAATATGATTAAGAACGTGTATCCAGACCATGTAAAGAATTCTCAAAACTCAGTGAATATTCGGTCATGTAATGGGAATGACAAACATGCTATGATTTGGATGAACTTTGAAAACAGTATGCTAAATGTAAGATCCTGGACCAGAAGTTTCCCACGTTGTATGAGTTCATGTATATAACATTTCCAGACTAGGCAAATCTATGGAAACAGAATGTAGATTGGTGGCTTTCCAGAAATGAGGAAAGGAATTGGGAGTGACTGCTATTGGGTAAAGGTTTCTTTACAGGGTGACGGAAATGTGCTAGCATAGCTGGTGGTCGTCATTGCATGACATCGTGTATA
>NW_003852427.1:13922939-13945688 GCF_000181295.1 Otolemur garnettii | reverse complement strand
ACCGCTGAACTATACCCTTTAAAATGGTTGGTTGCATCTCAGGCGAATTATATCTATATCAAAAATTGCAGAACAAAACTAAATTCAAAGAAACCCAAGCAACCCAATTAAAAAAGAACAGACCAAGGCTTTGAACAAATGGATTCCAATGAAGATGAACATGTGGCAAGGGTATAAAGAGCTGCTGAACATCATTAGGATTTAGGTAAATGCCGGTTAAAACCACACTGAGAAAACAGTACACACAATTCTTAGACAGACTAAGGTTAAAGACTGATCTTGCCAAGAGTTGCAGAAATATTACCAGTGAAACATTCACATGTTGCAAGTTGGAATGGTAAATGCTACACCCACTTTTGAAAAAAAAAGTTTGATAGTTTCTTTTTTTCTTTTCTTTTTTATGTTACTCGAAAAGTAAATTTATTTCAGGTTACTATGAGGGTACAAGCAACCTCATCAAAATATTTTATTTTGTCAGGTAGAGTCCCTCTTGTGGTTATGACCCCCACACAAAAGGTATGCCAAACACCCCACCTGTCTCATTCAGTGAGAGCACCCCAACCTTTTTCCCCCTCCCTCAAAAAGTTTGGTAGTTTCTTCAGAAAGTTACACATTCATCGGCCATATGACTCAGTCATTTTATTAATATGTTTAGGTATTTACCAAAGTCAAATTAAAAAAATAGATACGTTTTTAAAAATTCTGGTATTAATGCATATGTTCATAGTAACATTATTTTTAATAGCCCTAAACTAGGAACAATCCAATGTCCCAAATCTCCAACAAGCCTAACCCCAGTGGATAAACAGCTTGGGCTATGCCTATAAACGAGAATATTTTGTAGCAATTAGAAAGGCATGAAATGTTGATACATAATATAGGTGAGTTGTAGGAATGAAAGAAACAAGGCAAAGACTATATACTGTGTGACTCCACTTATATCAAGTTATATACAAGGCAAACTCATTGATGGTAAGAACAGACAAAGAGTCACCTGGGGACAGGGGCCAAGAAAGGTGAGGGCTGGAAACAAGAGGTTACAGAAGGACAGGAGGGAACTTTTTAGTATCCATGTCCATTGTTTTGAATGTGCTGGTAGTTTTATCTGTGTACACACAGATCAAGTTTTACCACGTTTCACTTTTAAATATGAGCAGTTTATAAGATGTCTATTGTACGCCCATAAACTGTAAAAATAAATCAATTTTTAAAACAAAAACAAATAGACTGATTCAGTCTCTGGAAACGTAATGGATCCTTAGGGCGGGAGTGGTGCCATTTTAATCACACACTATGTGGAAACAAACATCATGTGTTTTACGATTGTGCCAATTATAAGATTCTCATTTTGCAAGTCAAACTGCAGCAATGAAAAGAGAAGCAATGGGAGAAATCTGTGAAAGGCAACGCGGCCACAAAATAAAACAGAATAGATGCGCAGAGATTATTGTTCAGGAGTAGCCCAGCCAAACTAGGTTTTCTGAGATGCTCTTCTTTCAATGTGAGTTTCTATGGGTGGCCTTTATTCCCAAAAACCAAACTATCCATCACTTGAACAGTCATTCTCTATTAAACATTGTATCCTTTCAAACCTGGAGCAAAATTAAAAGAAAAAAAAGCTTCCTAGCTACTGCCATAGAGAAATGTGTAAGTAACTAGATTGATAGAAACTTGACTAATTTTAAACTTTTTTTTTTTTACTTTTTAAATGTTTTTGTTTAAAACTGAGACCCAAGCACACACTAGCCGAGGCCTCCATGAGGTCAGAATTATCTCTATTACTCTTTTCCACCTTCACATCTTATCCCACGGGAAGGTCTGCAGGGTCAATAACATGTATGGAACTGAAATCTCCCATAGTAACAATTCCTTCTTCCTGAAATCTTCCTGAAGGATCTGTCTGACCCTGTTTTAAAGTTAACATTGCTTTTGGCCAGTAGTCATACACTTGAAAATAATGACAAAAATTATAGTGTTATAAATACATAAACCAGTAACATGTATTGTCATTATCAAGTATTATGTACCGTGCATAATCGTATGTGCTATACTTTTTTTTTTTTTTTTGGCTAGGGCTGTGTTTGGACCTGCCACCTCTGGCATATGGGGCTGGTGCCCTACCCTTTTGAGCCACAGGCACCACCTGTACACGGTTATATAACTGTCCATGTAGTAGGTTTGTTTACACCAGCACCACAAATATGTGACTAATCCCTTGTGCTACAATATTATGACAGCTACAACCTCACTAGGGAAGAAGAATTTTTCAGCTCCATCGTAATCTCCTGGAACTGTTATAGTACAGGTCGTCCATCATTGGTCAAAATGTAATTATGTGGTGCAAGATCGTGTACTAGACTGTGAACAAACGTAATTAATGCCTAGAAGGAAGAATTATAAAGAATATACATTATTTTTATAATTCTGTTTTGTTTTAGTTTATAATAAAAACATAGTTGGTTTTATGAGGGAAAATGGCAATGAGGGTAAAGTTATAAAAGTTAGATTTACGAAAATGTTTAGAAATAGTAACATGAGCGTCCAGCTCAATTTTTTTTAAGTCAGACAATCCTAAATGGCTGAGTTTCATTTAGTAGATGGAAAAATGAGGTGAGAGAAAACACCATTAAGAGAGGCCAAAAAATATTACCTGAAGAAAGTTAAAATAATTTCATATATTTTAAGCTAAGGTAGAGAAGACTTGGGTGAGAACAAACTGTCTTCAAATTCTTGAGCAGATATTTTATACAAGGGGTATTAAACATGTCTGGTTTGGGGATTTCACTAAGGTCATTGTGTAAAACTTGCAGAGAGATTTAGATTTAGACTGAAATAAGCCCCATTCCATGGCCATAATTCTACAAAGATAGAAAGAACAGGTCCCATGGTTTCCACATTTTCCTAATCCCTGAAGTTATCCAAATGCAATGTGGAAAAATGCATATCAGACAAATTTTGCAGAAATTCCGCCTTGTTGGAAGATGAGGATTAAATACCCTCTAGGCTCCCTTCCAGCTCTGAGGTTATTATTGTGAGATCAGAAGTTTCCAAGGGAGCTTTAAAATTATGAAGACATAGAAAGTATTTGTATGAAAAAAATAATTCTTTTTATTAAATTTGGCTCACATTACATAGCAAAAAGCAAAATAAAAAATGGCTGGAGACGTAGTCCTGTTCCAAACTTTCTAATAAATTCATTCATTCATATATTCAAAATTCATTGAGTGTCTGCTATGTGTCAGGAACTTACATGAAAAACAAAGAAAAAAAGCATAATCCAAGTAGTTGGTAGTCTAGTAGATGAAGAAAAAACTTCAGCAAACTATTAGGACATTTGAATCACTAGAGGTGCATACCCTGTTCAGTAATAACACAAAATAGAAGATGGATCTTATCAGGAGTGACGTGGGTGTACATAGATACATACGAATGTGTGAAAAACCATGCAGATATGGGGAACTGTAAATAGCTTAATATCACTAGATCTTAAAATCTAAGTCGCAGATAATGAGACTCAAAAATGTCATAGTCAGATTGAAGAGGATCTTGAGTGCCGTTCTAAAAAGTTTGGATTTTCATTAAAGGCAGTGGCGGTTATAAAAAGGACTTTAATAAGGGAAACAATTCCAGGTTTGCCCATTAGAAATAATCACCTGCCAGCTATATGAAAGAAAGGATAGATAAATTTTAGGTAAGGAAAGGAAATCCAATTAAGAGAATTTACTTGGCTTTCCAAAGAGGGACCAAGGAAATAGAAAAGTGAAAGAAAAGAGAGCCCAATAAGAAAACAGAATCATCAGGATTTAGGGACCAATTGAGTGTAGCTGTCAAGGGAAGCGGTAAAACTAGACAGAACCACAATGAGTCTGGTTTTTGAAAAGAGGGAGATTATGTAAAACGAGGATGGCAGAGAAAATCTTTCCAGAAGAGATAAAAACTGCAAGTGATGAGACATACAAACATCAAGAAAGGTAAAGTCAGCAAGGGCAGAAACCAATGAAGCCCTCCCAGCAACACTGACAAGCCAGGCAACTTGCCTGTGCATCAGAAAGGATCATGTCAACTGTTTCTTGGAAGCAAAAGAATGGACCGTAAAACACTCTCTCTCAAGGTTTTCTGTAGTGACTTACGTAAATACAAAACAGCAAACAATAGCAGCTATGCAAAAACTTCCCTAGTCTGAAGCTATTAAGAGGACTCAATAAAGATGTGTTGGACACACGAGGAGAGATGGATCTGGGGCTCACTGAGAGGATCTGAACTAGAGACACACATCTGGGCATCTTCAAAACACAGGTACCTGAGCAATCTATACATATGGATGATATTGGCAAAAAAAGAAAGTAGAATAAGCAAGAAAGTAAAACTAAAATCTGTAGGCCTCATATCTTTAAAAGGAAGCAGCAGAGGTGTGACAATCCCTAATTGTCATGACCGACCCCACCACTGAAAGCAACTTACCTACATAAATTTTTTAAAATATATTTTATAAAACTTTAGTCAGAGAGATGTAAAAATTCATTAGCCAAAACAAAGTGAAAGTGGGGATCTAAGTGGCAAATGAAAGATTGACGCTATCTTCACCCCAAGGGCATCTGCTTAACCAGAGTGAAGTTGTGTTGGTTTATATAAGAATATGCTTCTCAAGGTGCGGGGGACGAAAGGGAACAGTCAGGGTCAAACCAATTCAAGGATTTTAGTAGTTACCCTTCTAAACGAGTCCTTCAAAGTATTTCATCCTCAGAGTGAGGGCAGATAAAAATTATTTACCTCTTCCCAAAATAGATAAAGAGGAAGAAAATTTTCATCTCAAACAGTGATCCTAGGTGGATCGGAAAACAGAAATCCATTAAGAATTCATAAGCTCTCGCCAGGCCTTAGTCATAGAACAGGTGTGCCAGCAAAACTCATGCAGAGATTAGTTTTAAATAGTCACTAATCCCAGAGAATCAGGAGGAGTGAGGACAATTCCCTGTTATGGAATCCACTCTTTCAGGCCTTAAAGAAATCCTACTGACATATTTCAAGAAATAATAACATATACAAGGAAATATCATAAACTGTGATATTTATAGCTCGCAGAATCATTTGATTCTTTATGCACATGTATTAATCAGATAAAAATAACAACTGAAAATGTAAAATAATCCGGAATAGACAGATTTAATGGCAGATTCAATCAATATAGACCATCTGTGTTGTATATCACGACATATACAAGGAAATATCTAAACATGAGAAGCAGGAAAAAGAACAAACGGAGGAATCGGATGTACTTCCCATTTCGAAATGACACTCCATGTGGTGGAACTACCAGGCACAGAATATAAAATAAGTACAATATAGATAATTAAATAAACTAGGGGGTTTGAAATTCTCATATGATAAATGAAGGTAAAGTTCTCTAAAATGGTCCAGAACACATTAAAGTCTGGTCGTCCTTCTAGAAGTTAAAAATGTTATAATTAAAGTAAAAAATTCACTGGAAGCTTTCGGGTAAAATATGCATATGGGATAATTGCATGTAATCTCTCTGTCTCCTCTGAAACCCTCTGCCAAGGTGCATACATACACAAGAACTGTGAGGACAAGAGGGGAAGTGGGAGCAAGATTCTGGAAGCCAGAAAACAGCTTCCACGAGGTGGCAAGTGGGGACAGAGAGGGCTGTGCCCACAAAGCGGACAGCTAAACTGGAGGCGGGAAAAGCAAAGACCTAATACATTTTCTACTTCAGAATTAATTCCCGAAGCTAATAAAGTCCGCTCTACCAGCTACACATCAATGTACAGTGATGGCTATGAAACAAGAAGGACTTGTTGAAATCTGTTAGAAGTAATTAGCTTTTCCAGATTCTCAACCCTATTCCATACAGGAGCCTTCCTTCTTGACTACTGACTCTCTTACCTTGGGATATTAGACACATTCGAAGGTAAGGAAGTATTTTTTTAACATAAAAACAAAGAGAACATAAGTAAATTGAAATCGCCACCGAAATCCCTCCCTAATACCCGTCTCCTTTTACCCTGAGTGGCTCTCAGAAGGCTGGCAATTAGTCCTGTGCTCACCAGAGAAAGCTGGAAATCTGACAACTTCAAATGAAAGACCTAAGATTCTGGTGCAGAAGCGTCCCAGATGAAAGCCCCAGGCACGTTACTCTCCAATAGTTTATAGTCAATGGAGCTCAGATGCTTCCATGTGCACCCCCAAAACGAGCACATACCTGGGGAAAGCGTCCAACACAGAGGTGAACAGAAAGGCAGACAGGTAGGAAGAAAGACCTCCAAGGACGCCAACATAGTACATGGGAAAAGAACTCTTAGATACAACAATTAGTGTCCTCAAAGAAACAGAAAAGATGGAAAGCCACAAAATAAGAGTACACTGCCATAAAAAGGAGTGTTTGGGAGAACAGAAAGGACATCTCGGTGATTTGGTGGCTAAGAATATAACGGAAGTAAGGAAAAACTTCGGAGAAGTCAGGTGCTACAAGACGGAGTTAAGGAAATGTTTCAGAAATTGGTAAAAAAAAAAAAAAGGTAAATATTTTAAAAAATGGCAAGAAAGTAAATATACAAACTAATGCTAAAGACGGAATTTCAAGATAAAATTCCAAGAAGAGAAAGAGAATATAAAGGGAAGACAACCGCTGAAAATTAATTCCAGGATCACACATGTAACTGAGGGTCTGTTTCCACTTTAAAAGGACCCTAGACTGGCTAAATTCGTAACTTTTATCATAAGAAGTTAGTAAATAATTCCTAAGACTGACCAATAGTTAAGATCCATTATAACTTCATGACATAAAAATACAGAGACAAATAACAAAGTAATCAGATTCTAAAAAGGGAAAATAATTGTTTCTGAGGATAAGGAAGTCACAGGAAGAAGTCCTGGGGAACGTTATTTTTTATAGCTTGCAGAATCATTTGATTCCTTATGCACATGTATTAATCAGATAAAAATAACAACTGAAAATGTAAAATAACCCGGAATAAACAGATCTAATGGCAGATTCAATCAATATTGATCGTAAAAGGACTGATTAGCGAGAAATTATTCTGAATATGGCACAGAGGGATGAAGAGTTAGAAAATATTAGAGGGAGGCCAAGAGACAGGACAACGCATGGGAAGGCCTCCCTAGTGATTATCTGGAGTCTCAGAAGAGACAGGGATGATAAAGGGCAGGCAATATTTGATGCAATAATGATTGAGTTTTCTAGAACTATTGGAAGACATTGATGCTTAGTTTCAGAAATGCCCCAAAAAGGTCAGCGATAAATCAGGAGGCGAGAAGGTCATGCCCTCTAAAGGAATGTGAATTTTCTAGGATGAGCTCTGCTTATTTTGATATCCTATCTGGATTTCTTGACTAAAATACAGAAATGTGCTTGTTTAGACTTTTTAAAGAATTGATTTGCCCTGTGCAAAATATTTTAACGTAGGCGAATCACAAAATATGTCTAGACACACACAATGTAGACTGTTCAGGGAGCTAATTTTGCCAGTAAACTCAGCCAAAGTGATCAAACTGCTTTGTAAATATAGACGTTGTTTCACAGCAAAAGAAAAATTATTTTTCCTTTAGTCAGCCTCCCTCTGGAATGTTGTCTAATACACAAAGGCAAAACTGCTTTTTCCTTGAAGTTCATTCTATATAATGCCACAACAACTAGTTCAAGAATCAAAGCATCAGGGAGTCAGCCCTTTGTTCTGCTTACATGATAAAAACCAGTCTAACTGATTCAACATATTCACTTAGTTATTCTGGCATTATGTAGACAAAAACCTTGGTTATCTAATTAAGGAGTTAATTTCCTGTTCCCTTTCCTTAGCAACCTGGTTTCCATCTGTTTATCATGCAGTCATTATTAGTTTCTACTTGGATGACCAGGTATAATTTAGGCAGTATAAATATCATTTCAAAATAGTTAACCCTGCATCATGCTGTAATGAAATTCTTTTGCTCTCAAAATTCTAAATGATTTAAAAAGTTAATGAGCATGACAATTGCACGGCAAAGAAACATCGATGTTTTTTAAAAAAGACAGATTCATTTCTCCGTTGGTTAATTTAATGCAGTTCTCATTTTCAGTGAACATTTCTTTTTTAAACTAGCACAAACTATGCAAACTATGGTGAAAGAAAAACAGAAAAATACCTGTGTGGGGCAGGCATTGTGGTGCACACCTCTAGCCCCCGCTACTAGGGAGACTGAGGCAGGTGAGCACTCGAGCCCAGGGGTCTGAGGTTGCACTGAACTCTCATGATGCCAATGCACTCTAGCCCAGATGACAGAGTGAGACTTTGCCTGAAACAATAAAACAAAATACAACCAAACAAAACAATACCTGTGCTAGGAAGGACTAAGGCCAAGATGGAAAGTGGGAATAAGACCCATGATCACGGGACAAAGCTTTCTTGGAAAGAAGTTGCTCACTGAACAATACTGTTCCGTGGCAATAAGTTAGTTTAGCTAAAGCCACCTTAGAGGACAACATTTATGAAGGGCAAGGGCTCATCTGAAACCTTTATTTCACAACTCTGGTATCATCAAGTCCAGGTGATGAAATAATAGTGTATTCATTTGCTATCAGAGACTATTATGATCAAGTTTGTCTTATAACTGTTACTCCCTGATAACCTCCATGTTAACTTGATAATGCAGGTACTTCTTAAGACCTTTTTCAGTATGACATTTTAGGTGTTGCTTTGCTTTTTAGATGTTTAAAGACGTACACCATTATTTCCTGGTGTCTCCTTGTTTTTTTCCCGTTCTTCAAATAACATTTTAAGTACAAGCAGCAGAAGAAACCCACCCCTTTATTTATTTTTGCCTCAGCCAGGTTTCACCATGATGCAGAAGAGTTGAATAAATTGCTCTAAAATGAAAAGTGAGGTGCACGGCACTCTGGGAAGAGCTGGGCAGGATACCCTGAGGAAATGGCAACACGCAGTGGAAATAAAATGATAGTTAATGAGTCTGGTTCTTTACCTTTGCTTTGTTTTGTCCTTAGCCAATGGAGATAAGTGGGAGAGATGATTGTGAGCAGAGGGTCTTGATGGATTCTACTGGAAATCTAATTAAAAGGTGCTTCTCATCTTAGATCATACTGGAATTCTACAATGTAAGGTTGCTGCCGCTAGTTAGGACAACTGTCATTCTAAACAGTGCTAGGAAATGAAGTGGCATTTAACTGCTTGTCAGTGGACTATTGTTTAATGTTATTCACCTCAGATCAAACTTGCTCAAAGATGAATATTCTTGCTTTTATTAGCTGTACTCTGTGACACGGCTTTCAAATAAACTGAGGGCTAATAAATCTAATAAATCAAAGTGTAGGGATTTGAAATATACGATCTCCTCTTCCTCGGCATCTGTGATATACAAATGATTACTTTTTAGTTAAAATTCTCAATAAACAAAATGAGGTTGGCTTCAAGACATGAAAATAAATGAAATTTGCCATCACCCTGAACACACCGCCATTTTTTGTAACGTTTTGTACGAGAAAAACTGAAATCTCCTTAAGTCCCATACTTTTCAGGGTTCATACATTTTACCAGGTTTATTATAATTATACATATGTCTGTCCTACAAACCCTCCCACTTAGACGATTATATTTAGCTTATCTTTGCATTCTCATTCAAAACCAAGTGTTAACAGCAGAAGTTACTTCTTAATGTGTGGAAATGGAGTGAGCAGGGGGGTGAATGAATGAGTGGATGGATAGAAACTGGGGCAGCGGGGGTGGGATTTGCCTGTCAGTGTAAGAAACTCAGGCCAGGCCCAGCAGCAGCTTTCCTGGGCCTCTAATACAGCATCTCATTTCAGTTCTTCCCATTTTATTTAGATACTCCTTTACCTCCTAGTAACTTCTTCAGGAAATGAAGAATTTACAAAGCATCTATTCCATGTGAAACAGTTTATGTATACACTAATAATACTTACAGTTTCTTCTTCCAACAAAATTCCTATCTAGTTTGTAAGATATAAGACAATACATATTATGTCTTATATGATGTAAGACATGTTATATTCCAAGGCAGGCCCAGTGGCTCACACCTGTAATCCCAACACACTGGGAGGCCACAGTGAGAGGATCACTTGAGGCCAGGAGTTCTAGACCATCCTAGTCAACATAGAAAGACCCTGTCTCTGTAAAAAATAAAAATAAAGAAATTAGCTGGGCACAGTGGCATGCCTATAGTCCTAGCTATTTCGGCTGCTGAAGCTAGGGGATTGCTTGATCCCAGAAGTTTCAAGACCAGCCTCAGCAACATAATGAAACTCTGTCTCTAAAATAAAATAAAAAGTTATATTCTAATAGTAAAGCAAATGAAGTTCCAAGGCAGCCAACGATCCTTCTCATGACGCTATTAATTTCTATATTTTTTCACCCCAAAACAATATTGCTTTTTGAAGTACATCACCAATTCAAGAACAGCATTTTGAGAAAAGACCTTTTATTAAAATGCGTGTATTTTTAAACTAATCAACAATAACATACATTTACCTATAAAATCCCACACCACATTATTCATTAATAACAGCATCTAAGCCTGACATGTTCAAAGTTTAAAGATTCTTTGGATAAACTTTGACCACTAATGGTCAGAAAGAGCATCATGATGATCAACAGGGCTTATGATCTTGACTTTTTCAGCAATGTTAGAAGCAAAAGTATAATTTTGAAACAAATTATGTAATACTGGAGTTTTTTCTCTATTCACTGTTTGGTTAAACTCTAGTTTGAGGGGTTTTATGGCTGTTAATTAAATGAGGGATAATCCCTCAGGGCTCAAAAAATTTGTCTCAGGAACCTTATCTAGTTCTGACAAGCCTGTGATCAATTCCAAGAAATCTGGCACATACTATTGTCCTTAATTATGCTGGATGGTGACAAACAAGCAGTTGTCTAGGTTCGGAGTAACTTTTAGTTCCAGTGCTCGTTAAGGGTGTAATCATTTTTTTAGGACATTTTAAATGACAAACACAGATCCAAATTTAAAATTCAACCACCTTTGTTGGTACTGAGACAAATAATTCTACTCTAGCAGCAGTCTGATGAAATAGTAGCCGGATAAATAAACACCTTCAATTCTTTTTTTTTTTTTCTTTTGAGACAGAGCCTCAAGCCGTCTCCCTGGGTAGAGTGCTATGGCTTCACTGCTCACAGCAACCTCCAACTCCTGGGCTCAAGCGAGTCCCCTGCCTCAGCCTCCCAAGTAGCTGGGACCACAGGCGCCTGCCACAACGCCCGGCTATTTTTTGGTTGCAGCCATCACTGTTGTTTGGTGAGTCCGGGCTGGATTCGAACTCATCACCTTAGGTGTATGTGCCTGGCACCTTAGCCACTTGAGCCACAGGCGCCGAGCCAACACCTTCAATTCTTGACCATGTTACCATAGTCAGAGATAAGAAAGACTTTGTAATTAACCTCATTGTCCAGCAGCACATAAACATCTTTTGACACGAACTAAGTTTCCAATTTTAGAAATATTAATTTTAAAAATACATTTATTTCTCAAAATTGAAAGACCTATGGCCCATAACATGAGAATCAAATAAAACCACATACCCCAATTTTATGTTTGTTGAAGCTACTAGACATCTTCACATTTTCTTCTTTTTAATGCCCCCAGGTTGTTTCTATATTCTGGCCGTAGAGTTGCTCCTCTTACTTCTACTGCTAGTAGATGTGCAGCCCTCCTCTATAAAGTCACCAGAAATCAAAACAAGAGACCTGCCAGGACAATGAGGAAAGCTTGGTGTGTGTGGCTTCTTGTTCATATAAATGTTGCGGGTACCTCACAAGTGTACAAAAACAAGTAGAAATATAAAATCCCCTATCAACTAAACTTTGTCTCCCAGATAACGACTTTCTAACCTACCTTAAGTCTTAATATTTATAAAAGACAGAGATAAATGAAAATGAAATCAAACATTTTTAGAATGGGTATAGAATCATGGGATGACACTAATAAAAAAAGAAAAACAATATTACCAGGGAAATAAGTCTCAGAGGAAGATGGTACATTCAAATTCAGATCTGTGGTTTTGAGGAAACAATAGGATTTGGAAATGGTACAGGTTCTGCAGTGAAAAAAGTAGAATATTAGTTAATTATTAGAAAAAAAGAGTATTAGTTAAATTATTAGAAATTATTAGTTAATTATTAGAAATTATTAGTTAATTGTTAGAAAAAGTAGATTATTAACTAATTATTTGGAATGTCTAGAAGCAGTGATTAAAGCTATGAAGAATTACTTGCTATAAAAAAGTCATTAAAAATTAAATTTAAACTTTTGTTTTTCAAACTTAATAATTTTTATATTTAGATGTCAATTTCTATATCATATACATGTTCCTTGAAAATGTATCTAGGGAGACAAGGTCCAATGTTCCCCATATTAGACATATTAAACCACAACAGAGTGAGCTTCTACTACCCTGGCCTTACTCTGAACAGCCAGGTCCTAACTTACCTTAAATCACACATTCCAACTTGCTCTCCGTCTCTGCGACTTCTGACCACAGAATTTTTCTTCACATTTATGGCCTTGTTTCTGCCATCAGACTACAGTCTAGATTTAGTCCTAATTCTTATTTTTCATAGCATTTATAACTTAAATTTTTTTTTTTCTGTATTCAGTCCTCAGCATCCCTGGGTGAACACCCACCTGTCAGGCCCAACACTTCTGATCCTCTCTGTCACTGAAGCCTTCTCTGTGCGTTGTCCCCTCTTCTATTTTAAGATTGATGCCTCCCGGGAGAACCATATCTACTCATTTAATAGGAAACTACTATTTGGTATAGAGAATGGAATAAGCATTAAAAGCAAAGTTAAAATACAATAGGAAAACTCCAAGGACAAATAACTTGTACTTAAAATGTCATATATTTTCTTAATGGTTTCTAGAGTATAGCTCATCAATAAAGACTCACTTCCCAAAATTTTAAAGAGCTACGCTATGTAAGATCTGTTTGATTAACTCACACAGCCACAATCAGTTTAATAAAATGCATAAACTTTACAAAATAACTATATATAATTATTATTTAACTCTATATATTATATAACTATATGTAGTTTATTATATATAATGAAACAACTATGTATAAAAACACGTATTTAATTATATATGTAGATATATATACTTGTATAGATAGATAGATAGGTAGATAGATAGATCTCAACATGGCTAAGATTCTTTAGATATATAACTCCAGTATGCACAAGCAAATAAAATACCTATATGTTTACAGTCAGAAAAAGTACATTCATACAGAAAAAGTCCTATGCAAATCTAATGAGAATTTAATTCTTAAGATCCAAATTATTACAACAAATTATATCATTCCTTTTTGTAAGAAAATTTTCTTTAACTTACAACATATGTAATGCTAACCCCAAAATACCTTTCAAATAGTACCTTTGTTTGAATCTTAGGCTTCCAAGTTGAAAATGGCAAAATAAATCTCCATTAGAGAAAGTTTTCTTCAATTTTTGAAACCTTTATATTGTAAATGAAATTTGTGTGCAATATTACTATTATTAACTATAAATTTTAATGTCATTCAAAGTGATATTTATAGGAAATGCAAATATAAGTGAAGAAAAGTTATCTGGTTTATAATTTGGGCAAATATTAGGAAAATAAACTGAATATTTTGCTCTGCTCTCACATTGACCCCACAGAAAATAAAATTCATTTTAAATAAAATCCATTTGCACAGGATCAGAGAAACTGTATTCTGTGACTACTATCATCCTCCACTGATGTCCAAGAGTCCAGATGGGCCTTAAAGGTGAACCCAACTCAGACCAGACTATTCTAAAAGATAATCGGCCACTTTTCAGAACCTCAGGCTCAGATCTGTGATTTAGAGAGATAAACAAAGCAATACACAGTTTCAGATATTATCTCATTATTCACTGGCAGGTCTGGAATCACCTCCTCTTAACTGAGCAAACCCAAAGCATTCTTACTGAATGCCCACAGTGGGATGAAGGCAAGTATCTGCCATTCCTCTGATTGTTTTTCTCATTTTACACATAAATAATCCAAAATAGAATGTGAAATTTTGCCACATTTTATACTCATAAATTGTACACACAATAATCACTTGGGTGATCTTAAATCTTAAGGGAAAGGGGCGTACAGTGGAGTATGGAGGGAAGTGAAAGTCCATCTATTTGAACAGATTGAAATAATAAAAAGATTTGTATTGGAGACAGAACTACAGGAGTAGGTACAATTTTAGTAGGCCAGGAAGGATGAAATGGCAGGCTTATCAACGCAAACAGCATAGGAAAAGAGGTTTGTATCTAGGAAATAGCCCTCGAGATAACTCCAGCCCCCTGATGCTTGACAGTGCGTGCTGGGTAGAACCCTGTGGTCTACACAGTTTGAGCTAATAACCAGTGAGGTTATGGGATGTGAGGATTAAATCATTACAGATGAAGAAATTAAGGCACAAAATGTTCATGCAACTTGCCTCCGAGAGCACAACTAGTAAGTGCAGGAGTCGGAATCTGAACGGAGGCAGAGTGACAGGTAAGCTCATATCTAACCACGATGTTATGCTACGTACTGAGGAAGCAGGAGGGTGGGCAAACGGCTGAGCAGATTAAGGCTATGTTTCTGGGGACTTTGCCTACCACCTAGACTAAAGAATTTGCTCAGGCATTCTCCTGCTGGGCGAGTTTTTATAACATGAATCAGAGAGAACATCACTGAACAATTAAAGAAAAACTGGCACTACTGCGGCAGCTGCTGATAGACTGTTATTGGGACTGGGAGGAGGCACCTTGCTCAGTGGAGAAACGCTATCAAATAAACAAGTAGGAGCCGCACCTGCTCGCCGTGCAGCAAGGATACTCGGCTGGCATTCTTTCTTCTGCTCCCTGCTGGAAGCTGTAAACAGCACCAGGATTCATTTGGGTTCTACAAAGTTCATTGATTCTTGTCTGATCTCACATGCTCTTTAGAATTTTCCCAGGGATATCTTTGTTGTTTTTGATCAGCCAGTTTTCAGCCTTCACAAAATAGTATCACATCATTCTGAATGATAATTTCATTATTGAAATTCCTGAATAAGATATCATCTTGTTCCTGCTGGTCTGGAGTGATTCACTCAGTTCCTTACCACCCACCCCGCCGCCCCACCTTCACACATACTACCTTGAAACAATTGATTTTATGACCCAATTTGGACATTGAATTTTCTGAATAATACTGCTGTCATTAGGAACAAAACAGGTTTAACTCAAAACCTCCTTATGTATGGGGAAGTGTTAATAGTTTCTGAGCAGAAATTGATCAATTATGGATTAGCCTCACCATGAATGTATGAGATTAAGCACTCTGGGTAGATATTTTGCTGTGAAGGAGAGAGAAGAAATGGGAGAATAGAAGGATAGATCAAAGACGCTTGCATTTGGTATCCAATTGTCTGGGGGAGTAGTAGTACTAATAATAACCTCAATCATAAAGGTATAAGGGCAAATATATTCAAGCAACATCTCTGACCATGTTATGGAAATACTCTCTAGCCAATAACTTTCCTGTAAGGAAATTCAATTGCCTGTAACAAATTCAAATGCCACAATAAAATCATTTCTTTCCCCAATGGCACACATCCCTTTGTAAGAATAATTTAATTTTTTCACTATATACCCTGAGTATCCTGTGTTTTTGAAGCAGCTGTACTTCATGTTATGAATAGACAATTATGTGCAATGCCTATTATAAAATGTTTCATGGTTAAACTAACATACTTCTTGCTCTGTTTCCATGGAAGTAAACTCTAGTAACAGAGCGTAGAAACAATACCAAAATCAAACTTCAGACCCACCCACTTATGAGACCACTCTTTGTTTCTTCCACTGATGTTAGTCTCCACATATATAGTTTGAATAACCAAATTTATAATTCATTCAACAGTTGGAGGTCAAATATGAATCCTAGGGCATTTCCTTACAAACCTAAGCCTCTCAAAATTAAATTATCCAGTTACATTGGCAACAAATCAAGGGTAAATTCTTCCATTATCACAGGGGACCTCTGCCGTGAGATCTAACTATTGATCTATTTTCCAAGACAAGAGCAGCATACATCGTTATGTATAAATACGACTGGGATAGTTTTTCAGTAAAATGGATAAATTATGGATTAGCCTCACCTCACCTTCCTTAGATCAACAAATATCTGGAAATCTTTCAAATATAATAATCGATTGGAGCATGTGTGAACATGTTGACATTATCTTTTGACAAATTTGTTTGTTCTCTTCTGAGTCAGCGTGATGTATACAACTTCAGTTTGTGTATATAGCCAATATTTCCTATGGCATGCAAATAGATTGCAGCTAATGCACTGTCTAATTTTTTAGTAAATAAAATAACCTTAGTTCTCAAATCTTAACAACATTATTACATTTGGTAAGATTTCTTTTAACGTTTTCCAATTCAGGAGTAAATTGGATTACTCTACACCTCAGCTGAAAGCATTTACTAAAATTTTAATAAATCTGAACATAAAAATCCCTGGTCTTTTTTTAAATGTGCAAAAAAATATCATTGAATAGTTGATAATTCAACACTTCCGTGCTAAGTTCCTTTTCTTTCCACGGTTCTTTCTGCTGCATCCAAATTGTTATTTATGTCGAGAAAGTATATACAAATGCTTCCACATATTCATCCCATTTTTATTCACTCCTTCCTCGAATATAGCTCCCATAAATATGATGTTTTCTTCCATAGTTTTATGTAAGTTTATATAAGACATAGCACAGGGTTATGGCGATATCACATACCTCACGATGAAGGTGAATGTGTCTCCAATGAGGAAAAATCTGGTGGCAGGAATGGAGGAGGAGTGGTGCGCCTGGAAATACCACACCAAACAACTGCCCAAGAAGCTAGAAAACACGGCTCTGCAATGAAAAGACGTTGAAGTGGCTCTTGGCATATAACCACTGCAGAAAAACAAGGCTAATTTGATAAAGGGCTGTTTGAAGCAAATTGACCACATTTGCTTTTGATGGGACAAAGCAGGCTCATCTGGTGCTTTTGGCCACCACTGATCCTACTCTCGGAAACAATGCCTGATAAATATGCTGCCTGTTATGCCCATGTGCCTTAGAAGGAACTTTATCCCATAATAGTTTCTACCTTAGAAACTATTGGGTCTATGACCAATAAAACCCAAATCTCAAGAAGCAGGTTGAAGTAGAATTGTGTTTTATGTGAGAGTTCTCCATGGTTAAGAATCAATGCCTTAAGACATAGGTCACATGCATCCTTTTCTCCTCCTACTCACCTTTCCAGAGCTCAGTTCTGCTCCGTGGGGATGCCCATGACCAGCTCAAATTACACGCTGTCCGAAGTCCAAATCTCAAGCTCCCCATCCCTATCACGGCTTAACAGTGCCCTGGAGATACTGGAGCTAATGGTTTTGTTTTAGATAAATACGTGTTAAAATCAAAGATAGAGAGTTTAGGGGAACAATTAAACAGCCACCTGCATCGCAAAGGGTGGTTGTAAAGTTTGTGTGCAATTTAAAGTAGATTAATTTTTAAACAAACTTTATACCTACTCTATATATGGGGACTGCAAATAAGTCTTTCTGAAACAAGAAAACACACAAATGCTGAAGAGTTCATGCATAATGTCGTACAACAGAGCGGACATAGCCTGCCATACAGAAGATGGAAACCAAAATCTTTACCCAGTTGTGAGTAGGGCTCCCCCAATCTAAGGACCTGTCTATAACAATCACCAAAGAGTGATTTTATGCAAGACTTTACAAAGACAGAGACTATTTGACAGTGACTGTGTTCAATAAGCTAAGAATAATTTGTTTGCTTCAAAGAAGCACACACACACCAACTACACGTAGTATATAAATTTCTATTAAGTATTAATATCTCCTCTCTGACTAATAGATGAAAGTAAAATAATTACTTCTCAGGGGCCAGCTCTCATAGGCAGATTGGAAATGGCAGTCTCGAGTATGTAGTTGAGGAGACAATTGAGGCATGCTTGAGATTAGCAGGACAGAAATGCCTTATGGAAACTGCAGCACCAGCTGTGGGTGCAGGACAGTGCAGGCTGGCTCCCTCCCAGTGTGCTCTCACCCTGTCTTAGCCAGGTGCAGGTGACTAACGTCGTGCCCCTGACCTGGTCCCTCTGACTGTCCTCCCTGGACCCCTCACCCCTTTCTCTGGTTCTACTTAATTTATTGATCCTTTTCCTGGATCCAAGCGTTTTATTATTTCAATACCATCAGACTAGGAGCAGGCATTTCCTAGTAGCTGATCTTGTATACTTACTACAAAATGTCTTATTTTCTCCTCATTGCTAAGAGTTTACACTTTGAATCTTTAATCACTGCTCGCTCCCCTTTGGAGAGAGGGGTGGAGAGAGAGGGACCTAAGCTCTAAGGGTCTCTGTTCATAATTTAAAAGACTTAAAGAGTTTCTCTCTTTTTTCAATTTATGCTGGAAATGCCCGCCACTACTAGCATGTTTTCCAGAAATAGCCCTGTTTTTCTTTATGTATAGTGCTGTCTCTCTTTTTTCTTAATCTTTACCTAGAGCCAACCTGCTGTGAAAGGCAGGGGTTTCTATTCTGCTGTGGGTTTCAGTGGGAAAAGCAACCTTCATTTCAAGCCTAAGTGATAAACACACCTTCATTAGAAGCCAAGGACCCTGTGCAGCTTTATGTGTGAAGCAAAAAAGAACTTTACTTTGGAGCCTTTCACAACCACTTTTACTTAGACTATGCTGAAATTATTGTGGCAATCATGACCTAAATTCCTTCAACATGTTTATTCAGCTTTTTCATAAGTAATAGTTAGTTTCACACAACACCATTTCTGGGTGCATTAGCATACTTCTCAGCTCCGCACATAAAATCTATGAGATGGAAAGCTTGATTAAAAATATAATAGAATGGCTGAATTTCAGAAAACGTCTTTAAATTCAGTATGCAAACTAAAATGAAAACCAGGGCTTATTATTCAGTATTTAAATATTCTTTATTCTGTTTTCCTGCAGGATTCTTTCATCTGATGTTTTTAGACTCATATAAACATACCGTCCCAGCCAAGTCTTCCACATTCTAGATAAAATGTAGAGAAGTTTTAGATAAATGTGTAATGTGGAATGAACTCTGTCTTGATTCATCAACATGAAACAATGATGGACATATTTGAATTCATTAAGAAAATAGACAAAACAGTAACGATATATATAAACTAAGAAAGAGAAATAGGTATAATTAACCAGTGTTCAGTGTTATAATAAGAAAAGAGTTCAGGACTATAAATTGAATATAGTTATTTTTTTATTTGGAGACAGAGTCTCACTTTGTCACCCATGGTAGAGTGCCATGGCATCATAGCTCAAAGCAACCTCCAACTGCTGAGCTCAAGTAATTCTCTTATCTCAGCCTCCACAGTAGCTGGGACTACAGGCGCCTGCCCCGATGCCCCACTATTTTTTAGAAATTGGATCTCTCACTTGCTTAGGCTGGTCTCAAACCGGTGGCTCAGACAATCCACCCGCTTCAGCCTCCCTGAGTGCTAGAATTATAGGCGTGAGCCACTGTGCCCAGCCCTCAGTCTTGTGTGTTTTTTTTAATCATAAAGTAAGAGCAATTTTATACCAATAAATTTAAAAATAAAGTGATATTTTTTCCTGGTAAATAATAGCTATATATATATATATATAGATATAGATATATAGATATATAGATATCACATACATACACATATATACATATGTATACATATATATATATATATGAAGAAAAAGAAAATCTGAATTAATGCAAAGCCATTTAAGTTTGTCAAAAACTAATTTCTTATGGAGTTCTATTTAATACAAGGCACCATGTAAAGGGTAAAAAGACAAGCAAAAAACAAAACAAAACAAGAGTAAAAAGCCAAGCCACAGAATAGAAGATATTTGTATAAATACAAGAATAAAGACCTCAAACTGAGGATATATATATGTGCAGATGACAAATATTTCTACCATTTTGTGGGAGAGGGAAAAACCATTCAAGCAATGAACAAATTCTTGAACAAGAAATTCACAAAAGAGTATTCAGGTATTCACATGGTCAGTAAACACAGAATGATTTTAAATTTCACTAGTGATGAGGGAAATGTAAATTACAACCTCAGTGACGTACCATTGCACATTCATTAAGGAGACTCAAATTAAAAGACAGACAACACTGAGGACTGATCAGAATGTGACTCCACTGGGGCTTCTGAACTGCTGGTGGAACTGTAAATTGGTTCCAGTGTTTCATGGAGGTATCCACTAAATCTCTCACATGCATTCTCTGTGACTCGACCATTCTACTCTGAGACGGATGCCCAAATGCGTGTGTGTGGTATGTATACTTTTCTGTATATAGGTATATATATGTATACATACAAAAATACTAGAAGGAATTCACAGTGGACCACTGTAAGAAGTAAATACTGCTGACAATCTAAATATCCATTAATAATAAAATGTGTAAATAAATTATAATACATACTATGCCACAATGAGAATGAATGAATGATCACTTCTTTAGTAATATAAATGTTTCTAATTGGGTCTAATATTGACCCAAATAAGCCAAATACAAAACAGTACACATTGCATTACTTTAGTTATTCAAAGTTCAAAACTAAGCTATATTGTTTTAAAAAAAATTCTTATTCAACTTCAAACATGAACACAGAATTTCATATGCTGAACTAATGCTTCTTGGAATTCTATGCAACCCATTCTAGACTTGTTGAAACCAAGCTTTCAGTTAGCAGTGAGATGAAACTGGCTAGTGGCCACTGTCCAAGGCAAGTTAATTGTCTTCTTTGTAAACTGATCAGCTAACTAATTCAGAAAGTTGTCTAATTTTAAAAACGTTCTTCTTTTTTGATCTGTATAAAGCATTCAGTTTCTAAACAAGGAGAAACTGGAATTTTGATTGAGTGATGCTATTCTTGCTAGACAAGCAAATGAGCAAGCTTTATTTCAGATTGTTATTTAATAGTCTTTTTTATTTATTTATTTATTTATTTATTTATTTATTTTGGCCGGGGCTGGCTTTGAACCGGCAACCTCGGCATATGGGACTGGCGCCCTACTCCTTTGAGCCACAGGGGCCACCCAGTCTTATTTCTTTTCATTTAAAGATTGGTAGAGGTTAAGTTACTGGCGGCACTTACAAGGAGCAGATATAGGGGTGCTTGTGGGATGCTTGTAACAGTCAGCCTTGATCTGTGTAAGTTTGTTGAGATCTAGCTCTATGATTTCAGTGTATAATTTGACAGAATTTGCTTTATGAGAAATAAAATGGCGTGGCAGATAAAAATGTCTCAAACAAAACTAACTGACAAGATATAAGAAAAAAGCAGAAACAAAAAAGGTACCTTTCAAAGCATATTAAATTGGGGTTATTTTGTAGGCAGGATTTAGTGGAAGAAAGTTCCACTAAACTTTTAAGGAACAAACAGTTTATACCACTGTTCTAGAGAACAGAATTAGGAAGACTATATCCTTGGTTCATTGCTTTTTAGGTCAGTACAACCTTAACAGCAAAACTAGACTGTATAAGAAAAGTAAATTATAAGCCGATCTCATATATGAATAAGACATCAAAATCCTTTTTAAAAAATCTAAATGTGGTGCAGGCACTAACAAACAAGGAACACAGATGTATTAGAGAAGCAAAACCAACAGTAACGAAAATTCATGCAGCCAAATGAGAATTCAGTTCGGTACATTTTATAGAGGGGCCTTGTGTGAAATCACATATAATTCAGATATTTGTGCTTATAGTATTAGAATCTCAAAAATATCTAAAGATACATGTAAAGCTTGCAGAACTCACTCACAAAAAGAAAAAGAAAGATTCTATTTCTCCATTACCCAAGTATCCTTTGTCCCAGGAAGTAGAGAGGAGGAAGTGCTCAGAAGGTGAGTCACAGTTTGGGGATCCCCACTGTACTATTCAGGATGCTCCCAAAGGGGGCAGAGCCTGTCAGTTATTGTCAGTGCGGTGCTGGCTTCCCCAAGTCGGAGAAAATACATGCATGATTATGCCTAAATACAGTGGTTCTGAAAATGGTTCCTAGATCACCAGTATCAGGAGTAACTGGGAACTTAAAAATGGATATTTTTAGGTCCCTTACCAGACTCAATCAGAAACTCTAGGCGTGGGGTCCAACACACTGTTTCAGTAAGCCTCTCTCCTCCCACGCCCCATGATTCTGGTAAACTTTGAAGTCTGAGAATTGCTGTCCTGGGTAGTAGACTATTATAAATGGGCAAGCTGTGGACATAATGTCTCACCCTTACTTATTTTGATTTACTCCTAGAAGGAAAGGAAAGAAAAAAGGAGAGGAAAAGGGAAGGGAAGGGAAGAGAAGGGAAGAGAAGGGAAGGGAAGGGAAAAGGAAAGGTTTAAGAAAACAAAAGAGGAAGGAAGGAAGGGAAGAAGAGCAGGAAAGAAAGAAAGAAAGAGAAAGAAAGAAAGAAAGAAAGAAAGAAAGAAAGAAAGAAAGAAAGAAAGAAAGAAAGAAAGAAAGGAAGGAAGGAAAATAAAAGAAGGAAGGAAGGAAATGGAAGGGAGAAAGTGGGAGGGAAAAGGGGAAAGGAAAAGAAGAAGGAAAAAAGGGAAGGAAGGAAGGGAAGAAGAGCAGGAAAGAAATAAAGAAAGAGAAAGAAAGAAAGAA
>NW_003852427.1:13914796-13922854 GCF_000181295.1 Otolemur garnettii | reverse complement strand
GAAAGGAAGGAAAGGGAAGGGAAGGGAAGGGAAGGGAAGGGAAGGGAAGGGAAGGGAAGGGAAGGGAAGGGAAGGAAAAGAAAAGAAAAGAAAAGAAAAGAAAAGAAAAGAAAAGAAAAGAAAAGAAGGAAGGAAATGGAACGGAGAAAGTGGGAGGGAAAAGGGGAAAGGAAAAGAAGAAGGAAAAAAGGGAAGGAAGGAAGAAAGGAAGGAAGGAAGGAGGGAGGGAGGGAAGGAAGGAAGGAAGGAAGGAAGGGCAGGGGGGAAAGCATTGAAAGGCAAGTATACACCCTACCCTAGTAGGGTAACTTTTAAATGCACAGAAGTGAACTAAATTTTATGCTTAATTTTTCCAAGTATGTGAATACTGTGTGATATAAAACAACTTATCAAAACTTATTTTGAGCCACTTTGTATCAATTTCTACATATATTCTTAATTGTAGAATAATTATAATTGTACAAAAATAAGATAATGTTTTCTTTATGAAAAGCAAAAAAAATGAAACAAAATAAAACCTTTGATTTCATTATATACTGGTGATTTCCACAGGTGAGCTCTTAAAAGATGTATAAATTAATTTAATTATACATTTTAATATCTGCTAGGACACATTCTATAACATTAATCATTTATTCCATTATTTCCCTGACTAGACTTATAATAATACATGGTGAATAGTCTCCTGGATTTTAAATACATCATGTGCCATATAGTACATATAATTTTGTAACCCATATTTTTTGAAAAATACTATCTATCTCTCGGTACATCAGTATATTTCCTCCCACAGCATTTTAAATGTTTCACATCATCTTATGGCTTAAATGTATCACAGTTTCCTCCATCTGCTATTGTTGATGGCACTGTTTCCAATCCTTCACTATTATAAAACACTAGTGAGCACATAATCCCCCTTTAAGCTTCCTCTTCACCTCTGACCCCCACCCTCTTCCCCAGAGATATTCCTTGTTTACAATTTGAAGTATATCTTTTAATCACTTATCTAGTCATTTACACACAACACTGCCTTCCTCACCACACACATTTTTGTTTTTTTTATTAAATGATAGCTGTGTACATTAATGCAATCATGGGGTACAGTGTGGTGTTTTCATATATGATTTGAAATAGTTTCATCAAACTGGTTAACATAGCCTTCATGCCATTTTCTTAGTTATTGTGTTAAGATGTTTATATTCTACTTTTAGAAAGATTCACTTTTACCCTTGTAATGTAAACCACAGAGGTGATCCCTCGAATCACCCTCCCTCTACCCATCCACCCTCCTCCCCTCCCCATATTTTTAGGCTATATCCAGAAGACCAAAACTCACATTACAACAAAGATATTTGTATCAGAATGTTTATTGCAGCCTAATTCATAATTGCTAGGTCATGGAAGAAGCCCAAGTGCCCATTGATCCACGAATGGATCAATAAATTGTGGTATATGTACACCATGGAATACTATGCAGCTCTAAATAAAGATGGAGACTTTACCTCCTTCATGTTTACATTGGTGGAGCTGGAAAATGTTCTTCTTAGCAAAGTATGTCAAGAATGGAAGAAAAAGTATCCAATGTACACATTTTTTTTACAAGATTTTAACCACATTATAAATAGAATTATCTAATTTCCTTTTTCTTTCTTTCCCAATACATTTTGGGAATTTTTCCATATCTGTACAAACTAATCACCTTCCAATAGTGTCATAGTTTTCAATAAAATGTATTGATAGCATAATTTTAAAGATCATTCTTCTATAAATAAGTATTCCAGGTGTTTTTAATACACATTAAAAACACATTAAAGTGTTTTGATCTCTTAATATTATAAACTGTCCCAATCACATTTTACATATAATCTTATGCATGTAACCAGGATGTTTTGCAACTGAGACTTAGAGTAAAATTAGACAATTTTTTTCTGTCAGTTAACTGTTCAACCCCTTTTGATTTTACCCTCCTTCTGGATAAAATCCCTTAAGTCCTTTAATAGTATTTCTTGGACATTGAGTAAGCTTTCTAGTGACTGTAGTTATAACAATAATCCTCCATAATATACAATTATACTTAGCAGGCACCAGGCAGCATGCTAACCACTTTGCATGTGTATGGTCTTTCAATTTCCATTAACAACTGTAGGAATTAGGCATCATTATAACCTCAGGAAACTGAGGGACAGGGCTCACATAGCTAGTACAGGGGAAACAGTATTGCCAGTTACTATTTTTGAAACAAAAGCAATTATATGAGAAGAATTTTTGAAACAAAATATGTCTGGTGTTCTATGTTGCTTTGTATAAAGATAAATACTGTATCACATCATGATAACCCACTGTTAGACATGCAAGTATTTCTCCTGGGTATAATTTGTTTTACTCTAGAAAGACTTGGTTGGCCTGTATGTTTATTTTTATTTTATTTTATTTTATTTTATTTTTTTGCAGTTTTTGGCCTGGGCTGGGTTTGAACCCACCACCTCCAGCATATGGGGCCGGTGCCCTACTCCTTGAGCCACAGGTGCAACCCCGGCCCATATGTTTATACCACATGAAGTCACCTAATCAGCCCTTCTAATGCTGCAACTCAAGACAATTCTGGAAGTCATCATACAAAGAACTAATAGTAAACATAATTTCATAAATTAACTCTTCACCTTCCAGCAGGGTCCATGCTTAGAATCTCACTACAAATATTTTCTGGTGAGGTGTGGGGGTGAGAAGGGAATTAAATATTTCCCCCACACACTTATTAACTTTTTAAAATATATATTAAAATGACAGAATGATCTCTGAGTGTGTGTGTGTGTGTATATATATACCCATTTGGGTTCCTCAGACTCTAATTACATGAATCCTCTGATGGTAGGAAATTTAAAAATATTTTCTTACTTTTGTCAGTCTATCTTTATGACTGTTAGAAAATGCTGTTGTCTAGTTTCTGTTAGCGTATAGATTGGGAGAGAACTTCTTCATCTTAACACAGTTATCCATACTTTGGGGGTTTTTTTGCAGTTTTTGGCTAGGGCTGGGTTTGAACTCGCCACCTTTGGCATATGGGGCCAGTGCCCTACTCCTTTGAGCCACAGGCACCAACCTATCCAGATTTCTTTCTTTTCTTTCTTTCTTCTTTTCTTTTCTTTTTCTTTTCTTTTTTTTTTTTTTTTTTGTAGAGGCAGAGTCTCACTCTGTGGCCTTTGGTAGAGTGCTGTGGCGTCACACAGCTCACAGCAACCTCCAACTCCTGGGCTTAAGCGATTCTCTTGCCTCAGCCTCCATATTTCTTGTTTCAGACAATTCTTTCTTCTGGGTCAGGAAGAAGTCAGAGAGTATATATTTCTTCTGTTGATACTGAACTTTCAAAAATAAATATAAAATACTACCTCTAACACAAATAGAAAGATGTCCACCAATGGCTGTGTTACTCACAGGCCTTTCTGTTTACCATTCTCTCCCTATTCTTTAAACATCAGCGTTTCCACAGCCCAGTTAGACACTTTTTCCCTCCTCAGACCCTGTCTTTCTAAGTGCTCTTCATTCACCCACGGATTCAGTTACAATCTCTCATATTCTATCTCCAGGACAGATGTCTCATCGCAGTTTCCCACACACACACATCTGATTCATAGCTTCTTGTACTCTCATTGACACCTCCCCCCATCTCAATTGCTCCGTGCCCCAACCCAAACTCCTGCCTTGCCTGTGATAAACCGTATTTCCTCAAAAGTTTCCACATGGCTTAGCGCCCGTAGCACAATGATTACAGTGCCAGCCACATACACCAAAGTTGGCAGGTTTGAATCCGACCCAGGCCAGCTACCCAACAATGCCAACAACAACAAAAGAAAAATAGCTGGGCATTTTAGTCCCAGCTACTTGGGAGGCTGAGGCAAGAGAAGCACTTAAGGCCAAGAGTTTGAGGTTGCTGTGAGGTGTGATGCCACAGCACTCTACCCAGGGCAACATAGTGAGATTCTGTCTCTAAAAAAAAAAAAAAAAAAAACTTTCTACATATCAGCAAGAAATTCAAAGTTATCTTTGACAGCTCTGCTTCTCTGTCTGTGTAGACTCAGTCACTTCCTAGGAAGCTCTCAGGCGTGTCCATTTATCTCCACCAACAACACACAAGTCCCACCTAAGGACTTTTGTCTCTTTCTGGGAGACAAGTGAAACCCTGAACCTCCCCTGTGACACTACTCCACTATTCTAAACACTATCTAACTACTTTCTTGTTATTCTTAAAATAAATGTACAACATGGCCAGGCTTCCTATAATCTGACCCCGGCTTTCTCATCGGTTTTACCTGGAGTCACTCTCCCCTTTTACCATCTGTGCCACCTTTTCTTTCATTCCCCAAACCAGGTGAATTGCCATTCTTCCTTAGGGATTTCATGCATGCTGTCACCTTCGTCTGGCCGTCTGTCTTCACTTCAAGCTTCCTTAATCTAATTGATGAGTCCTGTGGCGACGCAAAGAAGCGCCGCTCAAATCCCTCTGAGGATGAATTTGATAGCTCTGTTGACAGACAGCTTCACCTGTGTGCCCCTCCAAGAAAGGCCTCAGCCCCAGAGAGCCACCTTTCCCGAGGCCACGCCCTTCTGAGAGGGGTTCCCAGCCAAGGACTGACTGAGGTGGAGCTCTGTGGACCACGTTAGCTCCTGAGCTCCCTGTACGGTCAGCTCATGCCTACTTCTCAGCTTGATTTCTCTTGATTTCTGCTCAATCCTGATCCTGCCTCCTGCTTCAACAAATGTAAGTCTGATGGTGTCTCTCATAAACATTCTGCCCACCAAATTGTCTCCTAGCCTCTTCCATTCACTGCTCCATAGATCTGCTTGGATGTCACGTCCTGAAGGAAGTCGTATATTGTTTTCCTGCAGCTGTCAAAAAAAATGACTCACAAACTCAGTGACGTCAAACAACGTTATTTATTCCTTCACATTTCCAGAAGCCAGAAATCTGAAATTGGACTGCTGTCAAGGCCATGCTGACCCATCCCTGTCTGTCAGAGCTTCCGGGGTTTCCAGCGATCCTCGCCGTTTGTTGGTGTGCAGAGGCATCACTGCAATCTCTGCCTTCATCTCCATGTGGTCTTCTTGCTGGTGTGTCCATCATGTCTATGTCCAATATCTTTCTGATTCTCATGGAGTCATACTGAACCAAGGGCCACTCTAATTCACTAAGACCTCATCTTAACTTGATTACATCTGCAAAGATTCTGTTTCTAAATACGGTTACATTCAGAGCATACCCAGGTTAGGACCTTACTGTACCTTTCTGAGAGGTACAATTCAACCCAGAGGCTGTATTACTGAGGAACTATTTGGATGTAAGTAACATAAGTAACAGTAGATGTCTATCATTCTTTCCAATGATCAAACATGTTTGAACATTTTTCTGCTATTTAGGGTATTTTCCTAAATCTCATCATAAGAGTCCAACATCTGTCTTCCCAGCCTCCTTTGCTGTAAGGATGAAGGCACATAACTTTCATCTTCAGAAATATTTCTGCCAAAAACTGAATTGGAAGTTAGTGGTGCAAAAAACAGCATGCACAGTGAAGAATCTACTTATGCCAGAAAGGTGACAGTGACATCTGGTTTCCAGAAGCAGGGATGTCAGAGTTCAGGACCTGTCAACTGAAAACCACAGTGTCTGCCTAAAAGTGATGGCCACTGTGTCTTCACTAGACCAATTATGTAGTATGATTTTGTGCATTGAAATTGGATAAGCAATTTCCAGGCATAGATCTCCAGATAAATCAAAAATTCACTAAGCTTTTCAATGCCCTTTCAAACTTGCCTTTCTTTTTAAACTACTCAGAGTTGGCATTTATTATCTGCAGATAACCTCATAACTACACAGAAATATAACTTGAGCTCGTTTAGATGAAAGGAGAAATGAGAGCAATGTAATAAATGTGTGAGCTTGAACCTCTGTCGGGATGCGGGGATAAAGTTAGAATTTGGGACTCAGATGTTATCAGGGCTTCTTATCTATTCCATTCCTTATTATCTCTGTTTCCTTTTATGTGACAAATTTATTCTTTTGAGCTGATTATCCCCACCAGAACCAAGAACAAAAAATACCTTGGAATTCCTTCCCAGTATTATCCTGTTGTCTCTGAAAAGGAAAAGGTTGGTAAGTCTAAGTATATTTGTATAAGAAATAAACATACAGAAAATGTGTAGCTTGTGATTTTGTAATTAGTGTGTTTATAATATTTTCATTGAAAGGATACACATATAATAGGGACTTACAGGGCTAAAAATCTGCTCAAGATATTGTTTTTGAACTATCATTTTAGGAATATAAAAAGGGGCTTAGAGTTTACATAAGAGAGTTTCTATTGTTCTTATTATGATTTTTCTCCATCAAAAACTATACTGTTTTATATGAAAGTATGATCTTGCCCAGAGAATGAGTTCTAAATGATAATTTCAGATTTAGTTCACATCTTATTATGTAATTCTAACTTTAAGCCCAATATATCATGAACAAATTTCTTCACAAAGCAAAAACGTTGTCTCTCCCTTAATTTTATGGGTGTTAAAAAAAGCAGATTGCATTTGTTTTGTTGAATTTCTTTTAAGAGTGGTAATTCTGTAAAGTTTTTTTGAAAAATGAACAACGTTCTTATCTACACTATTATCTGAGGATGTATTTACTTGTTACTGTAATGCGTTCAAGTTTAGACCCATAAAATAACTTGCACCATCTGGCAAAGTCATCCATTCATCTATGTTTTCATTTACTGAACAATATAATTTTAAGCACCAGTGGCACCAATATGTTCAGGTGAACAGCACTTACT
The DNA here is from genome assembly GCF_000181295.1 of Otolemur garnettii. NCBI lineage: Eukaryota > Metazoa > Chordata > Mammalia > Primates > Galagidae > Otolemur > Otolemur garnettii. The sequence goes on along the minus strand of NW_003852427.1, from coordinate 13,916,036 downwards.
TGGACCCTCTCCTCACAAATATTTGTATGCCTGGCCTATCCTTACAATTTAGCGCTCTGCCCAAATTTCACCCCATCAACAATACCAAGCAGGTCATTACATCAAAGGTACCACATTCTCAGCCTATCATGTTACCTTATCTTGTTGATTTTGCTAAGCAAATCACTATCAGAATCTACAACATTCCTTCATTTGTTTATATGACTGATGTTCATATACAAGAAGTAGAATAGAAGTTCCATGACATCAGGGGCCTGACTTGTTTTATTTTATGTATTTTGTGTTTATTGCTTCATTACCAATACCTTGAAGAACAGTGGGTAGATAGTGGAAATAGACACAATACAATTTTAGTCAGTTAATGAATAAATTCTGATTTGGGACAGATATAAGCATTAATCAAATAACACATATAAATATAAAAGCCCAGCTGTGATAAGTTCTACAAGAGATCTGGAAATTGTTTTGCGGGTGTGTGTTGTAGGAAGGTTTAACCTTGTAAAATCCTGCTGAAGGCTATCTGGTTATGTCATAAGTGAGTTAGGATTTTAGATAAGTTAAATTCAAACTCTGAGATTGTGCGATACTGTTCCCTGAACTGAAAGATGGAAGTGTAGCTGCAGTGCATAGTAGAGCTGAGAGTAACTAAGTCTGTAGATTTTCATCTATTTTGACCATGACCCCTAGTATGGAACCCATTTACATCAAGTACACATACAAATACATATATAGTGTAGAAATGCAATAAAGAGTCTGTAAGTTGACCACTCAAGATACTGTAACAGACTGGTGACCGGATGGATGTGGTCAACACAAGGAACTTCAACTGAGTGCCTATAGTGCATCTCTAGCCCATGAAAATTAGATCAACTTAAGAAGGTGGTCAATATAGGGAGGTGGTCAACTATGGAAGTACTATTATAATTGAGATGATTATTATTATTCACTAGATAATTTCATGAGTCACTGATATGACACATGCCTAGTTTTAAAAAATACTAAAATAGACTATCCATAAGACCCTTGCCTAAGAGCCCAGGAAAAGTCTTGATGGCACATGCATTGTTGAAGTAAAATATTAATTGGTTATAGTGTGAAAACTAAATCAGGATAGGGGAGAGGTTTCTGGAGATTAGTCAACACTTTCCCACAAGAGTTCAGGGAATGTTAACGCAAAAGGAGAACAGAAGAACAAATCAGATGAGTATTTAAGAGATAAAAATGAGGTAGACTTGGCTAT
>NW_003852427.1:13902697-13914758 GCF_000181295.1 Otolemur garnettii | reverse complement strand
CATGGATGACCGCTGCTACTCAGGGAATTTGCAGACCGTGGAAGAAGAACAAGTTTAGTGCACAAAAAGGTACATTCTCCATTTTCTGTGCTGAGTTTGAAGTATCTTTGAGACATCTGAGTGGTGATTTTTAAACTAGTTGAGTATATAGGCCTCCAGCTCAAAGGCCAACTCTGAAATAGAGACCTAGACTTTTGGTTTATCTGTAATGGAAATCACAGATGGGGGTGACATTACCTGGAGAAATGAGTCAGGAGAGAAGAAACGCGAGGACAGCATCTTAGGAAATCTCAACTTTTAAATGCTAAGTGGAGGAAGATGAGCTTATAGAGAAGACTAAACAGGAGGGGCTACCCAAAGAAAAAGAAAAACAAAACCAAAAAAATATAGTGTCATGGAAGCTAAGGAAGAAATTTATATCAAGAAGACAGTGGTCCATTTTATATTTATTATACTAACAACTACAGGTTGGCTGCTTATTTTTTGGTATCCCACATGTTGCTGTTATTATTGTTGCTGCATTGTTTAGAGAACAGGGTTATTAATAGCCATGCATATTACCCCCTGTATTTTTTTTCTTCTTAACTTCACTTCCTTTCTCATCCAATTTAGATAGCATTCTCCATCATTATAACTGTTCTTAATAAAATGAAATTAATTTATTTAATTTTCTTACCTCTTTACCCTTTTGTGCACCTGCTCAGAGAAACTCTCTCCTTAATAAATTCATCTGTTTCACTTCTTCACTCCTAGATCAATTGATTACTCTTTATAAATCCTGTATCTTCTTCCTCTCCTTCTCTGAATGTTTCATCTGAATTAATAAAGTAGAATTCAAGCAATTTTCTACATTTAAAAATGACTGTTCATATGATAGAACCTTTTAACAACCATCCTAACCCTCATCTCCCTACCAAGCCAAACCTTTGAAAAGAGTTCTTTTCACTCATGTACTTATTTTCTTCAGATTTTTAACTCTTGCCAGCTCCTCGGGTAACTACTTATCCTTCTTATTGCTCTAAAAATAACAGCACTAACCTCACTGTCGCTAAAGGCAATGGATTGTACCTCCTCTGGAAGCTACTGGCATTGCTGACAACTCCTTTCATCCTGAAACGCTTCTGCTCCTTTTAGTCACACTCTCTCAGATCTTCTCTTAACCCAGTTGCTACATTTCCAAGTCTTATGTGATTGTCTCCTTTTGGGGCTCCTCTCCTAGCATGTTTGGTTTTAATTGTTTGCTTGTTTAAGTCTTTTTCAGGGACTTTTCCCTCTTCTTACTCTACCCTTGCCTGAACAAATTTAGTTAAAAAGGAATATTGATCTGAAAGTATAATCTATAATACAAAATAAGGAAAAATGTGTTAGAGACAGTGACTAGAAATAAAAAGAAATAAAGCATTCTACGTCAATCCATTCTAAGAAACAAATGTATCATCAATATTTTCATAACCAAAGGAAACAAAATCAGTATGTTGAAGACATGTCTGCATTTCCATGATTATTGCAACATTATTCACAATAGCCAAGGTATACAATCAGACTACACATCCATCAAGAGATGAATAGATAAAGAAAATATGATATATATGCATAACGGACTACTATTGATTCATCCTTAAAAATGAAAAAAGTCCTGTCATTTGTAACAATAAGGATGACTCTGGGAGACATTACACTAGGTGAAATAACCAGGCACAGAAATACAAACACTGCATGATTCACTTATATGTGGAATCTTAAAGAAAAATCAAACTTATAAAACTGGAGAATAGAATGATAGTTGTCAGTGTCTGTTGGAAAGTTGCTGGTCAAAGAAAACAAGATTTCATTTAAGAGGAGTAAGTTCTGGAGATCTATTGTACAGCATGTTGACTATAGTAAAAAATAATTTTTATATACTTAAAAATTGATAAGAGATTATTAGATTATAACTATTTTGACCATAAAAACAATTGGTAAGCATATACTGTGGTCTAAATATTTATGTTCCTCCAAAACTCATCCCCAAAGTGATAGTATTAAGAGGTGGGTCCTTTGGAGGTTGATTAAGTCATGAGGATGGAGCCCTCGCGGATATAATTAGTGCCTTATAAAAGAGTCCAAAGGGAGCTCTGGTGTCCTTTCTGCCATGTGAGGGAGACAGCAAGAATTCATCATCTACAAAGCAGAGAGAGACTTCTCACAAGAGTTGAAGTCAGTCAACACCTTGATCTTGCACTTTCTAGTCTCCAGAACTACGAGTAATAAATTTCTGTTGTTCAAAGGTTGCCCAATTTAAGGTATTTTGTTATAGCAACCTGAGTGGACTATAACTGTATGTGAGATAATGGTTATATTAATTACCTTTACTTAATTATTTCACCAAAATATCATGTTCTACATGATTAATCCATGCAATTTTTATTAGTCAATTGCACTTTTCTAAAGCAGGGGGAGAGGAACCTATGTCTAAAGCAGGGGGAGAGGAACCTATGGAGAAACAAACATAACAGCAACGGAGACATTATAGAATGTTTATATTATTTCAACAGTAGAAAAGAGATGAAGATGTGGAAATTTGCAAATGAGGCTCACCTATATGTTTATTTACCCCACACTGGATTTTCTTTGAAATAGAGATCATCTTTATGCTAATAGCATATAAGAGACTAAACAAGGCCCTACATCAATGAAACAATAACTTCCAGCTGCAAAGAAACTCAATATGTAATTAGATCTACCCACCACCATTTTTGTATGATCCAAACTCTACTCTTCTTGGGTATTAAATTGCATTAAATTGAGCCAGAACACTTGGGAGCTTCTGAAGAGCTATTGTGTATCTATTGTTTTTTACAAAAATTATTTTTGACCAGGGTTAATAAATGTGTAATTACAGATCAGCTGTCTTTCATCTTCTGCCAGTCAATATTACCACTTGGGAGAAATCTGGGGCTAACCAATGGCACAAGTTCACTGGCTGGGTGATTGTCGTGCTGAGGTTACCCAGTGCTTTTATTCTTTTGCCTCAAAAGGTTGAGTTCCATTGCACTTTCACAAATATATCTTCAGCACAAATCTTGTGTGGTTTCAGACTTGAGTGTCTAGACAACTGCCAGACAACTCTGCTTGAATGTCTCGGGCACTTCAAACTCAGTATTGACAAAACCGAGCTCACTATATGTCCCCAAACCTACTTTTTTACTTTGTTTTCTATCCTCGTCAATGAAAGGGCAACTGTCTCAAACCACTCACTTGGCAGTGACAAAAAACTGAGCATATTTCTCTTACTTTCCTCTCCTTAGCTCTGCAATCTCTTCCTCGTATTATTCATTATTATAATCTATGGAGTCTACTTCCCGTATATTTCTTAACCAAGGCCAGACACCATTCTTAACTTACTTATTCAGGCCATCATCATTCTTCCTGTAACAGCATAAAAGGTGATACTGTTTATTGTGGGCTGACCTAGGCCATCAGTTCTGCATAATTCTTCGGTTCTTTCTGCTAGATAATAATAGTTGTCAAATAAATTTTAGGTAGCAAGAATTAACTACTCCCCCATTGCCATCACTATTAACTTTTAATTAAAGCAAGTCTCAGGCCAAATTCTGAAAAAGATACAGACATTTATTAGACAGGTAGTCTTTAGTAAAACCACAAACTTGATACTTGCCTCTAGTTGGCAATCACAAATCCTCCTAAACCAGTGCCTAAGCTTAGAGTCAATCAAAGTACAAAACTCAGGTACTGTCCTTAATTGATGTAGGTGTCAGATTTCAGTAAATTCACATGTTATGTTCCAGTAATGTTTGATGATACCTAAATTACTGAAATCATTCTACATGTCTTGAAAACCTTTAATTTAAATAATGATAACCTCTTCTAACTTTCGTTGTGCTCGACAGGTCACCAGCTACATCAGTAAACACCATTTCTAACATTTAGTACGCCACCTAGCAAATAATTTGCCGTTGGTGGATGCAAGATTAGCAAAATGCTTTTGGTAGTGGCCCCTGTGATGTGGCCCTCCTTATAGAACACTAGCTGATTGCCTACTTTGTGCAACTTGAACCAGAACCAAAGCCTAAACTGATTGGGGTATGTATGTTGTCACATTGATTATCCTAAAATATAAATTAATATTAAAAAATTAGTAATTTATAGACATCATAACAGTGTTTTCAGTGTTTTCCCTTTCTGTAACCTTAAGGTAATTCTTAAAATGGAACTAGGATCACACTCATTTTAACTTGTCAATGGTTTCCAATTGTGCTGATGATAAAAAATTTTCCCAAAGAATCTCATTTTACACTCACTTCTCTATCTTTATTTCTTACTCCCTCACCCTTTGTGGTTTACCTATGCTATATGTCTGTTAAAGATCATACTTTCATTTAACTTTGGATCTTCTTATATAGCCTTCTGTTTGACAAAATAACTTCTCTTCTTGTCTGTCCAGGTCCTGTCCAAACTTCAAGAGACAGGTAAAATATTACTTTCTCAAGAAGCCTATGTGGATCATAATTCCCGATAAAATTATGGTTCCACATTAACCTGTAAAACATCTAGCAATAATCATCAACTTAAAATTCTCATATCCATTTTGGTTTGTTTTCAACTGATAGAACATTCCTTATCTTTCATCCCCATGTCCACACTAGTTTTTAATCTCATCTTGAGGTTTTACCTATAGAACAGTTTATTCCTATAAATATTAATGAGTTGGAAATTTTTAATAACTGAATTTATTTAGGAAAACAATAACAGGCAAAATGATTCTATTTTAAAAATCTTTTCATTATGACTGGTACAATGCAAATTGTTCTGTGATTTGGTTATTTGATCTATGTTATAAATGTTCTATTTTATATATGTTATATATATATATATATATAGCCTCATCTAAATTTCTCAGAATGTATTCATTCTTGGACCTTCCATAAACCTTCCTTAGGAAAGAATACACCTATGGATAAATGGAGAAAGATTTACTCATTAAATTATAATCAGCTAACTCTTCACGGTTGGCTTAAACCTTAACAACTATAGATCAGCAGGCATTTAGATTAGGAAAATGTAAATTGTGCTTACACAGTGACGCGCACTACCTAGCCACCAGTGTTCTAACTGCTATAATGAAAATGTTTTCAATGCAAATTGGCTCAGCTTCTTGTCCAGGCTGAGTGATCACTTCAATATCAATGAAATGCACTGTAAAGATGTGGCCCTGGGCTTCCTTTTCTTTCCGCACCACATTCAGGGCTAATCACAATGCTCTGGGTATCACAGAAATATTGGTGAGGTGCTGTTTTGATGATAATGCATATTAAAAATGCCCCTTCAGACAACTGGGACACAGCTTGGGTGTCTAGACTCTGTACTCTGTTTCTCCTTTGGGCAACTGCTTTCTTTACCTCTGTAAATTCAGACAAATTGGGTTGTCAATTAAGGGCACCTTTCCCCAATATAGAAAAGAAAAATATATTCTCGTATTTATCTTCCTTTGAGAAGAAGGGAATTATCACTTAAGAATTATCTGTAAACAAGTATTCTTCTTGCTACAAAAAAAAAAAATGCAGGATTAAATATGTCACATTATTGCCAAAGAACTAAATCTTCCCCACCTCCCAATGGTTATGGAAAAGCTAGAGACAGTAGAAAAAAAAAAAAAAAACTGATCAAGTAAAGCCCACATTTGGGGTGGTAGGCCAGAAGAACAGCAAAGGAGGCAGGTTCAGAAATGCAGTAGGTGGGGACACAGAAAACAGTCATCAGAACAAGCAAGTACAGATTTAACTTGAAGCTAATGATGTTTAAAAGATGGGTACCTCCCATCTCTGACTGCTGAGTGGAGTTGTGAAAAGTTCTAGGTGGGGAAGGGAAACAACTATGGAAGAAACTCTTCTAGATTACCTTGAGATATCTCAGATGAGATGGACCTGAATCTGCAAAGCTTTAGTGATTTTCTATTCTAAATATTTACATTGGGATCATTTTATTTTATTTTATTTTAGACAGAGATTCACTTAACTCTTAGGCTCAAGTGATTTTCTTGCCTCAGCCTCCCAAGTAGCTGGGACTACAGGCACCCACCACAATGCGTGGCTATTTTTAGAGATGAATGGGTCTTGCTCTTGCTCCAGCTGGTCTTGAGCCCATGATGTCAGATAATCCACTCACCTCAGCCTCCCAGAGTGCTAGGATTACAGGCATGAGCCACGGCACCTGGACATTAACTTTGGGATCTTATTTTGAGTTTACAGATTTATATTTTTTCACTTAGAGAATCCCTACTTTAAATTATGTTAATGCAAGGCCTCACCATACTTAGATCTTCCATGAGCAGACAGGTAAAACTAAAGAAGTTTTATTGAATTTGCTTTTAGCTTCCATTGCAAATATTTTCGTTTCTAACTTGGAGGACATGGTCTATGCTTTTGGTGCTACCAATGGATGTACAGATGTACGTGAATGGGCTTTCTTCACTAATTCATCAATGTTTCTTAGAAAAATCAATCGTAAGATAAAATAATTTATAAACTTATTTGAGCTGTATTTTTTCTAAATCTTTTTCTTTATTTTTCCTTGCAATTGGTACTAAAATGTCACTTTAGAAAAACATAATTATTTTTACATTTTATTCATATAACAGATGAGATGTGAAATAAGCTTCATGGGTGATAAACACACCAATGGCTGCTATGCTTATATTGTATAAACAAGACTTGTGCAGCTACTGCACAGAACTAACAATAAAATTTTAGTGTAGATGCTGAATATAAAAACAATAAAATATCCTAAATGAAAGTCGTTTGTTAGCCCTAGAATGAGATCAGAGTATTACAGGCATTTATGTACCTGTGAATAGAAGTGGAAATGATTTTATTTCCACACACAATTAGATCTGTAGACCAAATTTGTATATACATGTTAAAATTAATTCTTCTTTGGAGACAAATAACCTTTAAAAGATGTCATAGTTGTAAGTAGTTCTATGATATGTTTTGTAGAATACCTAAACACAGACATCATTGCACCTTCCAAGTCATAACAATTACCAAATAGAGAATGACGAACTTCAAAAGACAGACAGGCAAAATCAGCTGTGATTTTGCACATTTAAAAAAATATATAAAAAGGTGGGCGGTGCCTGTGGCTCAAAGGAGTAGGGCACCAGCCCCATATGCCGTAGATGGCGGGTTCAAACCCAGGGTCGGCCAAAAACTGCAAACTAAATAAATAAATAAAATAAATAAATAAGAAGAAATGTGTTTCTATGAAAATAGTTCTAAACAAGAAGGAACCTGACCAAAAAGAAAGGGAAGAAGGAAGAGAAAGAGAAAGAATTCTAAAGCGTTTTACTGGAAAGTCATTAACTTGAGTGGGAGTGTAAACTAGAACTCTGCAAGGGGTACAACAGAGGACACAGCTAGCAAAAGATGTTTTATTTTATCCATTCAAGAACAAAGCAGATTAGTATTCATGTTTCTCATTCTCACATGAGCACATTCTTCAAACATATTAAGATATTTTAGAAGATGTAAAATACAAATATCATTTCTAATGTTTTTTGCGATAGAAGCCTGTTTTGAAAGGAGTTAAATATTCTCCAGAGTGCTACAGATAAACTGCAGCTCTTGTCTCTCACTGGGATGGTTTACGTCAATAAAATATTTTAAAATGCATTAACATGAATGTATGATACACTATCTTCATATTGTCTGAAGCATTTCAGTTCTGTTCTCTCAATTTTCACCATGTAAGAAAATTTGGGTGGTAGTTACTGGTTGCGATAGGTCACGAGATGAAAGCTATAATTACCATTCAGTTATTCAATTAATAACTGAATTCTGGTTTATCAGAAAAAAAAAAACAAAAAACATGTTGTTCATATCCACCAGGACAGCACAAAGCGTGGTGCACTGTCTTGGGAGCACTGGGTTTGAAATATATGCCAGAGAATAATTACCTAAGAGTATTTAATATTCACTTTTAAGATGCTGTATCACTGAAAACCATTTCCTTAATACCTTCATAAACTACATGGAAATCTGTTATGGTCCTTGAGGAATCCATGTCATCCGTCTAACAATGCATTAGAAACAAGAAAAGACAGCTTCTAAATTTAAGTCTTTTTTTAAGGTCTCTCCTGCCCCAATAATATCTATTAAAAATGACTCCCTGTTCTTCTAGCGTTAATAGTTTCTATTTAGTTAGAAGCAGGGGGAAAATTAAAAAACACACCAGCAGCTTCAGTCTGATTTCAAAATAGGAGCACTTACTTATTTGTCAAGAAAACAACACGACGACTTCCCCTCATTCTCCTGGAAGCAGAAATTATACTTACCAGGCTTTTTTTTTTTTTTTAAGAAAATGCAATCATTTGCTGGTATATGTCCATCCACTTAATCACGTGCCTATCATCACCACAGGACCTGGCAGTGTGATGGTGACGACATTAACAAGAAGTCAAAGGTTTCTTCTTTCTTTCTTCTATCTACCTTAACATAGGCCAATTCCCTGAGTTAATTCTATATTAATTTAAATAGGGTTGTTAGGACAGTTTTAGATTTACAGAAAGTAACTGAAGATGGTGCAGAAATAGCATACCCAGTTTCTCCTGCGTGACACTGTTTGACCTTCATCACTCTGCGAAGGTATAACATTATTTTCGCTTTTGCAATTTTTCAACCTTAGTTCTGTAAGTGACTAGTGTTTAGCAGCAAAGCCAAAACTGGTCTTTCAGCTTTGCTTTACTCTTTGAAATCTTAAACTCAATCGTTTCTTAAATATTTGAATTAATATTCAAGAGAGAGTCTTTTTAAATATAATTTGTTACAAAATCCTGACTGATGTAGTCAAGAAAACAACACAACACTTCGGCATTCTCAGGAGCATCTCCATTTAATTTTTGTCGTCTCCTCTGTGCGTGGATCTGTGTACATGTTTTCATCTCTAAAAAAGTGCACTGATAGAAACATACGACAAAGTTTTCAGTTGTAGAAAAGGGGTGCTCGTTAAGCCAAATAAAAAATACGAAAAGAAAATGTAGGAAATTTTTAAAGAAGTAATGATAATATTGAAGCTGGAGAAAACTTTTTCAAATAAGACTTATTTTAGAATCATAATGAAAGCAATTATCAGTTTGATTACTTAAATGTTAACTTGTGAACCACCACAAAGAGTTCTGTGCAGAAAGTTAAAAATCAAGTGAGGAAATACTTGGCAATATCTATAAAAATCTTATAGAACATTTTCAAGAATCTGTACAAATTAAAAACAAATAAAAATAAGAAAACGAACAAGGATATATTTTGAGGCCATTATCAAATGGTAAAATACAAATGACTAATACATATTTGTAAAAATCTTTGTTTGCAATGTAGTCCCAAAAGTATAAATTAAGCCAATAAGGACATATCATTTTCACCCATCATATTGGGAAAAATGTAAGTATCAAAAAAGAAAATAATTTGAAAGCACCTTTGTGGAAATACAAATTGACACAGATTTTTAACATTGAAATTTAGCAGTATATACTTACATTTTCAGTGACCTACTCTTTAGTCATGCCTTACTATCTAGCCTAGATTGCGCCTGTGTAAAAAAACTGCTTAAAATGGGTATTATTACATAATTGTCTATAATAATAGACAAAGGAAACTTATAAGCACCCATGATTAAACGTATAAGCACCCATGATTAATAAAGCACACCCATATTCTGGAATAATAAATAACAATAACAGAATGAAAAGTGATATCTACTAAATCGCCTACTCTATTGTTTATTCTTAAACATTTTATTCTCTTTGTAGCTATTTTAAACAAAGGTATTTTATTAATTTTCTTTTTGGATAGTTTGTTGTTAGTATGCAGAAACACAGCTGATTTTTGTATGACGATCTTGTATCCTGAAACTTTACTGAATTTGTTCATTCTAACAGATTGTTTGTGAGGTCCTTATGGTTTCTACATACAAGATCATTGTATCTGTACAGATAATTTTACTTCTTCTTTTCTGATTCAGATGCCTTTTTTTTTCTTGTTTAATTGCTCTAGCTAAGACTTCAAATACTATACTTCATACAAGTGATGAAAATAGGCATCCTTGCCATGTTCCTGATCTTTGAAAAAAGGCTTTCAGTTTTCAACACTAAGTGTGAGGTTAGGTAGACACTTTTAAGATACGGTTTTTATCATTTTGGGGTAAGTGCCTTCTATACCTAGTTCATTGAATATTATTATAATGAAAGGGTACTAAATTTTTTCAAATGCTTTTTTGCATTTACTAAGATGATCATTTTTTATTCTTTATTCTGTAAATGTGGTGTATTACATTAATTAACTTGCCTGCACTGAACTTTCCTTTCATTCAGGAATTAATTCTACTTGGTTATGTTGTATGATTCTTTTAATGTGCTGGTGAATTCAGTTTGCTACTGTTTTGTTGAGATCTGTTGTACCTGTTTATCAAAAATGTTAGCCTGCAGATCTCTTTTGATGCCACATCTCTCTCTCTCTCTTTTTTTTCAGTTTTTGGCTGGGGCCAGGCTCGAACCCGCCACCCCCAATATATGGGGCTGGCGCCTACTCCTTGAGTCACAGGTGCCACCCAGCCATGTCTCTTTCTGGCTTTGGTGTGAGGATAATTCTGGCCTCATAGAGTGAGTTTGGGAGGCTTTCTTTGCCAATTTTCTGGAAAAGTTTAAGAAGGATTGGTGTTAATTCTTCTTTAAATGTTTGGTAGAATTCACCAAAAAAGCCAACTAATCCTGTGTTTTTTGTTTTTTTCTTGTTGAGAAATTGATTGCTGATTTAATTTTCTCATTTGTTATTAGTCTGTTCAGCTTCTCTATTTCTTAGTGAATCAGTCTTGCTAATTTTTTCCAAGGAGTTTATTCATTTGCCCTGATTATCCAAATTATTGTTTTATAGTCATTCATAACGTTTTCTTAGAATTCTTTGTGCTGCAGTGGTATGAGTTGTATTGTCTCCTTTTTCTGATTTTATTTATTTCAGATTTCTCTCTTCTTTTTTTTTTTTTTATCCTAACTAAAGGTTAGTAGATTTTATCTTTCAAAACACCAACTCTTAGATTTATCACTTTTTTACTGTTTTTCTACTGCTTATTTTATTTCTGCTCTAACTTTTATTATTTCCTTCCTTCTGCTAAATTTATGCCTAGTTTATTCTTCTTTTCTATTTGGTTAAAGTGTAAAATTAGGTTGCTTAGCTTAAATCATTCGTCTTTTTTAAGGTGGGCATTTATTGCCATAAACATTCCTCAGAACTCAAGTTTCAGTTTGCTATTTCTGTGTTTTCATTTGTGTCAAAGTATTTTCTAATTCTCCTCTTGCTTTCCTTTTCAACCCGCTCGTGGTTCAAAGTCTTGTTTTTTAACTTAAACATGTTTATGAATTTTCCAGTTTTTTATGTAATTGATTTCTAGTTTTATGCCCTAGCTGTCAGAAACAGTACTTGCCATGAACTCAAGCTTCTTAAATTTGTTAATATTTTTGTGTGTGTGAGCTCACATGACTCATCCTGTAGGTATGCTTCAGAAGAATGTGCGTCCTGTTGGGTGTGATGTGTTACACTTGTCTCTCAGGTCCATTTGGGCTCTCGTGGTGTTCAAGCTCATCGTTTTCATACTGATTCTCAGCTTGGCTGTTCTAGCCATTATTACAGGTGGGCTATTTAAATATCCTATTACTGTATTGCTGTATATTTCTCTCTTCAGATCTGTCCATCTTTGCTTTGCACATTTAGGTGATCTAACACTGGGTGAATATATATTCTGATAAATTGATCACTTTATCATTACATAATAACTTTCTTTCCCTCTGTGACAGCTACTGACTTACAGTCTGTTCTATCTAATATATGGACACCTAAATCTGTTCCCTTTTAGGTTCCATTTATACGGAACATCTTTCACCCTTCTGTCACTCTCAGCCTGTGTAAGTCCTTAGGTCTAAAGTGAGTGTACAATTGGATTTTATTTTTTATTACACTTAACCACTCTATGTTTTTCAGTGGAGAAGCTTAGTCCATTTACACTTAAAATATTTGGC
>NW_003852427.1:13894048-13902374 GCF_000181295.1 Otolemur garnettii | reverse complement strand
AAAAAAAAAAAAATAAATAAAAGAATGCTGTGGCATCCATATCTCTCAGCAACCTCAAACTCTTGGGCTCAAGCAATCCTCTTACCTCAGCCTCCCAAGTAGCTGTGACTACAGCCACAACGCCCAGCTATTTTTAGAGATAGAGGTATCACTCTTGCTCAGGCTGGTCTTGAACTCGGGAGCTGAGGCAATCCACCTACCTTGGCCTGCCAGGGTGCTGGGATTACAGGTTGGAGCCACTGCATCCAAACTATTGCCATTTTCTTATTGTTTTCTGGGTTTTTTAATCTCTTTTTTCACTTCTTGTTTTTTGTTTTTTTCTTTTTTTGGTAGTGACATTTTGAATCTCTTTTTTTTTTTTTTTTCTATAGGTATTTTCTTTGTGATTACCTCAAGGCATATATTATAAAATGTCTTTTGGTTATAAAAGTCTATTTTATTCTTATAATAAATAAATTAAAAAGAAAAAATATTAGTGAATACTTTAGTTAGCAAAACAATCCCTGGGGATTAATAGCTTCCAATATTTGTCAATCTTTAATTCCAAAAAAGAGAAAATATATCCATGTTTATTAAACCAAGGAAATTTTCCAAGAAGAAATATGGTTAGGAAGTGATCAATCTGCTAACATTTTTTGTCCCATTAGTTTTTCATGAAAAGGCCAAAGATTTCTGATAGAGGAGCATAGAGATTATTTTCTAAGCTTTGAGTGCCAGAGTATACAATATTGTGATTTCTATCATGTTGAGTTTCAAATTCAATTCAACAATTGTTTATTGATAAGACTTTTAAAAACTTCAATGCTCATATTTGTATAATGTTCGAGAAATTCAATTTTCATAATATTTTACAATATGTATATAAACATTTATATACTCAGCCTACATTGTAGTAGTTTATTAATATTTTGATTTTTGAGATATAAAATATCATCAAAAGTGACAATTTAGTGTGTTTATCTAGACTATTTCTTATCCTTATTGCATTTTCTAAAACTGCCAAACCTTTTTATTCCAAGATGTCTGTCTAGAGGCTTTTCCAACACGTTTCATTCACTTAGAAGAAACAAAATATTGTGTAAACATTCACACTTTGAACTTATTTTCCAAGCGGGAACACAGAGTTCAGCAGAAAAGGAAAAGCAAACTCTAGATTCTGGGATGAGATGGAAGGCAGCCAGCCCACGTGGCCAGGACCAGCCAAAACCTGGAAGGGATCCTCAGTACACGAGAGGGTGAGTAAGTGCCTTGCTGTGTTCCACTTTCCCACTGGGGAATCATGTAACCCAGGCCATGGGAGAATATCCTGGTCCATGTAAGCAAGGAGGATGGCCATGGCACTGAGAAGGAAGTGTCCCATGCACATCCTGAGACCTGTGATGGGACACCACTCTAGACACTAGTCCCTGGCATGAGTGGTCCCTGGAACTTGCAGCTGTTGTAGTTGGCAGTCATTGGCAGTAGAGAGACTTGGTTTGGAGATTTGGATGCTTAGTCTGAAGAGGGGGAGGACTTTCAGAGCCAGGACTGAGAAACAGGCTGTGGCATGAGTTCCAGCTGCTAGTCTTGAAACAGAGCATTCCCCTCTGGTCCTGAGCAAGAGGAGAGCTGCCAAGGATACTTGGCATTCAGTCACCAGTCAGAGTGTCTGAAAGCTTCAGGCTGCATTGTGAACTGGAAGCAGACTGTGGCAACAAGCTGAACATATCTCCAATGAATGCCACAGACGAGATGCAGGAGTGAGCACTACTAGGACTGGCGTGACAAAGAAGTGGGTCCAACTTCCACAGGCCAAAACTGTGGCAATGGAACTGCTCCTCCCTTTCACTGTGACCTTGGACCAGCAGTGGGTGCTATTAATCTAGGCATTTCTCTAGGGGCATGAGGACTGCCTTGTCACCCTCATCAGAGCTGGGCCATGCACCACCCACTGGGACAGCTGAGTGCAGGATTGTCCAACTTTGCCCAGCTTCCCACATACCTCTAGAGAGGACAAAGTGTCTAAACCCCAAGAAGTTCCTTAGCCCAATCTAATACCTGGATGACCAAGTACTTCTCAACATAAATAAGGTCAGGTAAAAATACCAGGGCCATCACCATAATTGGCCTTTACCTGTGAGCACCACCTACTGGCTTGGAGGTCATCCCCATACAGCCCATTATACCTGCTAACATGAGAGCACAGAGCTCAGGCATCCTCAGAATGTCTCATGACTACTGCTCCCTCCATCACCCCCACCATCCTAGTTGTCCAGGAGTGGTAAGTGTATACTCACCCACCTAGTACCATGCTATTATAATTGACATTTAATGAAACTATCACAATATTTATAGCCAAGGGAATCATACACCATCTTCACTGCTACATATACCCTGAAGGAAAGTCAAATGATCCTTCCCAAACAACATCACGGTCACATTAAAAAAATACATTGAAAAACAAAGAGCTCTTCCTCTTAGAAAGTAAATCCAAAAATAAGATGTGACTATTGCTCCACAAGTAAAGAAATCAACATAAAGATACAGATGATGTACCTAATATACATAATGACTTTCAATTGTTTTTTATTGTTGAGAATTCATTGAGAGTACAAAGAACCAGGTTACATTGATTGCATTTGTTAGGTAAAGTCCCTCTTATAATTGTCAGACACAGTTTTTTAAAAGTATTTTTCAGTTGATTACATCTATGGATGTGGGACTCAAAAATATTGCAGTCTAACCATATTCTCATTTATACCACTCTTACATTACTTGCCATTTTATTTCCACAATAACTAAATATTACTTGTTAGATTATTTCTTAAATAAATTAGATAATGTTTCTTTTGTTTTTTGTTTTATAAGAGTAACCTTTTAATAATCTATTTATATTTTATAATTATGATCATATTCAAAAATTGAATATTAGATATGGAATGTTCTTTGCAGCATATAAATCTCTTTGTGGATATATATTGATATTATATCTGCATCCATATATAATCAAATCTGTTGACTATATTATTTAGTTACTCTATGTGTTTATTTACTGTCTTGCTTAGGATATCTATCTAATCCTAAAAGATATAGAGTAGGATATAATTTCTGTTGCATTACTAATAGTTTTTGCTATGAATATATTCAGCTGCTATGTATTCTGGTACACAGGAATTTTTAAAATATATCTTCTCTTTTAACTTGGATCATTTCATTAATTGTGCCCCTCAGTGTTCTTTTGTTGCCATTAATTTAAAATTTCACAGTTTGTGGTGTTAACATTGCCACTCTCTTTCTGTTTTGCAGCCTGACCTCTGACCATGTCTTCATTTTCAGTCATTTTCAACAACCCATTTTTAAGTGTTTCTAATAAATAGAAAACTGTTTTCAGTTTAACCCTAATCTTATGGTCTCTTTCTTTTAGAATGATTAGTCAGCATATTCACATCTAACACAAAAATTTATTTCATTTTACTGATGTGTTCAATTTAACATTGGCAATTCATTTTACTTTATTATTTTATCTTTTTTCTTCTTTTTGTAGATACCCATTATATTTCACCCTTTCTTAATTTGGATATTCTTATATGTAGTTGCCTTTCCTTTCCCCAAATCCATGTATTTCCCTCCATTAAGGGATCGTTACTGCTCAGACTCCTCCTATAACCATGAAATCTTTAGAATTTATTTACCTTTTCCTTCTCCTGTCTCAATTTTTTGGAGATAATTTAGGACATTGAGTTCAATTACTTTCTTTGAAATACCTTTCTTCTATGTCTATTTTTATTTATCTCTTAATTCCACATTCCCAATCACCCCATCACTTCTCATTTTGAATTAACTCTATATATTGCAATACTTTCGCGTAGAGTGGTTTCCTTTCCCTTTCATCATCTGCTCTCAGATGTTCCTGTTCTAATTCATCCATTTTATATTTCTTACAAGTGGTACTTGGTGATATAGTCTCAGAAAGCTACCATAGCCTCAAATATCATTATCTCCCTATGACAGACAAATGATACCTTGGAAGGATATAGTCTTTGCACCGCCATTCTTTTCCTTCAGTGGTATCCATTCTCTGACCTGCTGGCTTGTTAAGTCCCAAGCCGTCAGTCACATTTTCCTGGCTCCATCTCAGAGAACTAAAAGCACCAATTGGTGAATATAGATGTGTAAGAATGGCTCTTGCAGAAATGTTTACAGAGACAAGGAAAAAGCTGGGGGTAAAAGTTACACAGAACATAGGGGATTTGGTAAAGAATCAGGGTATGATTATACTTTGAATTATTATTCAGAATTTTCAAAGACTGAATTAAGGCTGGATATGTGTACTTGGAAGGATTTAAATATGTATGGGTTGAACTGTGAAAGCTGGAGAAGAGAAGTAATATAACATCATTTTGCATAATAATGACAAAAATGTCTTGTGTATGACTACGTGTTTTGTGACTAAATAAACATAAGAAGAGTATGGAAGAATATACAGTAGGCTGTTGATATTGTTTAAATGGGGTCAGAGGAATTTGGAAAAATGAATGATGTATTCAGTACAAAAGGTATGATAAAAGCTGTGTGTGTGGTGATTATGTATGTGTAAATTTTCACACATGTGTAAGTGTGTGGTAGTCCAGATGATTGTTCCTGAATTTGGAAGGAGAATCATTCATGGCAGTATGTACTGGATGTTGGGATTTTAGGAGCTCTTTATTCTCTTCCTTATAATTGTACATTCCGTTTGGTGTACACATTGAACATCATGTCCAGCTAGTATAATTAAGCTATTTTCATGTTGTTAAACAAAAAAAAAAAAAAAAAAGAGAGAAGGAAAAAAGCCACATGAAATAGTGAAAACATCTTACAAACACATATTCATCATGGCATTTAAATTACATAAACTCAACACCTATGTTGATAAAAGTATAATACTGAATTAATAATAATCTGTCCATCCACAGAACGGCACCAGTGGACAATTTGGAAGCTAATTTGAATAATGCTAAAGTATCACAATCACAAAGGTAAAGATTCATTCCATTTCTAAATATTTCTCCATAAAGTAGTCTAAAATTCTACCATGAATTATATTAAAAAGTTCACACAGACTGTTAGCATTCATAGTTGTCTTTGCCTTCATTTTTTAAAAAAATGACTGTTTACCTGAATCTATAAATCTAAATCCACCATGCTTTTTTTTTTTTTTTTTTAATGTGGGAACTTGAACTCCAGGCAACATTCCAAAGTAGTCAGATACCTTTGTAGTTTCTAGAACAATATGAATTCAATATTGCAGGATTAGAGTGAACAAGAGAAATGGTCATATGATATTAACCCAAGAAAAATTTGAAAATTAGACCACAGACGGACCCAGATAAGACTTTGTTTTATATTTGATTAGAATGAGACGTCATCACAGCATTTCTACTGAAGAGTGATGGTAGCCAACATGGATATGAAATGATCACTGCTCTGTGGAGTAAATCCTGCAGAGGGCAAAGACAGAAGCAGGAAGACTTTTTAGGAGGCTCTGGCAATGACCCAGGTGAGAAGCAATGATGGCTCGCACCAGTGTGGTAGCAGAGAAGAGTATGACAAGTAGTTAGATTTTTGGATATATTTTGAAGGGGGAACTGAAGGAGCTTCCTAACAGATTGACTCTGTGATGTGAGAAAAAGAGAAGAGTTAGAGACAAATCTGAGGATTTTGGCCTGAGCCACTGAGATTGGAAGATGGTAGGAAAAACAAGCTTGTGGCAGAGAGTGAAGAATCAAGACTTGTTTGGGACATATTGAGTTCGAGATATATATTAGATTTTTGAATTTTATGCACAAATGTTTCTAATCACTCCAAGAAAAAATTTTAGATGTTCCAATCTGTTTAATTCTACACTCTCCGTAAAGTAGTCTGTGATAGAATCTAGTTTAATATCTCGAAAATCTTCTGGAAAAATTGTTTTCCAGGCAAATTTCATGATGGCCACTAGTTAGCCACTTTCTGCTGCTTTTCCGCAGTATGTACAGTCACAGGCAATCACAATGTATCTACGGCAAAAAGTCTCACTTGTAGTACGAGTAGGAATTACAGTACGTATTTCCTCACATTTTCAAATTTTATCATTTTTATAATGTCATTTGTGCACATTCTTTCTTATCCTGATCCCCAGCAATAGCTCAAATCGTGCTTTATGACAGGACTGGCCGTCTCTAGCTGCTCTTCTCTGAATGCTTTCCTCTTCGTAACATTTTTTCGAAATGTTTTCAGATCTTTTCAGAGATAAGGCAGCTAAATTATTGCTTTGAAGAAGGAGCCTTTTTCAAATAACCAAAGAGTAAAAAATACGTAACCCTAGAAACAAGGTGGAAGGTTCCCCTCATCCAGAATGAGTGCCACTGTAATGAGAGGGACAATTCTAAAGTCTACAGAGAGTGAGGCCTTATTGTCCTGTGAGGTTTCAGAGTGTTGCAGAGCTAATTCTGATGCAGAACTCTACAAAGAAATGTAATTGAGTCCCTTCAGAAGGATCCATACATTTCAAGAGTAATCACTTTCAGTCAACCCTAAACTCATTGAATTGTGAATAACTGACATGAACAGTGAAAACATTTCACACCAAAGATGACCCTTGAATTATGAAAAAGTTTGGGCAGTACTTTCTAATTTATCATGGTCTAAGACCTTCCCTATAGAGTGTCAATTCTTAACAATGGAAGGAAACTGAAGGAACAATGGAAGGAAACTGCCATTTATTAATCTCACTTTATTAGAAACTTTGTTGAATGTTTTATTTTATTTCATTAAATCCTAAAACTAATCTGTAGGATAGAATTTACATCTGTATTCACATTTTACAGATATATAGAATAAGGCTTAGAGAAGAAAATAGTATTAGATCTGGGACCAAAGGCAAGTCTATTTGTTTCTAAACCCAAAACAAACGCCCCACAGTACCATCTACTTCTGTTTATTTGTTCCTCACAAATACTATCATTTTCATTTTACATATTTGAAAAGTTGTCTTGAGGAGGTTAAAAAAAATGAGATAGCAACTCGCAGTAGCAGGATTCAAACCCAGAATAGCCTGATCTCAAAGTCTTTGTTCTTTTCACTGTGCTGTGCTGCTGAGCATTGGCAAGACCCTCCAAGATTTTAAGGATTAAACTTATAAAATCAGTTCCTAAGACACATAATAAAAGCAAAACAAAAGCCACTCTAGGAAGCAGAGTTGTTCTCAGTTCGCAAGCTGGCTTCCATGTGAAAGGTTTGGTAGTATTAATATATCAAGCTCAACTATCTATCTCCCAGTGCAGCCAAGTTCTAAGAATGACAGCAGACGTATTGGGTTATTCTAAGTTGGCACTGTTTGCTATTTCAATCATGCAACACTGCTCCTCTTGTTCTGACTCATTGCTCCCCAAGCACCATTCTGATTTTAATTTGATTTCCCATGTGGCTTTCTACAGTAACTCTAGTTCCTCTGGTCTCCATGACAATTGTATTTCTCATTTTAATTTAATGACTGTGCAACCTAGTAAACAGATCAGTTTCCTTGTGAATTTGGTAACATGGGTCTCCTAAAATCACTTAGTAACTGATTAAATAACTTATAGGGATGTACCCCGGTGATCAGATCCTGAACTGCAAGGACTTTGCTAAGGTAATGCCATTATGGGAATTACTCTAAAGGGTCACTGTATGAGAACCCACTATCTCATTGGGACCCTGGGACTAGTGAGCATTAGCAAGTGCTAATTATTGACCTAGTTCAGTAATGTTCACTGTGCACACACATACGTGAGTAGATATATTTCTTTTTTCAATTTCTTCAACTGCTGTCTGTTACAGTGTTCTAATGCCAAAAAATAAACACTATGTTTGGATTCCCAAAGATAAGTTTCATTTCAGCTACTCACATATGAATGTTTATAATTAATTCATGTATAACTTAATTCATAAGCCATTTCTCTTTTTTATATCAGTTTAGTGAGTTAGATATATTTTCTACAACATGATACATGCTTTCTGCGTGGTGATTATAGTATATATAACTAGTGAAAATGAGGGTCCTGTTTAGCTTCAATAGCCTTCCTGAAAATATAGCATAACTACATACATTCTTTCAACTAGAATACGTTTGAGCACAAAACAATCTATGTTACCGAGATTATGTTACTAACGAATGTAAAAGTCTCTTCCCGTTTGTTCCAAACTGTCAAATGGAAAATAATTAAACTTAAATCAAAACAAGTATTATTCCATATTATTATTAAATAAAATAATTTTACTCTGTACTACTACTGCTTCCTTTATAAACTGGACAAATGTTAATTTGATGCTCAAATTTAATTTGAAG
>NW_003852427.1:13889326-13893871 GCF_000181295.1 Otolemur garnettii | reverse complement strand
TGAAGCCACTCTGATGCCTGAAACATTGCAGAAACACTCTTTAATATGTTCAAGAAATATAGGCTTTTTAAGGATAATTGAAAGTGTGTTAAGAGTACTTTAAATCAAGTCACCATATGTCACTATAGCAGGTGAAATTTTAACTAAATAAAATGAAAAGAAAAAGAGACTTTTGGAGTAGTTATAAAAATTTTTGGAGAAAATTTTTAAACATATTCTAAAAATTCTAGGAACTCCTTCCCCCAGCCACAGTAATGTTTAAAGGTGACACACATTATGGAGGAAAAAAATGAAATAACTGTCAGAAATATAACAAATAGTAAATTATGAAACAGAAAAATACTGAAGGTTTCTTTCTTGATTGGTGTGGAGACTTATTCTCAAGTCTGAGCCATGTTCATAGACACAGGGTATTCATGAGCTTTGTGTACAGTTCCACACACCTTTCCATTTTGTCAAGGTTAATAGTATTGAAAAAAAGTCTCTACATTAGTCTTTCCATTCCTCAAAACCTTGAGAATATTTTCTATGTCAGGGTCAAAGCATTGCTTGAAA
Source organism: Otolemur garnettii (assembly GCF_000181295.1). Taxonomy (NCBI): domain Eukaryota; kingdom Metazoa; phylum Chordata; class Mammalia; order Primates; family Galagidae; genus Otolemur; species Otolemur garnettii. The sequence continues at coordinate 13,893,316 of NW_003852427.1, read as the reverse complement.
ATAACATTAAGTAGATGTGATTCTTTTCCTACCTCTAAAGAAAATCGCAAGGTTAAGCATTTGAATCCAGCTTTGTTTAAAGAGCAGCCCATCCATTAGGCAAAGCATGGTTATAAAATAGTGTAGACTTTTTCTTGTCTAATTCCTCAGAGGTTTAAGGTTATAGTTTGTAAATCAACTACCTGAAAAATGCTTCCTGTTGCTTCCTGCATTCCAGAATCCTCCACATCTTCTGAAGACATCACAGTTTGACAACACCTTTCTACAGTGGGGGCCTGGCATCTGACCCCAAAATCTACCAGCCTGATCCTTCCAATGTACAGTGACTTCCATGCCTGCTCTATTTACATCTCCTCAAACACTGGTGCTTTTGGCAGCACATTACATTTCTGGATTTTTGTGACCTTCTAGTCAAATGAACCTTCCAGGTATCGTTAGCACGAATCACTGCTAAGTTACCTCAGGAAAAGAAAGAAACAAGTAAAAGAGTGGAACTTAATATTGTCCATCAGTGTGCTATTAGTGCTTTAAAAATCAAACTTGGCTGAGTCATCAAAGTGGAGAAGGCACTCTTTACCCCCAAAACACAAATTCTCTGGATAGTCATTATGTGCAAATGTGCTCTGAAGCTGCGGTTTCATGAGATTTGTGCCTTAGTGCCAATGATAAAATTAACCATGATGCTGATAGTAAGTTGCTTTCTGAGATGACAGATTTCCCAAAAGGAAATTCCTGCAGCTGTTTACAGGCTTGACTGCCATTAACCACGTAAACACGTAGAACACACAAGAGCCAGAATCTTTTATTCTTTCTGCTTTTGTTCAAGAAAGTGACTGAAGGAAAAAGAATAGAAGGTAGGCTTGGTGTAAATCAGTGAGATGGGGGAAAAAAAAGAAACATGTTTTGTGTGTCAGCACACCAAAATTTTAGAGAAAATTTAATCACGTCAGAATTATGATTCCCCTTCCACACAAAACATAAGAAATGTTTTGATCATCTGTGTCAAGAGGAAGGACAAAGCATAAAAATTCAAAACACCTAGGCTTGGTAATTTGTATTCAATATTTACACATTGATTAATCTATGTCCATATCTTTTGGTTTGTTTAATAAAAGTTGGACCATATAAAGTGTGACCATATGTGATTATCAGTAATAAAATGTTTATGGAAAATTTTAAAGAAAAACACTTGAGATAAACATTTAGCTATACATTCTTTTAAATTATCAAGTGCAAATTCATACAGGTGATTTTAGGATGAGAATTTGAAGTTTTTTCTTAGTGTTATTTTTCTTTACTTGAAGGTTTATTTCTTCTTGCAAAGAATGTGAAGATGGGGACTCGATTGCTTGGAAATGAAATATCTAGTTTTATCAAAATGAAAGGATGTTTTATAGTCTGAACTCTATGAAATGATGGCAAGGAAGCCTATATGTTTTATTTCTGAAATGCTGGAATTCTACAAATCAAGAAAAAGGGCAAAATATTTTACAATCAGGCCCAAGTGAGGCTCAAACTCACCACCCCTGCTTTGGAGGGCCAGCACTCTAAGTACTGAGCTATAGCACAAAGTTGCAAAATATTTTAAAATGAAATTAAGTGAGAATAACAGTGACAGCGCAAATCAAGATCTCTCTGTGAAATTTAGCACAGCAGAAATCACTTGTGTTGGGGTCCCGCTCTGGGGGCAGGGTCTGCTAACACCTGTGGAAATGGCATGACTGACTGAACAAATATAAATTTAGAAATGATGATAAAGGAAGAGACATGAGATATAGAATAGAATTTTCAAAGGTGAAAGCTCAGGGGACCACCACCCATTTCTGGGTTCCAGTGAATGGCCCTGAGTGGCCCCCGTCTCTGTTCCACTCACCTTTTATTCAAATCTCTTTGCCCAGGTGGGAAGCTGAGGGAGGGAACAAAGACACCAGCAGTTCCTCTGAGTGAGCATATCAGCTCCCATTGTTATTATTAACTTCAAGAATTTGAGCAGTTTTGAGGAATCTGAAACTTGCCTTATGTGGGGGAAGCCACCCTTCTAGAGTCAGACACACAGATTCCTGGGGAGGTGGTAAACTCTGCTACTTCACTATGGAGTAAAACACCACTGGCATTAATCTCCTCTGAGGAATCTGGGAGAGAGGCATTTTCCTCTCATCACCACCCCAGAGGATTTTCCTCTGCCATAAGGGATGTTAAGCCCTCTTGCCCATATTGCAGGACTTGAGATGTTCCCTTGGTCTCTGCCCTGGCCAAAGGCAAATCTCCACAATGAGTATCTGCTTTGTCTGTTTAATGAGCAGGAAATGACCTAGAAAATATGCATTTTCTAGGACTTACCACAGTCTCTTCAATGGCCATTATGTTCCTCATAGTGTTCACAGACTCAGCAGGAGCATTTATGTAAGCTGTATCCCCAGTAGGCCAGAGTTTCAGGAAAGGGCAGAAACTTGTTCAGATAAGACATTTAACAATGGTTGGCTTAAAGGTAAACTAGCTGACTTTTCTTTGTTCTAACCCCTTCAGCTTATTTTTCAATTTTTCCTTTTTCTAGGGGGGTGCCCTCACCTGCCAAGAATGGGTTCTTCTTTCCCCAGTCTGCTTATAACTTGGTCTATACTCTTCTAACTAATGTTTTCTACACAACTCCTGGTAAAAAACTTCATTCTTCCTAGTTAATGGCAGCCCCCGCTATTTGTACACGGGCTATGCTACAAAGGATAAAGGCCATTTATCCTTTAGAAACAATGCTACAAATGGTTAGGTTCCTTGACTATCACACAGATAGCTGAATTACTGTAGCTTTCTGAATTTTTAATTGATTCAAATACATTTACAATAATAGAAATAAATGAAACTCAAGTAAAAGGTTTAATAGTAATTTTTAAAACGTATTTTCACTGCCAACGCTGGTGGAGAGGTTTAATGGGAAAAGAAGAAAGGTAAAAAAGTGAGACATCCCTGGAGAACCATACACACAGTGACTTTTCAAAGGTGACAGAAGATAGTGGCACTACTCTTGGTTCTATACAACATAAATTCACATATTAGGATATGCTAGTCCAGATTATCATTGCATTCTAAATACTACTAGGGCATTTTATTTTTGGTGTTTTGGGGGTGGGTGGGAGGGTTGTTCAGTAGGACACAAAAAATGACTTTTGGCAGTCCCTGGGAAAGAGAAGAGGGAGAATGAATGGAACAAGGTAAATAGCTATAAAAAATTTTAACTATTTCCTGAAAAGAATTGTGGGTCCAGCCATTCTAAGTTGATTCATTTGGGGTCAGATAGTTGACATGTTATAAATTAAACTCAGGCCTTCTGAATAGATGCCCAGTAATGGGATTGCAGGATCCAGGGAGATCTAGGTTGAGTTCTTTGAGGTTTCTCCATTCCTCCTTCCAAAATGGTTGTATTAGTTTGAAGTCCCAGTAGCAGTGCAAAAGCATTCCTTTTTCTCCACATCCATGCCAGCATCTGCAGTTTTAAGATTTTGTGATATAGGCCATTCTGACTGGGGTTAGAGGATATCTTAGAGTGGTTTTAATTTGCATTTCTCTGACAATGAGGAATGATGAGCATTTTTTCATATGCTTAGTAGCCATTCGACTATTGGCTTTAGAGAAAATTCTAGTCATATCTCTTCCCCATTGATGTATAGGTTGTTGGATTTTTTCTTATAAATTAATTGAAGTTCTGTCTAGATCCTGGTTATTAGACTTTTGCCTGATTCAAAATAAGCAAATATCCTTTCCCATTGAGTAGGTTGTCTATTTGCTTTGGTTGTTGTCTCCTTGGCTGTACCGAAACTTTTCAGTTTCATTAAATCCCATTTGTTTATTATTGGTGTTGTTATTATTGCCATGGCAGTCTTCCTCATAAAGACTTTCCCCAGGCCAATATTATCTAGTGTTTTTCCTATTCTTTCTTTGAGAATTTTTATCATTTCATGCCTTAAATGTAAGTCCTTTATCCATCTTGAATCAATT
>NW_003852427.1:13882974-13887631 GCF_000181295.1 Otolemur garnettii | reverse complement strand
ATTTTAATAGACATATAATATCATCACCTGATACTATAAAATCTAGTTTATGCCTTTTTTTCACTATGGATCACACCAGCAGGGGCTTTAAAAAAAATATTTATTTAAGAACTATGCTAGACATCTACTATACATTGGGCCCAGTTTAGGCACTTGGGATGCATTAGTGGACAAAAATGACATCTGTTCATGGAGACTCTTTGTTCCTAAACTTGCCTTTTAGTAAGGCATTCATCGCGGTCTCCTCTAAAGGAGATCTCTTACTCGCCTGCTCTGTAGGCAGTAACACCCTTTTCTTCCCACGAATGCAGTTTTCCTAGTGTGCTGGCACTCCCAAAAGTTCTCTTTCATCAGCTTTAAACATGAACAGCAAATACTTGCCTTCCTTTTTAATGATCTAAACAAAATTTTCCAAAAAATCTTGGCTACTGCTATAGCCATACTTCAAATATTCCCCCAAATGTTGATACTAAGCCAACAATTTCCCTGCAGAATCACTACATTTCTTCACAGAATCACTCCATTGAATTATTGTCTCATGCACCTTTGTTATAATTCATTGCTTAGTTTAGACTTACATTTTTTTTTAAAGTTCAGAATATTAGGGGGTACACATGACTTCGTTTTTATACTGATTTATAAGTCATTTATCAGTGTGCCCTTCATCCAGATAGTGTGTACTGTACCCAATAGGTGTGAATTTATCCCTCCTGTCCTCTCCGCTCAGTCTAATTTTCATTGAAATTTACTTCCCCATGTATACTTAAGTGCTAATCTATTAGTTCCAATTTCAAATTGAGTACATGTGTTTGTTTCTACATTTTTGTGATGTTTCACTTAGAACAGTGGTTTCCAGTTCTCCCCAAGTTGTTTAAAAAGATACTGGATTGCCATATTGTTATAGCCAATTACTACTGTATAGTATGCAGATACCTTGCAGCCTTACAAGCATTTGTATTCTCTGACAAGTTATCCAAAAGGTGGACCTGTTCCCCCCTCATCCCTCAGCTGATACACGAGGTGCACCTGTTCCCCACTCATCCCTCAGCTGATGCACTTCCATGCTACTATCAACTGAATTGACTTAGCATTTTCTTCTTCCTTCAGATAGTTTTCCTTGTTCTAATCCATTATACTCAGACCCAAATGAGACAATTTCAACTTTGTAGTTAGTTCATTCACTTGTGTTCAGCCTCCGTATGTGAGGCAAGGTTCTCACGTGTGTGTGGTTTACCATTGTGTACATCCTATTGCCTTTGCTAAGACCCAGAGTAGAGAAATTTTATTTAAAAAACTGAAAATGCAGAAGAAATAAAGAGCAGGATTAAAGACACATAATTACTTAAGTGTGTGATGTGATAAGCACGATCACACACTCAGCCAGCTGACTCGCCACTGCCTACTGCCAGCTCATTGCCTTCTACACTGAGGAACTTGCAAAGCCCACAGGACTCAGCCGCTGGCATTTGCCAGCACTGGAGATGTGGGGGAAGAGAGGCTGTTTTGTTGAACTTCCACAATTCTATGCCCGTGTTTATTTGAAGTGCAATGTTAATTTTTACACTGGTATTAACCGTTGGAAGAGGTGAAAGGCAGAAAAAAACACAGGTGGAATACTGAAAGGGGCCACAGTGATGTTTGAAAGTAGGTTTCTATGCCTCTGTCCCGTGTGACTACCTAGGTATCTTTTTCATCAATTATGCATGCTTACTACACATCATCAACAGCGGGTCTCTAAAACATAAATGAGACTAAAGTGATGACAAGAGAATGTAGTTGAAAACGCAATAATTTGGATTTATTCAGACAAACTCTTGCAATCCTAAGAGTGATTACTATAGAATATTTTCATTATTTTTGAAATGCACTTGGAATTTTTGAACTATAGGTGATTTAAGTTTGTAAAAGGGATATGTCAGTTAAAAGCATATTACTATACTTATTTTTATAAGTCATGGGTTTATGGATTGCACTTAGAGCCAGCATAACTTACATGTTTTACAAGTTACCCATAGTAGTAAAGGCTGAATCTTTTTAGTTTTTTTTTTAAATCTTTCTTCTACTTCTTATAAATATTACAATCTTTTAGAAATGAGTCACTTAGCAATGCATATTGTATGATTGGAATTAATCCAGCTATTTCAATTAGTTGTTACTAACTCCATTTGATCATTGGCACTAGGCATGATTTTCTCCCTAGGAACGTAAGATTTAAGTAATTATTCTATATTGTAATTAATACAGCATGATCCCCACCCTATCATAACAGACATGCCCCATAAGCAGTGGGTACCTTCTCCTTGCCACAGACCCGCTCAAGAGTGCCTTAGCTTCCCCACATTTGGATCTAACTTCCGTGGTGGAGGTTCTGTTTTTCTTACATCCTGCCCCTAGAATTTGTCTTTTATGACAAATGTCTTTTTTTTTTTTTTTCATGTTGCAATTTCCAGTCTATCATACTTGGATCAACACTTGGTCTCTTACAAAGGTCAGGGAGTTGAAAAATGATAGTAAAGGATTAAGGAGCAATGAGCCAAAACATATTCCCTTTTCTTATTTATAAGGTTCTTTATTTGAATGTCTCCTGGGTGAGGGTCTTTTTATCTGTGACTGTCTTTCGATCTCTATTGGGCAGATATACGGTTTGCAACAACTGAAATTCCAAAAGCTGTCCTTGGGCTTGTAAGGGCCTTAATGAAACCCAATATTTCAGAGTAATCATACACATAGTTATGATACTTGCTGAGAACAAGGTATTTCTGTCATTTTGCTACTGTTTTTTGTAATAATAACCTAATTTAAAATAATTTAGCATGATGTGTGCGATTGCCCCAATAAATTTTATTTCATCAACACATGCATTTGGATTAAAGTAAAAAGAAAACACATAATTTTTCCATTAGCCATCCTATTAAATTATTGGCATGAATACATTTAAACTGTAGAGAAAAGAAAGTAATGTGTTTCTACCAACTAAAAAAGAGAAAGGAAAGAAATTAACATTTGTTTAGTGACTAAAGTTTGTCATGAAGCATAACAAGCACTTCAATTATACATTGTCTCATTACATTTTCACACAGATTCTCCAGGTATGTGTTATTAACTTCCTGAGTTTTATCTGTGCTGTAGCCAGATCTTTTGCAGCACAGTGCCAGGAGCCAGATAAATGCCTGTTGATTGAATAGATTCTTAATTTAGAGATGAGAAAACTGAAGTTCAAGGTTGAGCAATCTTAAGGTGATAACCCTCGTCAATCTCAGCCTTTTGATAATCATATATCCAAGACTGGCATGCTTTAATCGCCTAATCAAAATATCCTATTTTTTCTAAGCAGAAGTGACAATTTTCACTTATCCTTGTAATATGCAAAGTCATCTTGAAATTTTCTCTTGCAAGCTTTATTTTTAAAATTGAATGTTTTCCATACATCTTTATGCATAGAGCAATCAAAAATGGAAAAAAAAATTTGAAATGTAGGAATTTCATTTAAATAATATATTAATCATCAGTAAATGATAATCAAAACTTTATATAAGTCAATTTACATCAGCTTAAACATAAGTAAGTCTTGTGATTTGCTTGCTAACTAGTTAGCAAGGAACTGGGTTGCTAAATAATTCTCTGTGCAAGGCCCATTTGCCCATGCATAGTAAACGCAGTGCATAGGTCCACAGTATTTCAGCGACTCACGAAAATGGTTTTGTTTCTTTTAAAATCAGAAGAAAACTGTGAACATTTGATGTAGTCATCTTTATGCTTACAAAAACATAATATTTAACTTTTATATGGAGAAAGGGGTCCACAATAAGCCCAAGTGAGAGTCAGGAGGTGGCCCTTCATTTATGAGAGGTTTCACTATTTCCAGGTGTGTCAAGGTGAGTCTCAACAGACACGAAGCTGGGACGACATTCTTACCTTAGATCCGAGCTGCTGCAGCAACTCTGAGATTCTCTGTGGGCTGTGTTAGTTTCTCAGCTCACCCGATGCTCCACTCACTGGGGACTTATATCAACTATAATATCTCTGCACAGGCATTTTTCTCAAACACTTGACCCTGTGAAGTGCTATCTAAATCTGCGCTGTCCAATATGCTAACTGATATGTACAAGTGACCATATAATTTAAGTGTAAATAAAATTAAATATACTATAAAAATTATTTCTCCATCACATTAGCCTCATGTCAACTGCCCAACAAATTCCCATAACTAAGAGGCTACTGCATTGGGAAGCACAGATCAATGAATATTTCCAGTGTCATAGGAAGTTCTATTAGACAATGCTTTTCTAAGAGCTTTCAAATCCACTTTGTTCCTGTCTCCTCCCAAGGCAGTGTATTTATGGGTTTACAGTGTAGCAGGATATATAGTGGAGTAATGATTCATTGTAAATGATACCACTGAAGTTCACAACCAATTAAAGTATTCTAAACTCCCTTAAAATTAAAATAATAAAGAAATTGGTGATTTTATTGCCCCCAATGTTATAATTTAGTGACCCCTTATTAGGGCCATAAGATGAGAAGGGAATAAAGTATCATGCAACAGTACCAAAAAAAGGTAAAGAATCTGCCAAGAGGTAAAGAACCCGTCAGAATGTCCAGCACCATCATTCATGCCATTGCCTCCATTTCTTTATTAGATTCTCAGGACATTGGC
>NW_003852427.1:13881361-13882954 GCF_000181295.1 Otolemur garnettii | reverse complement strand
GGACCTCTATCCCGTGTCCATCTAAGAGAGAATGCACACAAGTCACTCAGTCCTGCCTAGACTCAGGTTTAACCTTAAAGACAATCAAAATTTGCATTGCCAAATTTGATCACACATGATCCTTGAATGGATAGTATTCTAGTAACTCTGTTCTGCCTCTTTTGTCCATTTTCAGAAACATTATGTCCCTTTCTTTTTTTTTCATTTTTTTTTATTAGATCATAATTGTGTATATTAATTCTCTCATAGGATACAGTGTGTTACTTCTATATGCAGTTTGGAAAACTCTCATCCAGGTGGCCAACATAGCCATCATGTCTTTCTCATAATTGTTATGCTAAGACATTTATATTCAACCTTTAGACAAGTTCACCTGTACCCAAATAGAATAAACTATAAGCATGATCCCCACAATATCATTCTCTTCACCCACCCTCCCCCTCCCCTCCCCCTCTCCTCCCCTCTCTTCTTTCCCCGTATTCTAGGGCTCCATTTGGATTGTAGCTTTCCTAAGATAGCTAACAATTAGTTTCATAGTAGTGTTGAGTACATTGGATACTTTTTCTTCCATTCTTGAGATACTTTGCTAAGGAGGACCCCTTCTGTTAGATGGGAAATGTGTGTGTCAAGTACATCTCTTTAAAAAATGTGTAAATTTAATTTAAAAAAAAAGTGTTACTTATTTTTTGTAACATTGTATGGAATCTTAATACTCCCAAATAATAGTAAATATGTATCACTTCCCCCAGAGGCACAAGAAAATAATTTAGAATCTGTGATTAAAGTATGCATTTAAGGAATAATATTGTATTACAGGCTGAATAATGGTTTCCCAAAGCCATCCATGTCCTAATCCCAGGAACTTATGACTATGTTACCTTACCAGGCAAAAAGAACTTTGCAGAAATAATTAAGTTAAGGACTTCTAATACCATTGCAAGGATCTGTGTAATACAGAGGCTGGAGGATCAGAGAGACAGAGAGAGAGGCGTAGTGGGTGGGGGATTGAAAGACATTATGCTGCAGGGTTTGAAGATTTGAAGATAGAGAATGAATGAGTCTGTCTCCCAAGGAGCAGGAGTAGCTTCCAGAAGCCAGACAAAGTAAGGAAATGGATTTTCCCCTAGAGTTTCTAGAAGAGAAGCCCTGCCAACATCTTTAATTTTTTGCACTGAAACCAGTTTTGGAATTTAGACCTCTAGGACTATCAGATAATACATTCAAGGTTGTTCTGTGGTAATTTGTTATAGCAGCAAAGGGAAACTAATTCATATAATTGAGCTTTAGCCAAGTCATCTAGATTGATGGTAAAACAGTAACACAAGTAGACATTTGTGAAGGAAATTACAATGTTGCTACTTATTCTGTATAATCTTAGCCAAGTAATGTACCCTCTCTGAACCCTGTATTGTTTCATTCATTAATTATGATAATAACTAATCCCCTAGGTTGTTATAAATATAGTGGCCTGGGGCTACCAACTGCTTGTCTCTGATATTCTGCCTAATTGCATATACACTAAAGGAGCTGTCGCCAAATGAGAAATAAAGTGCAAGTACATACTTAAGTTTAAAATATTAATTATCTCAGCTT
>NW_003852427.1:13863278-13879695 GCF_000181295.1 Otolemur garnettii | reverse complement strand
TTCAAATATTAAGGGAGTACAAATGTTTTTGGTTACACGTGTTGTTTTTATAATGTTTGAGCTATGCTATAGGTGTTCCCATCACAAAAATAGTGTCCACTGTACCCATTAGGTAGTTTTTTGCCTCACCTCTCACCCCCCCCCATTGATTTCCACTAAGCTTCGCTTCCCTCTGCACACAAGTGAGCTCAACAAGTAGCTCCAATTTAACAGTGAATACATGGGGTGTTTGCTTTTCCATTCTTAAGACACTTCCCTTAAAAGAATGGTCTGTATTCTTCTCAGTGTATTGCAAAAGACATGAATTCATTCTTTTGAAAGGTAGAGTAATACACTGTGGTATTTATATACCACACTTATTAATCTTCTCATGAATTGATCAGCACTTGGGTTGATTGCACATCTTTGCTGTTGTGAATTATGCTACAGTATACAACCCAGTGCAGGTGTCTTTATGATTGGAAGATTTCTTCTCCTTTGGGTAAATACCCAGTGATGGGATTGCTAGATCAAAGGGTAGGTCTCCTTTTGGTTCTTTGAGAAATCTCCATATGGTTTTCCACAGAAGTTGAACTTCTTTGCAGTCCCACCAACACTGTCTAAGTGTTCCTTTCTCTGCATTCACACCAACATCTGTTGTTTTTGGACTTTTTAATAAAAGCCATCTAACAGGAATACGGTAATATTTAATTATAATCTTAACTTTCATTTCCCTGATGATTAGAGACACTGAACATTTTTCACATGTTTATTGGTCATTTGTCTATTTTGTTTTGAAGAGCTGTCCATGTCTTTCTGACGTTTTAATGGAGTGGTTTGTTTTTAATGTTGCTATTTTGCTTGAGTATTTTGTAGATTCTGGTTATTAGCCCTTTAGTAGATACATAGCTTGCAAATATTCTCTCCCTTTCTGTAGGTTGTTGACTATCTCTGTTGATTGTTTCCTTAGCTATGCAGAAGCTTTTTAGTTAAATCAAATCCCATTTATTTATGTTTTGTCATTGCTTTGATTTTTGTTGGGTCTTTTCATAAATTCTTTGCCTAGGGGGACATCTAGAAGTGTTTTTCCCATATTGTCCTCTAGAATTTAAGAAATCTTATGATTTCATGCCTTACACTTATATCTTTTGTCCGTCTTAAATTAATTTCAATGTATAGTCATAAATTGGGGTCCCGTACCATTCTTCTACATGTGGCCATCCATTTTTCCTGGCCCCATTTGTTGAAATGGGCTTATTTTCCCCAGTGTATTATCTAATTTGTCAAAGATCACTTGACTACAGATAGGTGATTTTGTATCTTGGTTCTCTATATTGTTCCATTGGTCTATGTCTTTATTTTTTTGTACAGATGCCATGCTCTTTTAGTTATTATAGCTTTGTAGTATCATTTGAAGTCTGACAATGAGATGCCTCCAGGTTTATTCTTTTTAATTATTCCTTTGGATATGCAGGCTCTTTTTTGGTCCCAAATGAAATGTAGAATTATTTTTTCTAGATAGGTCAAGTGTGATGTTGGTATTTTGATGGGAATTGCACTGAATCTGTAAAGCACTCTGTCCAGTGTGGGAGGAGCCCTGCAGATCCCAGGAGATTGCATGTTGGCCACCACAACAGAGGAGAGTCAAGGGTAAGGCTGCTCCAAGTTAGGTCCAATGGACCTGGAAAGCTCTGAAAAGTCTTGGTGGGGTTCAAAGTTCATTTACCAGACCTCTGGGAAAGGCTAATGGGAGGGTGGTAAAACTGGCCCCTCTAAACTAAAATGACTGCTCCAGCAGGAGAAACCACCTGTAATTCACCAACAGGCTATCTGTAGTGAGTTCCACCCTTTTCTCACTATTCCCACCCCCAGAGTCTCCCTAACTGGCACTGGAACGTACCATGCTCCTCAGCAATGGTGCCCCTGGCTGAGAACTTCAGCGTGACTTTCCTATGAGGAGATGTGTCCTGCACCCAATCACTACAGCTCAGACCCACATTGTACTCTCTTGTAAGCTCTGAACATGTGGGCCCCTGAATCAAGCTCCTAAGTCCCTTCATTGTGCCCCCAGTAACCTGCTTGAGTCCTGGGAGCATGAGACCCTGCCTATGTGTCTGAGTCACCAGCCTGCATCTTCATCGAGCACTGGCAAGCAGGAACTCGCAGACGGGGCACCTCTGGGTCCACCACAGTTCCTCCAGGTAAAGGTGTGGTCCCCAGTCTTGGTGGAAACACCAGACTGGAGCCGCTTCAGCTGATGAGAGGCAGCCACTCGAAAACTCTCAATCGGCCCTCTGGCTGCCGTGCACAGGAGAAGGGAAGGGAAGGGAAAAGTCTGAACAGAAGACAGCTGGGATCCTGGCTCTGTTTGTCCCTCTCCCAGGAAGGAACCCTGCACAGAGTATCCATACTCTGGGATCACATTAGCTCCCCACACAATTCAGTGGTTGCAAAGTATTTATTTTATGCTCCTAAGGGTCGAAAAGCTTCCAAACCACTCAATACCTTGCTGACTGCCAAAGGTGTGTGAGAAGGAAGAACAAAATCCCTCTGAGCTCTGAGCCTCAGGGTTTGATCCTTGCTGATACTTCTCCATCATCTCCTCCTCCTCCTTATTCTTTTGTTTGTTTGTTTGTTTTGTTTTGTTTTCCCCTGTGCTTTTGTTCAGTTTCCCTGGTGAAGTCCCTTGCAGGCTCTGGCCATTTTTCCTCTGAACTGCACCTGAGCGGTGTCCACTTGCCCTCTCCTTTTAGGTGTCCACTTGCCCTCTCCTTTATCTGAAATCCTGCCTTCCCTCCAGGACACTCCAGCAAGTGATGTCTCTCGTCGGCTGTCTTGCACCTCGCCCTTTCAGTTTCTCATCTTCTCATTTAAAGTAAGCAAGTTTAAACTTTAAATGAGAAGGTGCTGACAAGATGCATTTGGAGTATTACAGCAACATAAGTTTAAAACAAACACAGATTTTTAAGAATAACAATAAGTCTGTGAGAATTGCCATACAAATGCACCTTAAAACATGTCATATATCATTACTTTGGAAAGTCTCTCCCACTTTGTTTTTAAATTTTGACATGTCAATTGGCAAACAATATAACTACATGTCAGAGACACTTAAACGGTGCTTTCTCTTGTGAAAAATCTGCTGAAAAATCTTACTGTTGATGCCTATTGTTCTTCTGTAATTGTAAACACAACTTTTTAAAAGAAAGCAATAATTTTTAAATGAATTAAATACAACGACAGTATAGCTTATTCAGATATGTGCCACAAAGAGCAGACTATCAAGATGTCACATCCTGATGTTGAATTCCTGGTTCTGTTCCAGTGTGACATTTTAGAAAACCAGAAAGCATCCACTGGAGCCTGGAGCAAGGAAAAAATGCAATAAATCTTGAATTAAATAAATCTAAGATAAAAACAAGAAATACTTGCGAGCGTTCAAGGCCACCTAGCCAAACTTAATGATCTATTTTACAGATAAATCTTTATTGACAATCACTACGAGAGATTTGGACCCCTGGACCTTCTCTATCGTATTTGACTGATACAAGATACCTATCTCCATCTGGAGATGTCTTGAAGATTATTAGATGGACAGAATGAACAGCATAGGCCAGATGTTCAAGAATATATTGAAGAATATATTAAAGAGTGCATTTTATAACTTATAAACAATGACCCTTGATGGAGAGAAACAGCAGCATATGGGAAAGATGAAGATTAGGACAAAGAGAAGGAGAGAGAAAGAGCAGGGTAATGAGGACGGGATAATGAATGAAGCCTAAGCAGACTCATTCATTCCACTTACCAAAGAGAAAGGGCTGAGTCAGACCCCTGAGTGGGTATTCTGAACCTGAGAGTGCTAAGGGAGCATCCACAGGAGATTCAGGGGACATCATAGCCACCTCTTAACCAGGCAGTTTGTTGTAATCTAACATTTAGCTCAAACAAAGCTTATATGAAGCATTAACAATTACGGAAAGCTCATCTGAAAGTGGTTGATTTTCTAAAGCCAGTGGGAATCAGGTCACGGTCAGGTACCTGTCAGAGACAGGAAAGTCCCTCCACCCTTAAACCCAATAAATTATACCCCAGCTGTCCTTTGAGGCCCAAATCAGATAGTCCAATCTCCTTACCAACCTCCTGTAGATGTTCACAGGGAGGAGAGCACAAACAATAACAACAAAAACTCAGACCAAAAGTGAGAAATAATAATTAATTTGTCCAAAACAACGAGTCATGGATGAAACTGAAACCTTTGGGCACTGCTGGTTGGCTGTAACATGATGTCACCTCTATGGAAAACAGCATGATAGTTTCTTAAAAAACTAAAAGTAGAATTGCCATTAGATACAGCAATTACATTTCTGGGTATATAACAAAAAGAAAAGAAAGAAAAATCTCAAAGTAATCTTTCAACTGGCATGTTCATAGCACCATTTTTCTTAATAGTCAAAAGGTGGAAGCAAGTTAAATGTCCCTGGGCCAATAAATGGGGAAACAAAGGGTAATATGTAACTTCATTTAAAAAGGAAGGAAACTCTGATTCATCTTCCAACATGGATGAACCTTGAGGACATTATACTACGTAAATTAAGCCAATAAATCATAAAAAAGATGTCAATATAAAATTTCACTTATATGAAGTAGAGTAATCAAAATCATAAATACAAAAAGGTAGCTTGGTGGTTACCAGAGGCTGGGAATGGTGTTAGGAGTAGGAAGTTATTGTTTAATGGGTTTCAAGTTTTAGTTTTGTGAGATGAGGTTTCTGGAGATTGGCTGCAGATTACTGCTTATTAATACTGTGAATATATTTAATACTATTGAACTATATACTTAATGGTTGAGATGCTAAATTTTATGTCATGCATATTTAACGAAAATTAATATTTTCTAATTTTTAAAAACTGAATGATCAGGGATATCCAGTCTTTTTTCCCCCCACCTGCCTGACATTGGAAGAATAAGAGTTGTCTTAGGCCACACATTAAATACACAAACACTAATGAAAGCTGATTATCAAAAAAAAAAGTCTATGCAAACTTTTCATGATAGCTGACATGACAGATAAGCAAAAAATGTCCACACAAAATCAGCCTGTGCTGCACGCCGGACACCCCTGGATTACTTTGATATCTATTGACCTAGAGAGATGTTAATGCTGTATTGTTAAGAGAGAAAATCTGGTTACAAAATGCTAGACATCCTGCAATCTCATGTTTGAAAAACAACTAATCATAAATTTGTATTTTTAAATGGGTTTGTGTAAATTCATATAATCACAAAAGGTATGTAGTAATACACACCGAGCTATTAATAGGTTATGTCAAGAAGGTGACGGCATAGATTAAATTTCTCTTGTACATGTCTATGTCTTTTCTCTTCAGCGATGAGAATGTGTGCTTTGATAATTAAATATCAGCAAAGAAAAATTATAATATGATAAGAACTCAAGAAGATATTGGTACCAAAGTCTAAGTACATGGAGACAGAATACAGTTTCAAGGTTTGAGGTGTCTCTGAAAGTCCTCACAGGCAGGATTTTATGAGAGCCAGATCTTGAACTCTGAGTGGCTAAAGAGAGATGGCCCAGATCCACAATGAACCAAGGTCAAGAGGACATGCTTGACAAAATTGGTATCTGCTGTTGTTGATAAAGTAATTCCATGCATATCAACTGTGTCCTGTTCATCCGTGAAGTTTGTGAGCAATACCAGCTTGATATGCGGCTATGACTGATGTTTTAATGGCAAAGAACAGAATTTTTAACTTTAAATATTTAACCCTTAAATAGGCTTTTCAATTTTAACAATACCTCGTGAAAACTCTAGGAAAATAGGTATAAATTTAATACTTTCCTTTTGATAAACTCATAAATTTTTAAAAATATTATTTTTAAATAAAAACAAAATCACTGAACTAAGTTTCAACTGAATCAGTTTAAAAGCAGAAAAATTAAGGAATAACATTAAAAATTTACAAAATTGATTAACTCTGAGATGAATGGTAACATTAACTAGCGTAACAGAGGACTGTGCTAAATTTTATATAAAAACATTTCAAATTTAAGTGCAGTAGAGGAGTTTTAGGAAAACATAAATTACTGAAATTGATCCCAGAAGATAGAGAAAACTAAAATGTATCAATGGCTGTGAGAGAAATTGAGAAACTTAACAAAGTGAATAAAACTCAAGATATGCCAAGTGCTCAGAAGTCAAAAAGGTAATTAAAAATGAGAAGGTGAGGAGTGATATCAGCCAGATGGCTGGCTGGAGACCCCTGCTTCTCACCCCCACCCCTGAGAAAGGATGGGGCAATGAATAAACAGCTAAAATTTGACTGGAGTATGGAAGGGAATGTGCTGCAGTGCACCAGGGCTGACAACACAGCTTTGGCGACTGGAGGACCAGAAGGGCAGCAGGGAAGCACTCAGGCTTTGCAGCCCTGTCCTCTCTACCCAGATCAGATCTGCCTGGAGTTAGGGGGTACTTCTCATTGCCAGGATAAGGTGAGCAGAATATCCCCATCAGCCAGCATTGTTATTGCAAACACCACACCTACAGGCCTTACAATAGGAGAGTCCTAAAGTCTTTGTTAGCCTGAGCCCAGTTTAGAATGCTGAATTGTCTGAGATTAGGAGCCCCAAATGTAAATGTGTACTCCTCACCTGGCACCTGCCCGATCCAAGTTGCTGCAGTATGGCACCATCTGGAGCCCAGAGCCACCTCGGGAGTGCACCTTGCTCTTGGAGCCAGTTGCCAGTGCACCTCTGGAGAGCCCACATGGGTGGCTAAATGCCACAACTTCAGCTGAATGGAGCCTGGCTCAAGATTTCCTGTGACTCTGTGACTCTTGTCCTATACAACAGGGAAACTCACCTGTGACTCTGGTCCTATACAACAGAGATACTAACTCCCACTGCTATACTTCCAGGCAGAGGAAGAGTTTGGGCTTGGAGCCCATGGACCTGTGGTGCATGTGACCCAGTGAAATACCAGTGAGTGGGTGAAATACCAGTGAAATACAGCAGCCAAGTGAGTGGGTGTGTCACCCTTCCCCCAACTCCAGCTCCCCCAGCTGACAGGTTGCAGAGTGTGGTCACCTGCTGAGAAGGCATTGACTTCCCTCTGACTCTGGCAGGCCCAAATCCCTGCCACATTTGCTCATTGGAGGGAACTGGGCCACAGCCCTGTGGGGCTACCAGTGCCTGAGTGTGACGGAGGTGCAAGGTGGGGAAGGACACACCAGCTCTTCTGGACTATTTTACTGGGTGGGCCTTTCTGACTCCACAGAGCACTGGAGTGAGCTACACTTAAGCTGCCAGTGGACCCCCGTTGTCTAGTTGCTGGAGACCTTTTGAACTCTCCCACTTGATATGTGTTTGTGTTGACCTGAACAATTGGTTTGGAACGCTTGACTTGGGCCAATTGCCCGGGGACCTACCAAGGTTGTACCCTGATTGTGTTGTTGTGGGAGTGTGGGATTCCCTTCTTCCAGTTGTTGCCTGTGGGGGGTGGTGTCTTAGTTGCTTATAAATCTCCACAGCTAAGATTTCAGCCCAAAGCCACTGATTCACTAGGATTGGACAGAGACTAGCTGAATTCAGGGCAAATAAAAAGTCTCTTGATGAAGGAAAGTCCAAACTAGATGGCTTCACTGCTGAATTATATGGGACTTTTGAAGAAGAATCAAGACAAATTCTTCCCAAACACTTCCAAAAAGTTGAAGGAGAGGAATTCTTTCAAACTCCTTCCACAAGACCAGCGTAACCGTGATCCTAAAACCAGGCAAAAACACAATTAAAAAATAAAACTATGGGCCAATATTCCTGCTGAACACAGACGCAAAAATTCTCAACAAAATAATAGCAAATTGAATCCAAGAACACATCAAGAAGATACCACTCCATGATGCAGTGTGATTTATCCCTGGAATGCAAGATCATTGAACAGAAGCAAATCAGTAAATATCACTTATTCCTGAGTACAGTGGCTCACATCTGGAATCCTCGTACTTTGGGAGGCCAAGGTGGATGGATTGCCTGAGCTCAGGAGTTCTAGACCAACTTGAGCAAGAGTGGTCTCATCACATCTCTACTAAAAAGAGAAAAACTAGCCTCATATTGTGGGTGGTGCCTGTAGTCCCAGCTACTTGAGAGGCTGAAGCAGGAGGATCATCTGAGACCAAGAGATTGAGGTTGCTGTGAGCTATGGTCATGCACGGCACTCTACCCAAGGTAATAGAGTGAGACTCTGTCTCATTAAATAATTCTCACTCACAGGTGGAAGCTAAAAAATGTTGACACAGAAGCAAAAAAGTAAAACAGAGGATACTGGAGATTAGAAAGGAGGGAAAAGGGAGGGATGGGGAGATACTTGTTAAAGGGTCCAAAATTATAGCTAGATAGGAGGAATAATTTCTCCTGGTGTGTCCCACTGGAGGATGACTATGGTTAACGTAACTTTATATGGTTTCCAATATTTAGAAGGAATGTCTCAAATGTTCCCCAAACAAAGAAATGTTTAAGATAGTGGACAGGCTAGTTACTGTGATCTGATTACAGTACATTGTATGTAGTCTATATCAAAATATGACTGACACCTGACTAAAGGATACAGCGTATAATCTCATCAGTGGTCTATAAAATGTTCTCAATCACCTTTGGAAATTACAGCAGTAGCAAATGTGGAAACGGTTGTTCAATGAATCATAGAGGCTGCAACAGATAAAGAGTAGCCAAGTCATGTTAATAACTGCATCGTATAGGTGGCATTGAAATAGAAAGAATCCCCCCAGCTTCTGGGGGTGGGGACAACATGTAAATCTGCCCAGAGAGGCTTGGGATCTTCACAGCCTTTCCCTGATCGTCCCCCAGCCTGTTCTGATGAGCAGGGGACTGACTGGCTTTCCTCAGTCTCCTGCAAAGCTTAACAGAATACTTGGAATTCTTGCCTTTCTCATTTCCACTTCCATTTGGACTGTAAGTTTCCCCCTTATTTCATTGGAAAAGTTCTGTTCTGGGCTATAAGAAATAAACTGTCCTCAAAAATCATTTGAATTTGTGGAGTGGTGGAGTAAATGAAGGTTTGACTTAGCACTTTGAACAGATGAAAGGAATTGGTCTTTCTCAGGGACTGGGAGGAAATTTATTAATGGCATTCAAGAACATGATGGATTCTTACACAGGTGATGAGCAGCTGTTCTCCATCTCTACTGAGAGCAGAACAAAGAAAACTGTTAAATTGCAGAATTAGGGATTTTGTCAATTTAATAAATTACCCGGTCCTCATACCCTCATCTCCCGCTCCCCGTCCCTTTTTGGCTAAGTGTTCATTACTAGGCATTTCATTTTCAATTCCATTTATTCCTAAAGAGGAGGGCTTGGGCAGCCCTGGCCTTTGATTTATGGAAGTACAGCACACTGCACAAGTCCTCTTCAAATCTGCTTCCATGATGAAGCATCACCTGTCAGAGGCGCCAGGCTGAGCAGCAGAATGAGGACAAATGCTGACACCCTTTTCAGTTCTGATCACAGTGAGCCTCTGACGCCACACAACACCGAGGCCCCCAACTTCTCACCATTATTGTGTCTATTTTTTTCTCTGCAGCATGATCACGGGACACTTTGCTATCAGTTCTCGGGCAGCCCTGACAGCTTGGATTTTGAACATTATAAGGAGGAATTTAATTCTCTGAAACGAACCTAATGAACGTACCCAGACTTAGTGGAGTCTAGAGGTCAAGAAACAAATAGATTTGATATGAAGGGAACCTGACCACGGAGAATGATGATGCTTAGAGGAGATTGTAACATGCACAATTGTTGAGACCGGTCAGTGACATCAAGGAAAGAAGTGCTGAGGATTTTAAAACTCACCTTCCCGGTATCTGCCCCTAAATACACTAAAATCAGGCTTCTTTTGACATTGGGTCAAGCTGTCTGGCAATCTGTCCAGAGCCATTGAACAAAAAAGACCACAGCGTGCTCCACCCAGGGGCACTTAGTAGCAAAATAAAATTTAGGAGCAGACACTGGAATTTTTAAAATGACTTTACATGGAATGAAAACTGCATGGAATATTCTGTTTGCTGAAGGAATAATGACTGCACGCTACATCAAATCAGAGAGACGTTGCCCACATGAACTTTCTGATATTCTCAATTGGATCATTTCATAAGATAAAAACCATGCGCAGCAAAGAGATATCAATCTTCCAGTTGCCCAGACCTCAAATAAATGCCCACTATTACTCAAAATAACAAACGTGTCTGCGTTCCTTATGAACACCATCAGCATCTCAGTACCATCCAACTAATTTGGCTTTGATTATGTCATCTTCCCACGTTATCAAAAGCAAAATAGTCATATGGATTTCTCGCTTGTACCACTGCTATTTGAGTAAATAATTGCACTCCCCGAAAGACACACACAAAGAAGGTAACAGCGTGAGAGGGAGGCTCTCTTTTCAGGACTTAAATTCTCCCAGAACTATAACATTGCAAGTTCTGTACTTTAACATTGATTTTTTGAGTGTGAGAATATCAGTATGAAAAATCACAAAGGAATACTTGAACTCGAAACTCATCTCTCTCTCACTCTGTATATTTTATTAGCAATTAAAATGATCAAGAAACGTAGCATGCGTTAATTACTAATTAAATTTAGGTGTCCATTCTTTTCACATACAGTAGAACCTCTATAAGTTGACAGCCAAGGCCCTGCAGCAAAGTGGTCAACATACAGAAGTTGAAGTCATCAACATAAGGAACTAAGTCACTGTACTGACTCATACATGTGGTGCATGTCCAGCCTATAAAAATTAGGTCAGCTCAATACAGGTAGGTGGTCAACTGTGGCAGTTCTACTGTATATGAAGGAATTACATGTATGTATATAAAACTTTATTGCTTTATTTTGACTTTAAGTCAGCATTATCCCATGCTGACACAGATCTATATATATGAAAAATATTTATACTGGAGGATGGGCTGAAATATGGACTTTAAAAGTCAAAATAAAGTAGTAAGTCTGATAGTGGAAAACAGAGATATGTCACACTTATTGTTTGCTATAGTGAACGCCAGTGGAGATTAGAAAGATATAAAAGACCCTCTTGAACCATTGAGATCTGAATTTTAGGTAGAAGACAAGCTAGACCGGTATCTTACTGTGAACTTAGTGAAATATGCCAAATCCAGGACTGTTTGAGAGCCTTCGTGGAACATTCTGGTTAAATTTCCCCATATTTTAAAATGGTCAGGTAAATGTTTCAGGACTTATGTAGGAATTGCCTTGGTTTGGGGGGCAGCACAACTGCCATTGCTCTCAAGAGCTCATCAATTATTCCTCAGAGCATTTAAGGGTGACAGGTGGTAAATGTGCTTACCTTGTCCTGCACCTCCCTCCAGCCTTAGAGAAAAATTTTCAACCTGGCAAATTATCTTTCACCAGCCATTAGAGTTGACAGGTAGGCAAAAGGGGATGAGGAACTCTCAGGACCTAATTGTCCCAGTGACCAATCTGCTTAAACTCTGAGCCTGGTAAGAAAAGGTATGAAGGCAAGGCATTCTCTTTGCTTAGAGGGATGTCATTCTATCCTCTGGAAGTATACTTAATGAGTCAGTTTAAATACTTTGAGAGAAAGAGGCTTGATTACTACAATGGTTGGCATAGTTAAGAGGGCATTTACTGCGGTTTTATGTATCTAAATGCATTTTTTGTGCATCAGAATGGAAATCTGCTGGCTGATAAACTCCTTTAAAAGGAAGAGTCTGTCATATACTTAAAATCCCTTGGAGGATACTGAGTGCTCCATATGATAACTATCGTAATTATAAGCATTTGTCAAGATGGTTTAAAACGCTCTTATCACAAAAAGCTTGATTGTAACAGGGGCTGATGTGGTTCGTTGCTCTATCATACTGATTGTGTATAACAGCCTACGTGGTTCATTTGTGAAATGGAAAAATGGTTTTTGTGTTAAGCGCTAAAAGCCCCAAAACACTCCATTTGTGATTTAAGCAACCCAAAGAGAGATAAGAGCTCAGACACAGACTTGCGGCCCAGGCAGAATCTTATTATTATTAGAGTCCCACAGGATTCGTAATACATCTGGGTGTTGGAAAAGGTGGCAATGGAGTTTGACATTGTTCCCAAGCGTTGACACCACAGATGTGGAGGAGTTTGAGAACAGCTTGACATATCTGGACATTATCTCCATCATAACGTGCTACAGTGATGAGATGCTATTAATTCTGTTTCAAATAGCTCACATTTCTTCTCACCTTTAGTGATTCAGTAAAGCAAATGAGTTTCTAGGGCAAGTTTCAAGTTCTATGGCTGCAGTCACCGTAGGAGAGTCCCCCCTCATCTGGTTTAATTCAACTCTAAATCACAATTAAGCCTCCTTGGAATCTATTGAAAGTTTCATGGAACCGTTGTACTGGAAGTAGATTTAACTAATAGCCATTCCATTTGACCTTCCAAAGGCTCTCTTGAGCAAAAAAGGAAGAGCAGGGGGAAAAAAAATAGAAACATAGAGATTTAATAAAATGTTTCTGTACAAAAAAATTGAAACAATGTTATTTGATACACACAGAAAATCTATGGAAAGAAATAATGAATTAACAGACAAATACATAGTTTTAGGATACATCTAAGGATGATATTTCACTAAGAAACACTAGGAGTTTCTTCAAGAACCGAAGCTTATCCTTTCAGAAGCTGAAGGAAGTACAGACATGTACTAGAAAGAACAGCGGATCACTTCAGGAGCCACCGTGTTCAGCTTAATGAGAAGCTACACCACCTCCCTCCACTGTTTACCCAGAGAGGAAATGATACAGAGATAAATCATTACACTGCTGCCATTCCCCTAGCTGCTATGTGTTCCAGATTCATCAGATTATGAAATACGTGCACTAACAGATGATGTTTCATGTTGCTGGGAAAAGTAAGTGGGTACTAAAAAAAAATAAGAAGAAATTGTACTATTCAAACTCTAACGGAATTTGCAGGCTTGAAGCTCTCAGAAGGAGAGTTATCAATTTTTCCAGCTTCATGGATAATGCTTGCTTTTCAAATGTCATTTAAACCATCTCCCCAGTATTTTTAAAAAATTGCCATATATTTTCTATTACAGTAGTATATTATTTTATGTTGCTATTGTTGTCATTATCTTGATCCATATTTCTTATGTGTCTCCAAGACTAGTGACCTCCAGAAGTTTCTTACACAGAACAGACATAGAAAATTGCACACAATGTGCGCCCCACAATGGGGGTAACTAGAGGAGGTTGCTTGGCCTGCCCTAAAAGTTGGGGCACATGTCTAGCTCAGCTTCTCTGTGACCCATTCATGAAGCACATGCCAGGTGATGGGCTAGATTCTGAGGTCTCTGGGAGCTGGGTATTCAACTTCATGGCCGCGGCTCCTATAACATTGCCCTCGATAAGCAGATGAAGGAGAAAAAAAAATTCCTTTAGCTGGATTACAAAGACTTTTATAGCTCTGATTTCACATAAGCCCTGTATCTGAGCAGCAGCTTTATCTGCAGCCACCTGTGGCCACTTTTGCTTCATCCTGGGCTCTGACAGTCATAAGTTTGTGTCCTCATGGTCCCACACATACCAACCTGGTATATGTAAACATTCGACAAATAATTCTGGGTATGGCCTCTCCAGCAGAGCACACAGACCCTCCTGCATACACTGTCCGGGACCAGAGTTAACCCAGCACCTTCCTCCTTCTGTCCCCACATCCAAGCCCCACGTCCTATCAATCTTATGTCTCTCCTGCCCATTCACTTCTCTCCATTTCCATGATCACCATACCATATAAGGCTCTCATTATCTCTCCCTTGAATAAATTCTATACTTTCCTAATCCCTTGACAGAACCACCTGCCTTTCTTCTCACAGCAGCCTTAAAGAGCTTTCAAACACAGAAATATTACCTCATCTAAAATGTGTCAGTCATTGATCGATGCTGTTAGATTTAAAACAAAAACATTCTTCACATGGGCTTTAACACATGATCTCACTGCCGGCTGATCTCACCATGCTTATCTACCAACCTTCTCTCTTTCTCTAATTATTTCACAGTTATACCACTTCCTCTTAGTTCCCTGAATACCACAAGTATTCACTGTCACTTTAGGACACACAGTAATCTTTGTTTTGGATTATCTACTCACCCTCCCTTTTTAAACTAGTTAGTTTCTACGTATTGTTTAAATACATCTCAGAAGTGAAAATCTCAAGAGAAGTTTAACAAACATTCATTGGGTTCCTAATGTGTGTTCCGCTCTGCCTTGGGTCTCAGAAGTAGCAGGGTGAATAAGATAGAAAAAGATACCTGCTCTCATGTAGGCTATTAGAAAGATTTCAGTTGGCTACAAGTAACTAAAATCCCTGCTACATTTGCTTGTGTATTATTTTTCAGAGTACAAAAAGATCAGGAGAGGCAAGTCTTAAGCTGATACAATAACAACACAATGTATTCAGTAACCAAGGCTTATTTTGACTTCTTATCCTTAATGGGGAATACTTGGAGCATTCTTTCCTATCATTCTCACTCATAAAATGATTGTACCTCACCTAGGAGGGCTGCAGAGAGAAAAGTGATAACACATTACCAGCAAAGCAAAATCCCTAGAGGAAATAATCAATAGATTTTCCATTATATATTATGGGATGGAATAGTGCCACATTACGCCTCTGTACTGCAGTAGAGACTAGGGCATTGAATTTTATTAGCTGGGCAATTGCTATATTAAATAAAACCAAGTGTCTGTCATTAAGAAATTTGGGAAAAGCAGGCACAGAGTCTCCTAGATGTATTTACAGGCTCAGGGAAAAAGACAGACACTGTGGAAGACAGAATAATAGCCTCCAAATAATGGTCTACATGTAATTCCCCAGAATTTGTGAATATGTTGCTTACATGGCCAAGGAATTAATGCGGCAGATGGAAATGAGATTGCTAATCACCCGACCTTAAAATAAGGAGATTATCTTGAGTTATCTAGATGAACCTAATATAATCATGAGGTTCCTTAAAGGTGGGAAAGTAAACCAGAGAGTTGGCAGTATAAAAAAATTTGGCTCAATATTCCTGGCTTTGAAGGTCGGAGGAGGGCATGGGCCAAGAAAGTCTGGCAGCTTCTAGAAGCTGGAAAAGGCAAGGAAATAGCTTCTGCCAGAACGGATAGAATGAAGTTTATCCTGCTGACACCTAGATTTCAGTTCAGTAAGATTGATGTCAAAATTATCTACAGAACTATGAGATTACATTTTTGAGTTATTTTAAGCCACAGCAGCAAGAGAACTAATGCAGACCCACACACAAAGAAAAAAAAAAAAAAAGAAAGAAAAATCAGTTCAATAACTAAAAGCTACAACCACAATGAGTGTTGTAAGCAGAGTGTTATGAGACTGTGTAAGAGGGGAACATATAATAGAGTTGACATAAATATCCAGAAGCCTACACTCAGCGTTCAAGAGCCTTCAAAATGTAGACTGTTCGTGTCTTTTCAAGCCTTGCTTTATCTCTTACTGCCTTTCCGCATACCCAACCACTTCCGAGGTTAAATCCTCTAAACTCAGAATATCACCCAACACATTTATTAAAATATCTTCATTTTAATAAATGAATCAATTAACTTACTATCAATAATTAATTAATGGATCTCTAAAGGGTTAATAGGTATTTATATGTATATGTATTAGTCTGAAACATAAATCAAGCATAGAGATACAGATTTGTAACTTGTACATGGTTAGGTGTTAACTGTTCTGCTAGGAGAATTGGGAATGACTGAGACATTATAGAAAGTGAAAAAAAAGAGGATCATCAAAGACAGACTCTCAGGAAGTATCAGCAGTCAGAAAGTCAGCCTAGTTGATTCCACTAAATAGACACAATGTTAACAAAGATATACTAGGTATTTGATGAAAAATCAAAATTTTTAAAATGTGAGTGGTTTACTGGACTATTGGAAAACACATAATCACAAATGCATATATGTGTGAGTGCACACACACACACGTTATGCACACATACTCTGCAGGAAAAATTCTCAAAATATTAACTAGTTGTATTTGGACATTGTATATATATATAGGCCATGTGTTTTATCCTTTCTATTTTCTTGTTTAACAGAATAAAACATAATCATATTTTTAAAAATATCATTAATTGTTTATGTTCTCTTTTTAAATAATTTCTTCCTTTAACTGTCTGGAGGAAAATCTTCTGTCTTCTACTCTTGGGGGTAAACTCCTTTCTGCCCTGACTTTTGATGGTCTTCATCACTGCTCCTTGCACACAGAAATACTGTTTCACACACTCAGATCCGGATATTTTAAGCCAACTATAAATCCTGTTCAGTGCCTGGACACAAGTCATCACTCTTGTTTCAGGAGGCCATTGCAAA
>NW_003852427.1:13852049-13862579 GCF_000181295.1 Otolemur garnettii | reverse complement strand
TCCAGCATATGGGGCCCTACTCCTTTGAGCCACAGGCACCACCCAGATTGTACTCTTTTAATTGAAGTGCTACCTCAATTTCATGGAGAAGTGAGATTGAGGCTCATTTAAAAACGGATATCAAAGTATCTAATACAAACTTGTCTAAAATGGTGTTGTTTTTATTTTCATGTGAAAGAGAAAGTCAATGGATTTTTCATTATAGATTCCAAGAGTTGAGATTATTCGGGGTTTGTGGTAAACCACGTTTTAAAATATTTGGGGTTTAATCCTTTCCTGAGATAAAAAAAAATTTTAAACTGGCCTAAATAAATTGAAGAACAAATGTCATGTTAGGACAAATGACTCGGGTTTGTTGTTGTGGGACAAGGAGAGCAGAGCCTTCCTCCCAGTCACTGCTCACGTGGGCAGAAGCACAGGGGTCTCCGTGGTTGCCCACAGCTCTGCGTGGTGGTGATGCAGAGACTCGGCCAGACTCTCTCCTCCCACCACCGCTCACCACTCCTCCAGGCTTCATCCTCTGCCAGGCTTCGTTTTTCACCGACACATAAAGTCTCCAGTGCTGCTTCTTCTTCAGAGCAATAACTTGTATAAATATTATAAATACATGATCCACTGTCTAGTTGCCTCCTTGCCATTAGCTATGGTTTTTGCTTCTCCTCAGAATCTGTAACTTGAAATTCTAACACAAAATACCTCAAAATGATGTTATATATTGGCTTGGCACCTGTGGCTCAAGTGGCTAAGGCGCCAGCCACATATACCTAAGATAGCAGGTTCGAATCCAGCCCGGGCCTGTCAAACAACAATGATGGCTGCAACCAAAAAAAATAGCCAGGCGTTGTGGTGGGCACCTGTGGTCCAAGCTACCTGGGAGGCTGAGGCAGGAGTCTCACTTAAGCCCAGGAGTTGGAGGTTGCTGTGAGCTGTGATGCCACAACACTCTACCCAGGGAGACAGCTTGAAGCTCTGTCTCAAAAAAAAAACAAAAAACAAAAAAAACAAAAAAATGACGTTATATAAAAATAAGGTCATTGTCAGTATAGTTAGCTCAGATAAGACCATAGAGGACTTCCTGACCCAATATGACTAATGTTCTTATAAGGAAGGAAAATTTGGACTCAGAGACAGATCTGCACTGTAGGGGGAAACCATGTTAAGAGACACGGGGAGGATCCTCTCTAATCCAGAGAGAGAGCAGATCCTTCCCTCAGAGCCTTCAGGAGGGACGCGCCCTGCTGATGCCTCGCTCTTAGGCTTTTGGCCTCTAAAACAGTGAGACAATAAATTTCTGCTATTTAAGCCATTCGGATAGTGGCACTTTGTTATGGCAGCCCTAGAAAACTAATGTACGATTTTTTAACCAATTTCTTATATTTATTATTTCCGGTTCATGGAGTGTAAAGTACCATTTTTAAGCCTCATGGCATTTTCTAATTAAATCTAGAATTCTAGAACTTCATTCAAGCCATATTGCATTCAGTACTCAAATCACTTTTCTGGATCCAAGATTCTCTCTTTTTAAAGTACATGCTTTTATTGAAATCTCTTCCTATCTTCAGTTCTTATCCTTATTTGAAGTTCTCATTTCTGAACATTTTTCCATTTTTTCTTTACGTACAGCAAACAGAACTAATGGCCTTGATGCAAAGATCAAGCAACTTACTTGAGTCTCAGTTTCCTTGATGGTAAAAGGCATTAGAAATTATCATACAGAATTGCCCGGAGAATTAAACAGAGTAACATATATGAACGTGTTCACATTGTTATCGATATTTCTGTATCACTTGCAGTATCTAGAACTTTAGTAATTGTATTCAGCGTCATGATAGAGCTCTGGTGGAGAGCCCCAGGAAGAGACGGTAACAATGGCTCCCAAAGCTTTATCACAGGTGCCTAAAAGTCATCATCACTGAATATTCTCTGTATGTGTATATTCTTTCTTCTTATGTCCCATCATGCTTCCTCTCCTCTGCTCTGACCTCCCACACGGGCAGGAAAGATTTTTCTGCAGTTTATTCTCATCAGCTTGACATGTAATTACCCAGAGAAGCTTAGTGTCATCTGTGAACTTGAAGATTTTACTGGGCACTTCATCTCTCCAGTCACTTATAAAACCTTAAATGAAGCCGGTCCCGGTAATAATCCCTAAAACACAGAGTCCAGACCTGAGGGCTAACTGGGTTGCAGATGTGCTAAGAAGCCTTATCCTTGGCCCTGGGGGTAACAGGCGTGTCCGTCCACGGCCAGTCTTCTCCACATAATGAGTGGATTGTGACAGCATTATCATTTTCTATAGGTGTATAAAAAAGGCTGGGAAATGATGCTCTAAAAATATCTTCTGTTACAATCCTTTCACTCATAAAAGTGGTTGTTTGTTCCCTTGCCTCTTCCCCATCAATAAAACAGGTGTTCAGCCATAAAACCATACTCTGCAGAATTTCTAGTCAATTTGTTGAGTTTGAGCGTGTGTGTTTTCTAGTCTATTTATAGTAGACTTTCACATACACCATTTTCAGATAAGTCAGGATCTCAACAATAAGAATTATAGGAAAGATGAAATCCAAGGTGATGCGTAGGATCAGTCACATGAATAAATACATCTGAAGGCAAAGTTGAAGAGCTTGTGTGAGGTATTGTTGTCAGATCCCAATAGAGAAAAAGATCTTATGTTCCCTAAGTAGAAGAGTATTGTTAAGGAACCTATAAATATTACCTACCTTTCTTTTACATTTACTGGTTAATTCCTGCAGCCATTCCAAAAGGTCATCACAATTAATGAGTATTTTCTTTTACTTAAGCCAGGCAAAGGTAAACTTTTCTGAAGATAAGGAGTTTGTTCATCCACAGTGGATCCCAGAGGAAAAGGGGACTAGGAGTCGGGGGTCTTGTTATTTTAATGGAAAGATGAGAATTCTCAGAGTAAAAGGGGAACAACAGAATCAGGGATGAGACATGTGTTAGCTACTGGGGATGCCGAGGCAAGAGGATCGCTTTAGCTCATGAGCTTGAGGTTGCTGTGAGCTGCGATGCCATGGCACTCTACCCAGGGGGACCAGATGAGACTCTAGCTCAAAAAAAGAAAACATCTATTAGCTCAGATGAGGGCGTGGCTATCTCATTCACTGACTTGCAACCTAAGCCTCCCATAGGGTAAGGTCACTTACTAAGTGTCCCAGTAAACAAGTAGAAAAACAAAAGACCTGTAAAGAAGGGGGAGAAAAAAGAACAAAAATGAGAACAAGAGAGAAAGCAAGAGGTTGTGAAAGAGAACCTAGCCAAGCAAGGCGACAGAATTCACATTTATAGTGGTATGTATTGCTCATGAAGACAGCTTCCATAGGTGCCAGCAGTAAAATTCTGTTTGAAATTTGAAAGCCTGTTTTTTTTTTTTTTCATATATTGAATATGCTTAATATTCTAGGTAAGCATCTATTCTGTTACTGAGAAAATATACAAGGATTATATGGGAAGCCAATTATTTGATACACGCTGTGTTGGTATTGTGCTTTTACAATGTATAATTAGCAATAAATTCAAGCATATGGCCTGTCTAAGCTGGGGCCCAAAAACACGAATTAGAGAGAAAAAGCAGTATTGAATAATTGGTGAAATAATGCCCCTGTCCTATGCGACTGGCTTGTGTTCCAAACTGATTTTTCCACTGCTGCTTCTGTAGGAGTCTTTTAGATTCCCTGTCTGCAGCCCCCTTCTATACTACCCATGATGCAAAGGTGCCGGACTGATTCTCAGGCTCAGAACCCAGAGACGTGCAGGCCCTTGAAAAGTATCAACCCTGAATTGCTTTGGGTAATTGCCTTTCAAAATGACTCTAGCAGGCTTCCTTCAGCGGGGTAGTTTGATGAGGGTTTCCTCTTAACATTCCTCCCATTTGTCTTAGGTGTGGAAGGAATCAGTTCCGCTCTCACCCTGTGGAAAAGAGAACACCCAGCTGTCCCACACGTTCTGTAAGGAAGTCGTCTCTGCGCTGTCGTGGATGGAGGTGGACAGTCACTATAGGGAGGATCTCTTAGCCAGTCCTGGATAAAAGTTCTAACACCTTTCTTGAAAACTTTAAAGACACTTGGCATTTGTTGTATTATTTCTGAGAATATGAGATAAAGTAGTTCAAAAATGAGATAAAAGTAGTTCTATTTATGAGGTTCCTCAATTTTAAGTTGCCGTATTTGAAGTTAAATATAATCTATATCAGCAGTATTATATGGCTTACATTAATGAATGTCTTATTGGATCAATTTCCCTCATCCTATTGCCACTCAATTTTGTCAGAATGAAACTAGTTAGAGGCCAGGTGTGGTGGCTTATGCCTCTCCTGTAATCCTAACCCTCTGGGAGGCCTATGTGGGTGGATTAGTTGAGACCAGCCGGAGCCAGAGGTCTCTAAAGCAAATAGCCGGGCATTGTGGTGGGTGCATGTAGTCCCAGCTACTTAAGTGAAAACAAGAGAATTGCCGTGAGCTGTGATGCTGTGACACCACAGCGGAGGGCAACAAAGTAAGACTCTGGAAAAAAAAAAAAAAGAAGGAAGGAAGGAAAGAAGGAAGGAAGGAAGGAAGGAAGGAAAGAAGGAAGGAAGGAAAGAAGGAAGGAAAGGAGGGAGGGAAAGAAAGAAACTTGTTAGGCTCTTCTTTGTCAACCAGAAATTTTTGAGTGACCCAAGAAAAAAGTATATACAAACTCAGTATTTCCTGTGCCTTGAAATAGCAATACTTAAAACAAATGAACAAAACACATTCTTCATTCAATCATCCAAGATCTCTTTTATGGTAAATCAACAGAACAAATTTTGCTCAATACTCAGCTTAGAAGGATCTTACGAGATTCCTGAGAGATGCATTTTTCTGTTAGCACTTCTGAACGGGATGTGACTTTTCTGACTTAAGGAACACTGCTTACGGAAGCACCACGGAGCTGAGTAAAATGCCGGTTCTGTTACTAGGATGCTCCTCACAGTGACTGTCACACCGTTTACCCAGGCTGAATACCTGCAAAAAGTCTTTGCTACTTGGATCTTCTATACCTTTTATTATTTGTTCCTCTCATATGCTAAAAATGAAAGGTGTGAGTATATTGTTTTCTCTTTCTGATCTGTATTGCGATTGAATGATCATGTTTATTTTTTTGTCCCGTAAGTGACGTGACCTGCGATGCACTGTGCTGCCTTCCCCTCTTTTTCCCT
Source organism: Otolemur garnettii (assembly GCF_000181295.1). Lineage (NCBI taxonomy): Eukaryota > Metazoa > Chordata > Mammalia > Primates > Galagidae > Otolemur > Otolemur garnettii. The sequence goes on along the minus strand of NW_003852427.1, from coordinate 13,857,379 downwards.
CTGGCCTTTACACAGTGAAGAGACTCAACAGATGCATGTGACGTGCGTGAATGAAGCCTACTGCTCTTGAGGGCTGCCTTTCCCATGTGCGTCACTCTGTTGAGCCTTAACATCATTCAAATGATATAAAATCAATCTATCAGAGTAGCTGGAAAAGGCCATCTTTTGACATTGCTAAAAGAATAATATGTACTATGTTTAACTTTGGGAACAGTGATTTATTTTTCTGACCTTTTAATTCCTTAGAAAACTAAGATCCTTTAGATATATCTATCTTCAGCTAAAACCAACAAGAAAATTTGCCTAATGTTTGAGCCTAAAGAAATAGGGGTCTTATATGAAGCTCAGGATGATTCTCTGAAGAGTCCTTTGTAAACTCAGCATATACAAAAAGTTGAATATCAGAATTTCAGAGAAAATAATCACTGGAATATTATATTACAGTTTCTGCAGGGTAAACACTTCTAAGACTATAGAAGAACCATTGTTTGTTCTCTTTCTTTTAGCTGTTATGAAGGGAGCAATTTAAAAAGCAAATAATACATTGGTAAATTCCAAAAGTTTCTCTCATACTTAAAGTAATTTATCTGTTCATTTAGATTCAAATGAAATTTTTCCAGAATGAATAATCACAATTTAGAAATAGAGACAATCTTACCAAAAAAACTAGATTAAAAACAAGACATGTCATTCATTGTGGATAGTAATTTTTAAATAGATGTTCTTTTTCCTCTAGCGCTCAAAGGATAGTTATTCAAATTGTTTTATCTGTATGTTTTTCAATAAAATTTACTGATTGAGTTGATAGTATTATTTTCAGGAATCAATGAGCTTTGATAGACCTCAAACAGCATCTTCTAAGCAGAAACTTCAGAAACACTTGTGATTCTTTACAGAGCATCTGTGCTAAATGGAAGTAAATCAAAAAGGAAAAAATAAAAGAAATTTAAATATTCACAAAGGGATCTTTTTTTGTATAATTGGCAGTTTCTTTGGTGGACTATTAAAAATTTGCTTAAAGTTTAAAAGAAACATGGTATCAAGAAAATTCGATGCACAACCATTGTCTTTATTATCCAGGGAACACCTAGTGTTGTCAGTACATGGATATTTAAGTCTGATAAATTAGAAGTTTGGAAATGAGAAAAATAGATTGTCTTGGGGGAGTGTCATTGTCAAATCCACTCAGAGGTGACCAGACAGAGATAATCAACATCACATAAAACAAACAGATTTTCTTTCAGACCTATTATAACCAAGCTGAGGATATGAACATATAAAAAAAAAAATTGGTAGTAGCACAAGCTATACAGAAAGAGTAGCATGAAGGCAAATGTCCAAAGTAAAAGTTAAGTGAATGACCTTTCCATGCAAGGACAGTTGCCAAGAACATTCCTATCACTATATTAATAAATAAATTGAGATTAAGTTTAGGTCATTACACATTTAAGTCATATTGCTAATTGTCCCTGTTTTAATCTATGTCCACCAAGAAATCTACTTTATTTTTGGTTTCCCAAAATGGCTGTTCTTCAAACATAAATATTGTAGTCCGTGCGATAGTTAATTTTCTTAATACAAATAAATCAACTGATTTTCCAGGTTTATACCTTGAAACAACAGTTTCAGGGACATTGGTGAATTCACTAACATAATATCTGCTCCTTGTAAAGCTTCTTGGAAGCGAGTCAGCAGTCTTCTCTGGATTTTACAAACTTTCCAATGCGTTGTGGGGGACAACCAAGCCTTTTAGACATTCAATTTTCTTTCTTTTTTTTTTTTATTGAATGGTAACTATGTACATTAATGCACTTCTGGGGTACAGTGTGGGGTTTTCACATGTAATCCAAAATACTTCCATCAAACTGGTCAACACAGCCTTCATGTCATTTTCTCAGTTATTGGAGACATTCAATTTTCCATGTCTACATTTTAGTTTAATCTATCAAAATTCAAAAGCAGTTGATTTTGCCTATCTAAAGTGAGAGTGATTATAATCAATTACTCATCCTGGCACCCCAGATTCCATGTAATTGTTATATTACAGCTCTCCTGAGAACTACTATCACTTATCACTTCTAGGATTTTGAAATAGGCAGAACTTGAAAACCTTAATGAACTTTAAAACACATCAGCTGATTTGTGAACATGTCTTATATGAGGGGAAAGAATGTCAAGAGAAATTCAAATCTGGATGTTTGTTACACAAGAACAAGTAAAATATGTTTTGAGACTGTATGGGAAACCTCCGTCACTAAAGTAATGTGGGGCTGTAACGGAGGAACTGTGATGGGAATGGGATGCCTGCAGAATTACCAGCATAGCTGAAAGTTAGCCAGTTAATATTTTATGGTTTGCCTTCCTGTACTCGCTAACCATGTAGGAGACACATATCCCTCATTGTCACAAGATTTGCCTTATCATTTGTGTAGATAACACCACTATTGTAAAACCCAAGACTGATCTTTGAGATGTTTTACAGATTCTCCATTCAGGTGGGCCAACTGACTCCAACCAGATCACTGGCCATACATAGGAAATGACTCAATCAGTCTTGTGATGCTCTACCGAGGAACTGAGTCAACCAAGAAGACAATTTCTGCTTCTCACTTCCAGCTACCCAGCGGACCTAATTCTATAGCCCTTTGTGCACCAAACTACCCTTAAAAATCCTGGCCCCCAGATCCTCAGGGAGGTAGATTTGAGAAATTTCTCCCATCTCTTGCTTGACAGCCTTGCAATAGAATACTCTTTCTCCATTGTAACACCTGCTACCTCAGTGTATTGGTTCCTTTTGTGCAGCAGGCGGTAGAACCCAGTTGGGGTAACAATTTGCAGGCTGCCAGCAAAACATGTTTAAAAATGGAGTATCATTAGTGTTTATTATAACTTAGAATACCAGGTCATTAAAGGTCTGGATACTGTCAGGGCTGTCTTCCTCTAACAAGGTAACTCATAAGAGATGTTCCCAAAGTAGAAAACTATTGTTTTTATTGGATGTAAAATTTTATTCCTAAATAAAACAAAGAAGAGAAAACAAAGTTTAGTTTTGTAACATTTGGTGTAATGATAAGATATAAGATAATAAAATTAAATATGAAAGACCTTCTAACGTATGAACCTTTCAAGCCTCTGTTCTGGGTATGCAAATTGCATATATTAGCAAAGACTATTGAAATCATGGAATGGTCTTGACAAGCTAGCAGACAAGTGAAAACTGCTCTGACCAGGAGTGAGTCAGGATCGCTGCATTGTACTACAAGAATCCCAAAGACCTCAGTGCAGGGATACTTCTCACACTAGCCATCGATTGTAAGCTGGCTGGGCTGCTGCTGCCATTGTTTCTTCCTTACTCTCTGGCCCATGAGATTGGAGCTGTTATTTCTGGCCACTATGGCAGCAGGCAGGAGCATTCACTATGGAAAAGTGAAATCCTACCATTTGTCCAAAACGAGTAAAGAAAGAACCAGCAATATTTGTTAAAAGCTCTAGTGCTATCAAGTGTAATAATAATACGTATCATTAAATATAACAATTTCAAAAGTCTGTTGAATCAAATGGGAAAAGCTCTAGAAAAGCAGAAAGACCACTTTTGTTTAAATAGAAATAAAATGTGAATGATGTCTTTCTTAATATAAAACAATTTATGGAATTAAAATTTTATGCTAGGTAAAAGGAAAAAAATAAATGTATATATATATTGGATATATAGCTCCATATATGTCTTAGGGCCTGCCAAATTTAAGCTACCTATATTCTATGCACAAGATGACACTATGAATCTTTTAATTTCAGTAAGGTAGAACTTCTAGAATATCAAAAGACAACTGCATGATGTCCCTGTCCTTTTATTTTCTAACACATAAAATGCCAACACACTCTCCTTTCTACTGAAAGTCTTCACCTAAGGTGGTATTCACTGATCTTTATAACCACCATGGGCCCTGAGTATGTACTTTGCTTGGGGCTGAGAACACATGGGGATATGGTTGAAGGTCCTAAAACAAGCCACTGCCAAGTTGCGCTTCCCAGCAATTGAAGACAGCAGGTGTTCTGACCCTTATTCTTATTTCTGCCAGCACCAAAATTACAAATGGCTTGTAAGTAGAATCCGATTGCATTTTATCTCTGCCTTTATCTGAGATACAAAAGGATGTACATCTTTTTAGGAGAAAAAAAAATAAAGCGTAATTTCTAAACAAAGTGATTCTCAGTAAAGAACTTTCCATTGTTATTTATTTTCTCCCCTCATGCAAATATATACCCTCTCTCTGGCAAGGAGCATATAGACCCTGACACACTTGGCTAGGATAATAGACAATACTCAAATTTCGTATGTCACATCTGCTTCCTACAAAATAAATTGTGACCTGATGGTGTTAGTGTTAAGTCTCAAATTCTACTTATAGAATTTTATCTAAGGGTCTTCCCCAATGGGCTTCAGGCAAATGGAATCAACTGTAAATATAAGACCTCAAAAATGTTCACAATGTGCAAAGGAAGGCCACAGGAGGCCATGTTGACACTGTCTATAAATCAACTGCAAGATTCATAAGGTTCAGAAGATGATGTTTCTTACTGAATTTCCCTAAGGGATACTATACCAGCATAGAGCATTTGTTCTGGGTCCTTGTTCACTTTTTAAGTGCACATGCGTGGACATTTCTGTTGAGTGTGTACCTAGGATAGGAGTGAGAGGTGCATCACAGAGCTTGTGTGCACATGTTGTGTTCAGTGGTGTTCCACCATGGCAGTACCAACACACCTCCTGCCAGGAACATAAGACCTCCCATCACTCTATGTCCTCATGTACGCTTGGTATTTCTGTATTTATTAATACAGTAGTCAAGAAAACCATTGGCATCTATGGTTCATAGAATTGTAAGATGGTCTCAAATCTCAGCCCTGGTGATCTGGCTGCATTTCAAGGTCAAAAGTACTTGATGGATGTAATTAAAGTTACTAGTCATGTGATTAAAATGACTAATTAAATCTAATTAAAGTAAGATTATCCAGATGACACCAATCTAATCAACTCCTTAAAAGCAGAGTTTTCTCTAGGTGGTGGTACAAAGGGAATTCAAGGAGATGTAAAACAGAAGGGCTCAACATGAGAGAGAGATATTCCATTGTGGGCTCTGAAGATGGAGGGGGCTGTGGCGAGAGGAGCTGAGAGTGGCTCCTCCCTGGGAGCCAGCAGGGAAACAGGCACCTCAGTGGTATAACCACAGGGAGCTGAATCAACCATCTGGGTGAGCCTGGAGGCGGATTCTTCCCCAGAGGCATCTGGTAAGAAAGAGCCCAGCCTGACTGACATCTTGGTTATGGCT
>NW_003852427.1:13842807-13851410 GCF_000181295.1 Otolemur garnettii | reverse complement strand
ATTTCTTCCTGTGCAGAGAATTACAGGAATTGAAGTTTACGTTGAAAATTAGCTATGGCAAACCACTGGACAAATAATTTTAAAATAAGAAATATTTTCACTGATGTGTTACCTTTTTATTTTAATAGAAACATGAAAATATTATGTGTCAAAAAACTGTTTTCTTCTCATCCACAGAGGTGGTAATTAAGAGTTTGACCCTAGGCAAGACCTTGGATGTTTCTTAATCTCTTTGTCTAAATTTCTTTATTTCTAAAGTGAGATCATAGTAATATGCAATTAATAGAGTTTTGGTAAGGATTATATGAGTCAATGCAACTGCAGTACTTAGAAATACTGACTAGAACAGAATTTTCAACAGATGTTGGTGATTTGCAAGCAGGCAGGTGGGTTCTGAAGCACAAAGCACGCTTTAGCCATGGAGAGGAATATTCAGTAGCCCAGTGTTTCCATATAGCCTTGTTTTCCTTTCAATCAACCACATTCCAGGTCTCTTGTCTGCTTTAGTCCAATTTGACTTTATCTCCCAACTCATCTGACTACTTAGTGTGTTTCTAAGCATGATACACATTGTTTTACTCAGATCCCATAATCTGGAATAGCAAGAGTCCTAATTCCCTTTGTTTGCCCACCTTAAAAGATACTAATAGATAACTTTCCCATAACACCTCCCCAGATCCTGCAGAGAAACTTAACTTCTTATCTCCACAGCAGGTGTTTAAACTTCAGGTTAAGTGCACATGACGGATGGTATCTTCACTTTACTTATTGATCTATGTCATTTCTTGATGATGAATTTCTTACACACAGGAAATATATTTTAGTTATCTCCCTACAGAGTGTGATGACTCCTACATGTTAGGAACTCCATAAATATTAATTGAATTGAATTTAAAATTTAAAAGTATCAGAAACAATGCTTCAAAATGAATAGAAAATGCGGAGACAAAGTACGATGTTTCACAGCTGTAATCCTAGCACTCCGGGAGGATGAGGCAGGATCCTCCACTTGCCTCCACCACTTGAGCTTAGGAGTTTTAGACTAGCCAGAGCAAGAGTGAGACTCCATCTCTACTAATGATAGAATTAGCTGGGTATTGTGACACCATGGCACTTTAGCCTGGGACAATAGTATGAAACTCTGCCTAAAAGGGAGGGAGGGAGGAAAGAAGGAAGGAAGGAAGGAAGGAAGGAAGGAAGGAAGGAAGGAAGGAAGAAAGGAAGGAAGGTAAATTCAAAGGAAAACAGGCAGGGAGGGAGGGAGAGAAACCATCCAGAATTCACATATCACAAATTTAAACAGGCTTTGTTAGAATTTTGTGTTCTTTTTTGTGTATGTTAGTATGTATGTGTGTGTTTGAGTATTGCCTTTTCAGACTTAAAAATAAAACAGCTGCTAAAATGTGAAGCCTGTCAGGAGTACAAACCACTTCAAATAACATAATTACGTTGATATTGCCTAAAAATCTAAGAAAGTTTTCTCTTCTTAAATAAGGTGGACTTTCATAATAACACAATAATCTATACCTTCCTTTATTAAAAACACATAGTTTTTTGACAAGAGCAGGGCACAAAGGGAAAATTACAATGAATGAAAAGAAAAAATGTCCATTTAAGAGCATGGTATCTATTATATTGCAAAATACTATGTTTATTGACAGCAGAGCAAAGTAGGAAGGGTTTCTCTTGCAGGGAGAACCAGTCTCTAAGCAGAAGTCAAATTCTAGATAAAGAAGACTTTTTAAAAAATGAAGACTTTAAGTGGAGAGTTCCTTTCTATCCTTCCCAAAGACATATCCACCTATCTTCATTTAACTTGGGATTCTAATACTCTATTTTATATGGCAAATAGCCACCACTATTAATGTTTTTCCTCTCTGCAAAGCAATCACATGGCAGGATAGTCTGACAAGTTTAATGTGGGTGGTTTACCCACAAATTCTCTCTATCCACCATGGTAGACACTGAAAATACTGGATTCTCATGTCTCAGCTCATACTTCCAGCTAATACATGCTACTGAATAAATCCAGGGAACCCACTACAGGTCTGCTTGTCCTTTCTGGGAAAGGTTTTTTTATTCAATAAAAATAATTCTTTCTGCCTTTGCATCTATTACATGAAGATATTCCTGTTGCCTGATGGTTAATTTGTAGCTGTAAGAAGACACATCTGAAGACTGCAGCCGAGTCACTAAAAATAAAATGTGAAAAAGACAAAAAACATTCTGCTTCTTAATAACCTTGTTTTGACAGAAGATAGAATGAAGAACTAACTAACTCTGGATTTCTTTTTATGTCTGATAATGAACTCCTATTATTTAAGTCACTTTCAATTGGATGTTCTTTTACTTGCAGCTGAAAACATTCTAAAAAATAAGTAATTTTTCTTCATATGGTTTGTCTCAATCAGTCTAAACTGCTCTGACAAACTACCATAAATAGGTGACTTAAGCAACAAACACATCTATTTTTCACAGTTCTAAAGGCTGAAAGTCTAAAATCAGAGCACGATTCTAACCAGGTTCATAGAACCCTCTTCCTGGTTTAAAAATGGCTGCTTTCCCATCAATTTCTCCTGTGTTGAGGGGAGGGAGGGAGAGAAAGGTAGAGAGGGAGATAGAGAGAGATTTCATGCCTCTTACTCTTTGTATAGGAAGACTTAGCCCATCACGGGGGCCCCAAACTCCTGACTCTTCTAACCTTAATTACTTCCCAAAGTCTCCTCTCCAAATATCATCACATTGGAGACTAGGGTTTCAACACAAAAATTTGGAGGGACACGGACATTCCTCATAATGAGAGAATACCAACTCTAAATTGTTTTCTGAATGTTACAGTTTTCAACATAATCATAGCACCTAAGACTTGTAATTATCACTTGATTTTTTTAATAAAGTCCCAGAAAACAGAAAGATTTGGTTACAATAAAATGATAATTTAAGAGACATTGAAAGCAAAATTATGTGACTGTCTTTATAAACTATTATACTTGAAAAGATAAAAGTAATGGTAATCTTGTGGAGTTAAACATGAATATCTTGCTCATCCTGGACCTGCCCAGTGATGTGCAGCTCAATGAATGCTGCCAATAAATATTCTGGGGTATGCATGTCTATAATACTTACTGTGTCAGAAGGACTGTATCAGCTTACTTCCAAATGAAATAGCAAGACATTTGAGCTAAACGTCTTTTAATTTTTCTGTGACAAAGAAATCGAAGAAGTTTCTCTTTCAAAACTCAATTGATGTGTACTGCTTAATTTGGGATTGTTTACCCTGAGGAAGTATTCAGTCAAACTGGCAATACATAGGTTTCTCATGGATGAAGTTACTGCTATATATTTCTACCCAGTTCAGATGGGTTAGTAAACTGCTTAACCTTCCCATTCTCATAATCTAGGGTAGACATCACCTACTTATACCAACACAAAGTACAAGAATAGGAAAAAAAAAGCTGAATATAGATCAGGTTTAAAGAAAAGAGAATAGATATCCTTTAGGATGTAGATTTAGCATATCAGGGTTTGCTATTTGTTACCATACCTTACTTCATCCTTTTTTTAATAACAAAATCTGCATAACAACTGGTTATGCAAAAAGTAGCTAAGCAAATCATATAGGATTGGGGGATGTATGTCATTTATCTTTTTTGTTTTTGTTTTGGAAAGAATGGGACATATAAAATCTAATCTCTTCCTTATTTGATAATAGAAGGCAGATCAGACTTTCCATGATTTCATATGACAGAAATCTCAACTTAGACTGGTTTAAGAAGAAAGAAATGAAAAGAGAGAGAGGAAAGGAGGGATAGAGGAAAGGAAAAGAGAAAAAGGAAGAAAGGAAGGAGAAAAAGGAAAGAAAGGAAAGGAAGGAAAGGAAAGGAAAGGAAAGGAAAGGAAAGGAAAGGAAAGGAAAGGAAAGGAAAGGAACCCACTGGCCCAGATATGTGAAGACACAAGAGCACATGCTCATTCTGTTTGATTCAAGGACTCATTTAATGCCATCTGCTCTTGGTCTCTCTCCATCTCTGCTTGTATCTCCATTAGGTTTATTCTTGGGTTCCTCTTATCTACAAAGCCCAGGCTCATGTCCCCTCATCCCTAACGTGATCAAGAGAAGAGAGTCATGTCTTCCATTCAATAGTTTCTGAAAAATTCTCCTTGCATTTTACTTCCTTTGTCCATTCTTGAGTTACAGAGACCAGATCCATGCAGCTCGGGTGGCCAAGAGATAAAAGTGGCAATTTCTGCTCTGAACTATATGAACTAAAAATAAAATAGAGTGGTTATTCACTAAATAAAACTATGGCTCTATTGTCAGGAGGATATAAAGAATAGTTGCTAGGTAGAAAAGGCAAAGGTATTCATTATCACCTTTGCCTTATTAACTGGATAAAACTAAACTGAGTACATTGGATACTCAGCTCTACTATGAAACTAATGTATAGCTCCATAGGAAAGCTGTAACCCAATTTTAGCCCAGGAATATGGAGGAAGGGGGAGAAAGAGGGGAGGAGAGGGTAGAGGGTGGGTGGAGGGAGTGTGATTGCTGGGATCACACCTATGGTTCATCCTATAAGGGTACCTGTGAGTCTCTCTAATTGCAGGATATAAATGTCTTAACACAATAACTAAGAAAAAGACATGAAGGCTATGTTAACCAGTTGGATGAAAGTATTTCAAATTGTATACAGAAATAGTACACTCTACCTCATGATAGTATTAATGTACACTGCTATGATTTAATAAAAAAATGGAAGTTAAAAAAATAATAAAATAAAACTAAACTAACATACATGCTTTGAATACACTAAGAAGTAGTCGTTGAACTACCAAGTGATGGAAATCACTTATCTAAGGTTGGATGAAATTTTGCTTTATTCCTAAACCTCTCAGTGTAAAATTAAACACATAATGTATTGTGTGTGTATATATATATATATATATAACTTAATAAATTTACTTTGTTGATCAAACAACAAATAAAGTAGTTGGTGTGGTGAAGTCTACCATGATCTCAGTTTGCAAAGGCATTATCACAGAAATAGAGTATAAAATACATGACTCTGATACCAAATTAACCCAACTGGGGAGAAAAGACTTACTTATATCTCTGAGTATGTATTAACTCATGGAAAAATAGATTAAAAGAGTGTGTTTTGCTGTGGAATAAGAGAGGCATGATAGAAATTTTAGAGACAACTGAGGATTGATCTGAGTCTTAAAGGAATGGTAGGATATAAATTAGATGAGGCCAAGAGGTAATCTAGATGGAAGAAACAGAGTCCCCCCTGAGAAACAAGATGAAATAGTGAATACAATAAAACTTAATTTTAGTAAAACAAAAAGGAGGCCAGTTTCAAAAAAATAGAACAAGCGTGACACAAAGTTCTATGTCAAGAAATTGTGGGGTTCTTGTGGCAGAATATCATAAAGATGTGGGTTCTGGAATCTTGTGAATGACAGCTCTAACATCAGCTCCGCTATCTACTAAGTTGTGACCTTGTGCCGATTACTGCATTTTTTTCTCTTTCAGTTGCTTTATCTGTTAACAAAGGTTAATAAAGACTAATTGAAAGACTGTGAGGATGAAATGAAACAATGCATCTGAACTTAGCAGAATCTCAAAAAGTGGAACACATGTAATAATTGCCAATAGTTATTGCAGGTTGAGCACCCCTAATCCAAAAATCCAACATTCAAAATTCTCCAAAACTTGAAACATTTTGAGAGCTGACATAAAGCCGTAAGTGGAAAATGTCACACCAGACCTCCTGTGATGGGTCACAGTCAGAACACAGATGTACAACATGTAGTTTATACAGCATACCCAATAGACAAAAAAGACCTCCTTCACCTATGATATTTGTCACCTATGATATTTGTTTTCTGTGCATACCCAGATTTCTCACTTTAAGCACGCCTGCAGAGGGTACTAAGTGGCACATGTGCAGACTGAATGTACCATTGGTAGGTTCCCCAACATGAGGCCAATTCTTATGTGAATTGTTCACTGCTTTTGTTGTTGTTTATTTGGTGTGTGGCATGATGATATTGTTGAAAATGTCAAAAAGACCTGCAGATACACTTATAAGTAACAGTAATAAAAAATAAGAGGAAGCATTTGTGTTTACTGACAGCCCAGAAAATCAAGCTGTTGCAGAAACTGGACAGTGGAAAAATGACCATCATATATGACCTGAAGAAACAGATGGATAAACTGTTGAAGGTCTATGCTTAGAGTGTCCAGCAAAAGTCAATGAAAAATGGAAAAATCCTGCATCAATCTAAAAATGAGTATCTCATCAGTGTCACAGAGAACATGCACCATTTTATGGTATGCTGCTTATGAAACAAGCAAAGATGGATCACGATGAACTGAAAATTGAAGGGAACTATGAATATTCAACAGACTGGTTGCAGAAATTTAAGGAAAAACACAGCATTAAATTTTTAAAGATTTGTGATGATCAAGCATCTGCTGATCATAAAGCAGCAAAGAGATTCATTGACAAGTTTGCCAGGGTCATTATGGATGAAAATTTGAAGCCAGAACAAGTGTATAATACTGATGATACAACATGCCAGGGACTGTGCTAATTTGGGCATTATTGCCCCAGAAAGACACAGCTGATGAGACAGCCCCTGCAGGAATTAAGGATGCCAAGGACAGAGTAACTGTGCTGGGTGTGCTAATGCAGCAGGCATACATAAGTATAAACTTGCTGTGACAGGCCAAAGCTTGCACTCACACTGCCTTCAAGGAGTGAATTTCTTAACAGCCCATTATTATGATACCAAAAAGGCATGGACCATCAGGGACATCTTCTCATGTTGGTACCACAAATGTTTTGTATCAGTGCCTAATGTTCACTGCAGAGAAGCTGACTGGGCAATGACTACAAGATTGTTTTATTCCTTGACAACTGTTCACTCATCCTACAGCTGAAATTCTCATTAAAAACAATATTTATACCATGTACTTCTCCCCGGTTATAATTTCATTAATCCACCTAAGTGACCAACATCCTTAGATCAATGAAAACTAAATAAACAGACACTCTCTTAAACAGCATGATAGCAGCAGTGAATAGAGGCATGGTGTAAAAGGTTTTCAAAAGGAGTTTGGCAGCAGGCATGAAGGCTCATGCCTGTAATCCTGGGAGGCCAAAGCAGATGGATTGCTTGACCTCAGGAGTTCAAGATCAACCTTAGCAAGAGTAATACCCCATCAATACTAAAAATAGAAAAACCAGCCAGGCATTGTGGGGCATACCAGTAGTCCTGGCTAGTTGGGAAGTTGAGGCTTCAGCCCAGGAATTTGAGGTTGCTGTGAGCTATGACACTGGGGTACTCTAGGCTGGGACAATAAAGTGAGACTCTGTTTCAAAAGAAAAAAAAAAAGAGTGAGAAGAAGAAGAAAAAAGTTTGGCATTAAGAATGCCATAAATGGAATGCAGTTATAAAAGATAAAGTTGTGTGTACATGGCACTGTCTCTGGCCTGTGACTATGTTCAGTAATGATGATGAACAAGGTGGTGACTTTGAAAGATTTCATATGTCAAGTGAGAAAAAGTAATGTCTGACCTTACATATGCAAAAATATACCTTCAGAATCCATCAGTAAGCTGGAAGAAGGGGATATCGAGGAAGTTTAACATCAATGGGATTCCAGTTGTTTATTCATTGACTGATGGTGAAATAGTGGGAGCGGTTCTGAATCAAGGTGATTGTGATACTAGGGGCAATGATGGTGATGTTAACACTACAAAAAAAAAGTACCTATTGATGGCCTGGTGAAAATATGTGATGGGCTTATTAAAGGAATAGAACGGCATACATTCAAAACAGAACAAGAAATCACGTGAGTTTATAAAATCAAAGAGACACTTCTAAGACAAAATATATTAATGAGGCAAAAAGACTCCAGAAAAGACATTTTAAAAAAAAAGCATCCACTAGAATCCCTCCACGTTCCTAAAGGATCTACTTCCTGGTCATTACTACTTCTGATATTTCTTCTCATCTAAGGAAGAAAAAACAGTGTTTAGTAACCTGTTAATGAAAAAACAGTGTCACAGGTAGAGACGGCAAGCCTGCAGTTGTCTGGTTGTTCTTGAACAGCTGGTGCAGGATTCTCATGATGCTACTATGCTGCTCAGGTACCCTGAATACGTTATTTCTCATTATATTAATAATATATAATATGTTTCTGGTTAAGTACCCATGAGTGACTCAGGATGAAAGGATGATTACATGTGGGTGACTTATACATTCAAAGCTGATGCTGATGACAAACAACCACAGACTGCCCATGTGGGTAGCTAAGACTGTGACACCTCTGCCTTCTGATGGTCCAAGGTACAGAAACATTTTTTTCTACACAAAATTATTAAAAATAATGTATAAAGTCACCTTTAGGGTGTATGTATAAGGTCTAACTGAACTATATATTGTTTTTAGACAAGAAATATCTTCCCCAAGATATTTCATCATGCATATGGAAATATTCCAAAATCTAAAAAAAAAATTCAGAATTCCAAACACTTCTGGTCCCAAGCATTTTGAATAAGAGATACTAAATGTGTATTAGTACTATGTTG
>NW_003852427.1:13840768-13842705 GCF_000181295.1 Otolemur garnettii | reverse complement strand
ACCACCTTACCCAATTTCTGAAAGTAGAATGGAGTTGATATAGAAATGAAGATAACACATAGCAAGTTCTCAAAGGAACCCAAGAACCATTGGAGAATGGAAACCACAGCCAACCTGGCTTTATGGTGACCAGATAATCATACCTGAGTGTGTTTTAGGTTCCAGAGCTCCAGGGAGTCCCAGGGTATTGTGTCAAAGGCTCAGCAACAAGGGTTAAATGTGCTTTTCTCTTATAACTCAAGCTAATCCAGTGTCCTGGTTAATCACTTTATGAACCTCTTGACCTCCATTCTTATTTTCATTGATCTACATGTCTGAGGAAGAAGTGTGTTTTAGAGAGTCACTCTTTCCATGAAGCATTCACCCCATCACCTCTCCAGTTGCTGGCCATCTGTAGATTAACTACCCTTGGATCAGATGTCCATCCAAATAGCATCTGCCAAGGAGAAGAGAGGACTCGGGCTCATGCAGTCGTAGCATCAGGTCATTTGCAGAGGAATCCTGTAGATGGAGACTGTGCATAGAAATTGAGGCAGAAGACTTAGCAGGTTGTCTGAGGTTTAGCCTATACAGGCCATGATGATTTAAGAAATTGGTTAAAAAGTTGATAATAAAGTGATAATTTAAAATAATTATTTAGGTATTAATATACTCAGTGTGCATTAGAAAGAAAGATGCCTGGGTAGGGAAGGTCAGCAAGGAAGTTGTTGCATTTATTTCTGCATGATGTGTCAAGACAGGGGAGTGGAAATGAAAAGGACGATTGGACCTCAGCAACTAAACACTAATTACAATTTAACAACTGACCAGTAAGTGGTAGAGAGGCCTTTTAGCAGTCTATTTAAGGGCACATTCTTGAGTGCTTTGGGGAGTCTGAAAAAAAAAACCTAGTTTCTCGTTCCTCATTTGTTATTTATTAACTGCTTGCCTCAAATACAGCAGTTCTCAACCTGTGGGTCACCACCCACAGGAACTGTTTTAAAGGGCCGCAGCATTAGGAAGGTTGAGAACCACTGTAATAAGTTATGCATTACCCTAAAACTCAGTTTCTTTACCCATGGAATAGCATTATTCACAGCAGCAGCTGCAAGTCTTGGTGTGAGAGATGGATGAGGTCACGCCTGTGAAACGCTGAGCCCAGTGTCACTTAGCAGGGCTCCACCCACATTACCTGTCTTCATTAACTCCGTAAGAAAAGAAGGAGTCTGAGGACTCCATGAAGTCTGTACTGAACCCACTGAATCCTTGAAAGAGGCCACAGGAGGGAAACTGATGTGAATAAGGCAGAGATTGGGTTATGCTTTGGATATGTTAGGTCGTTTGTGGTACAAAAGAATCTCCAGCTGGAAAAGTAATGAAGACACAGAATGCGTGCAAGGTCATTAACTTGGAGGAAGCTAGGAGACAGCATAAGAGACTGACATCCAGAAGGTAACGAGGATAATGTTGAAAGAGCAGTATGTGGGGCCTCTGGAGCAAACCACAAGGAAACAAGACAAGGAGAATGAGGCTGCCCCAGATAAAGAAGAATGGGGAAACACACCAGGAAGGAAAGCAGAGACACTGAAAGAAAGCCCCACGGTTCATTCATAGGAACATGTCATCTAGCGTCATTTGAACAATGTTAACGGCGTGTTTGTTATTGGCTTATTACCTCATTGCAAGAATCTAGCACTCTGTAATTAACTGAAACGTTCAATAAAAGTGATTTTCACTTATATAAAGGGTTCTGTGAATACTTTCCTTCAAAATAAATCATACTGAAGTAATGTTCCAGAAGGAGAGCATTGTACATAAAATTATTTAGGGTATTATAAAGCAGTGATACATATTTTGAATTAACTTTGACTTCTGTATTTTGAGTCATGGAATACCATAACAGAAAATGGAATTCATTCTTATTGGAAGCAATCAGTAGTTCTGTAACATTTGGTAAA
>NW_003852427.1:13811453-13840719 GCF_000181295.1 Otolemur garnettii | reverse complement strand
TTAACAAATACACACACATACACACACACAAAGTAATCACCAAGACCCATTGCTTCTATGGTTTCATTATCCCTCAGAACTGTCCACAGATTTACATTGCCACCACCATGTCCCTGATCCAGGCCACACTCCTGTCTTCCCTCAGGACCACTGTCTTGGCCTCTAAGACAATGTCAACACTTCTCCCTTGTTCTTCAGTCCTCCATGCTGTTATTCAGATATATCTTGCAAAATACAAATATGAGTTTAGACCATTAAGTTCATGAACGTATCCTAGAAAAAGTGCTACATCCCTCATTGCTGAATACCACTTAAGTCACCTTTAACGGCCTTCCTTTGGGAAGCTATGCATTGATGCCAGCACCTCATCCACCCTTCAAAGCAACTGTGTGACTCTTTTTCTGGAATGGCCATCAGAGCTGTTATATGAGGTCTGATAATTAAGTTCACGAACTGATCTTAGAAAATGTACTTTAAGGGGGAGGATGGGTGGAGGGAGGGTAATGAACGGGACCACACCTACCACCTACGGTGCATCTTACGAGGGTACATGTGAAATTTACTAAGTGTAGAATATAAATGTCTTAACACAATAACTAAGAAAATGTCATGAAGGCTATGTTAATCAGTTTGATGAAACTAGTTCAAATTGTATATAAAACCATCACATTGTGCCCCATGATTGCTTTAATGTATATAGCTATGATTTAATAAAAAAATAAAGAAAGAAAGAAAAAAGAAAGTACTTTAAAGGATGGGATAGGTGCTGGCATCAGTGCATAGCTTCCCAAGGGGAATATTTAGAGATGACAATAGTGATATTCAGCATTGGGGTTGAAGCATTTTTTCTAAGATGAGCTTGCAAACTTAATTGCCTGACATCTCAGGTCAACAGCTCCGATGGTCGTTCCAGAAAAAGAGTTCCAAAATTGCTTTGAAGTGTGGACAAGGCCCTGGCATCAGTGCATAGCTTCCCAAGGGGAGGACTTCAAAGGTGACCATAGTGATATTCAGCAATGTGTTATGTAGCAATTTTTCTAGGGTAAATTTGCAAACTTAATTGCCTACCCTCATATAATAACACACATCCACTACCTAAAAGCCAATTTCTTCCTGTAGGCCTTAGATAAAATCAAATCTCTTCAACACGGCTTACGCCGCCCTCCACATCTGACTCCCATCTACTTCTAAAGCCTCATTATTCACTGCTCTACGCCCGAGCCGGTCTGCACTCTCCTCAGTTCTCCTACCTCTTGGCCTTAGACACACTTAAGACAATTCTAATTGTTGTACTTCGACTTTCTTCAGACACAAGCTTTTAAATTTTCCTTTTTCCAAGAAGACCTGACCAGAAAAGCAGCATAGGTCTTCCCCACTGTTCCTTCTCGTACATTTCTGCCCCTGGTGAGCCCGTCACGCTTATAATCACTTGCTTATTTTCTGCCATTCTCATTTAGTAGCTTATTCACTGAAGGCTGGGACTGTCTCAGTTTTGTCTGTAGCTGAAACTGCAATAGTAAATAGCTGAAGGAACATAATAAAGATTTATGAGATAAATTGACTATTTGGAAGAATACTTATTAAACCAGAGGAGTAATCATTTATGTCACTGATTAATAATGGGGTAAATCATTTTAATTATTCATCTCGAAAGCTCACTTTTGTCATATCATATTACTCCTACGACAAAGTATACACTAAAGGACTTTTATATACATGCATTTCAAAGAAGGTAATAAATATTTATATTCTTTAAAATGTATATATATATTCACAACATTGTAATGTTCATCTGCTCATTGGCTTCATTGCCCTTTATATGCTTTTAGAAATGTACAAAACTATTTTCCACAAATATATCCTCTTTGTTAGTAATTTCTTGGCAGGATAGGCACTTGGTGGCATTTTCTCTGGAGTCTTTCCCCCAAATTTCTCTACAGTCCAAATCTTCTCTTTACGTTGACTTGATATGATTGTTTTCACAATAGCAGTAATTTACTGAGAGGCAGAATAAACTGCAGGACCTGTTGCTTGGACATATTCACTCATGCCAGCAAAACAGAAATGGCCAGGGAATGCCAGAAATGCAAATGATGCTGTATTGCCAGACAGGAGCCAAATGGTTTGGTACGACAAGTATGACCGTTGGACAGGGATTTCTAGGGAAATGCACACTCCAGATATTCAAAGGTCATTCCTATTTGATTCTAAAATAATGGAGCCTAAATTATTAAATTGAATCTGTCCCAGACACCCAGAATTAAACCAGAAGCCAATTAAGTTCTTAATGCTATTGGGTATCATGAACTAATTCTCCCAAACTCCAGGGACAAGTCTCATTCTAACCCAGTTCTAAAAATAAGGAGCTGGAAACAGCCTCAGAATATTTTATTTCATCTCAGCTTATAAATTGACTTGATCTCTATCCTTGTGTGTGTGGGGGGGGTGAGTACAGTGACATGTAGGCCGTTATAAGGTGAAAGGCACTTTTAAATTAAAATTATGATTTTATAGGGCAAACTGTGGGTGGTGTTTATTTCTTCAAAATCTTTGCCTCAAAAATTAAGGGTCAGTAAATTTCTTGGTGTTGAGAGAGAGAGACCATTTTGACACCATTTTGTTCCAGTTAATGGCCAAAACAGTGGAATATTCATATTTAACTGAAGTTTAAACCTGAACATCCAGAATAGCGGCAGATGCTTGCAGCTTCCTGATACCTGCACGAGATGCCTTCTGCCTCCTCCCTTCAAATCTTAGCACTCACATCACTTCATCAGGGAGTTCCTATTGACCTTTCCCCCATGGCCAGTTAGTCACCTTCTTCCTGCTCACCTCACAGCAACCTCCAACTCCTGGGCTTAGGTGATTTTCTTCCCTCAGCCTCCCACGTAGCTGGGACTACAGGTGCCTGCCACAATGCCTAGCTATTTTTTTGTTGTTGTTGCAGTTTGGCCGGGGCCAGGTTTGAACCCACCACCCTTGGTATATGGGGCCAGTGCCCTCCTCACTGAGCACAGGCGCCACCCTAGAGTGTGATATTTCAATATATGCAGATGAAGGCCTGAGAAAGAAGGGGGAAATAGTCAGAGGTTAATGGATACAGAATTACAGCTAGACAGGAGGAATAATTTCTACATATATATGTACATGTGTTATATACACATGATAGGCACTTGTGTGTATATATAAACTATGCATACTTATATATGTGTGTATGCATATATAAGTTAAGACAGCTTACAATTTTGTATTTTTATGACTGGGAACTATCTCCCTCCATGTCTGCCACATGGCTAGAAGCTCTAATATTGTCTGTTTTGCAAATTAGCATAAAATCACTTTTTTATTCCAAAAAATATGGAAAAAATAAATAAATAAAAAAGAATAGGGGCAGAATTAAGTCATTATTTGAGAATAGAGGACCTAAATAATCTTTTTCCTGTCGTTTTAGACTCATACTAGGGAAGGACTTGAAAAGTTATATACTTGTTAATTGGGAATAATAGAGACAGACAGAAACTAATTGCTGTTGTTTATACTTTGCAGAACCCTCCTCTGATGCTTTTTCCTGTCGTCAACTTGGGCCCAGCTGTCAAATCCTCTCATATTTCCTCTCTGTGACCCAATGAATGGGGTGTTTCACTTCCTCCTGTTAACGCTGCTGTAATGTTAGCTCTGCCCGCTGACGGGGAAAGCCCCTCCCATCCCTTCATCTCTGTTTTCAGTATCTCCGTTCCAATTTAGTTTTTCTAGGACTGAATTTGTTCTCTCTTCTCAAGACTTCTCAAAAGTCGTCTCCACTTGTCTTGATTCAGTTGGCAACTTCACATGAATGTTGACGTCTTGAGCAGAGGCTGGGAAAAACTGGCACCCTCTTTTCAGATGGGGAGTCTACGGTTACTGCTGACCAGAGACTCAAAAAAAACAGTCCTCCTACGCGACAAAACTGTTCTTACACGGCTATATTGAACCCCTAATATCAAAACCAAAAGCTGCATCTGGGCTTTCACCCTCCCCTCATTTAGCACTGATGACCAACATTTCCAGCCTGGAATTCCCTCCCCCATTGCTCTGTGTGAACACACGCACACACTTCAGGTTCTCCTGAATGTGAGGTCCACGTGAAGACGCTTCCTTTCTTTCTAGCCCATGAAAGATCCCGAGGCGTTACGCTGCCTTATACTCTTTTTATCTATTGCATTGTCCCTTCACATGTGCTGTCAACTTCCCGGAATAGCTAAAGAGTTCCTTATCTCTATTTCCAGCCAGGCCTCCTCCTAGCGTTCCATGCTTATATACCCAACTGTCTATACAATATCTCTTTCCAACTGTGCTGCGAAAAAATTAACCTCAACATGCCCCAAACAGTATTACCCCTCCTTCCACACTCCCCGTCTTACAAACAGTACACCTTCCACAACCGTGTCACTAACGGTAGCTCTCGGGGTCTCCTCCCTTATTTTAATCACTTTCCACTGATCTACCCCCGTACACATACTCTGAGACTTTTCCTCTCTTTCTTCTCTCTGGCACGCATCTGGGCGCGACTCATGGTCTCTTGATCCTGTTCCCATACATGTTGTTTTTGCTTCTTATCTAATCTCCTTCTAATCAAACTTCACTACGATAATCTTTTAACATTCGAAACTTGACCATGTTATCACTAAGCCATTTTGTGGTTTCTCTTAAACTGATGGTTCTTACACCTTAGCTACATCAAATCACCGTGAAGAGTGGGTGAAACGCAGTTGGGCGCCACTCCTAAAATTTCTACATCAGCGTGTTTGTTTGGAGCGTGCATGGGCATGGGCATCTCCCACAAGTTCCCAGGTGGTGCTAGTGCTGCTGAACGGACTCACACTTAACAACTACTTACAGCCTTATGTGTGTATTCAAATGCTGTGGCATGGTGTCCAGGATGCTGTTAGCCCACCTCTCCAGCCGCATCTCGTTACCACTGACTCCAGATCTGACAAATGGGCTCCAGCTGCACAAAAAGGCCTCCTCTTGGCTCTCTGCTTTGCTTAGCTATTCCCCTTTCCTCTTTTTCCTTGTCCTGTTTATTTGACAGATACTCAGAAGCCACACTCCAGCTCAAGTGTCACCATTTTATTGAGGTATTTCCCGCCACTGTTCCCTCTTGCCCACTGCACACACACACATGCTCGTAGAACTGGCTACTCCCTTCTATGCTCCTCACTTACAAACTGAGTCTACTCTTGTCATGGAATACATACCACTTTCTAACGCTTCGCTTCCTATTTCCCTATTTAACTTCTAAAGTCAGATGGGTAGAAATGCTTCTATGTATACTTACAGAATGTAGTGGGAGACTATCTTATTATAGATAGTCAATATTTGATCATTCACTGAAAACAAACTTAGGTGATAAACAATTTTTCAAAGCCTATTGCCCTGCCCCACCTATCTTACTTTGTAACTGCCACAGGAGGAAACCTATGAATTAAAAAGAAACCAAAAGTATTTTACCTTTTTCTTATAATATAAAATGTGGAGAAGAAGACCTGAGAAAATTAAACCTTCTTCTTTCTGCTACTTAATGAATAAAGAAACACTGAGAATAATTTGGTTAATGGAATATTAGGCCATATAACTGACTACATAGCAATTCCACAAGAATAAAGAGGCTCTAGTAAGTGTATTGCATTCTGAGCTACATGGAGGAAGGCCAGCATCAATGTAGGGTGCATGCACCATGCTTAAATAAAAAAAAAAAAAAAAAAAAATCTAGGCCCTCTTTACAATGAAGAGAAACAATTCACTCTAAATATGCGGTGAGTGGAAGGATTGGCTCTGAAAATAGATTACCAAACGGGCAATCAAACTTAAATCTTTATATTCCTTTTTTTCTTCTTCTTTTTTTAAAATTAAATCATAGCTGTGTACGTTAATGTAATCATGGGGTACAATGTGCTGGTTTTATATACAATTTGAAATGTTTTCATCAAACTGGTTAAGATAGCCTTCACGGCATTTTCTTAGTTATTATGTTAAGACATTGATATTCGACACCTCCTAATTGATTATTCGTTGATATTCCACACCTACTAAATTGATTATTCTACACCTACAATGTACCCTTGTAAGATGCACCATAGGTGTGGTCCCACCAATTACCCTCCCTCCTATAAATCCAGAGATATAAATCCGTCTAATGTCATCCCATTGCTTTTAGGATAAAACACCATATAGATATTTTTCTAAAAATAAAAGCTGAAGGATTTGGTAACTAGTAGACCATGACTCCAAAAACTCCCCGAAGTTCTTCAGACCGGATAGGAATGATAACAAACGGAAACTGAAAGTGATGTAGAGAGGCACAGTATTTTCTTTATTTAAAAAAAATACCGATTTTAAAGCAAATATAGTATCATTACATTTTGGGTTTTATAACAGATATAGGACTAAATTATAGGACAAAGAGGTAAATAGAATTGTATTTTTGTATAACATGGTATGATATTAAACTCAGTATTTTTTACATAGTGCAAGCCCTAAAAAGTATAACTAAAGAAAACTAATTTAGAAATTAAAATAGAATAAAATAATGTTCACAGACTAAAAAAAGGAAGCAAAAAGAAGCACAAACAGAACAATCAAGTAAATAATTAGAATAAGGAGAAAGGACATTGAAAAGCTACAGACTAACATAGTATAATATCAATAGTTACATTAAATGTAAATAAAATAATTATAAATCAAAATTTATCAGACTGGATAAAAATATCAAATATATTAGTAATTACCAGATAAATTGAAAATAAACTGATAAAAAAATTATATACCAGGTAAGTTGAAAGTAAACTGATAAAAATTATATACCAGGTAAGTTGAAAGTAAACTGATAAAAATTATATACCAGGTAAGTTGAAAGTAAACTGATAAAAATTATATACTGTGCAAACAGTAAGTATAAGATAAATGGTATAGTCTTAGAAATATTGAACAGTGTAGACTTCAAGAAAGAGCTATTACCAAAGGAAAGAGGAATAATTCATCAGAAACACATAAAATCCTAAAAATTATACACGTAACAATAAAACTTCTAAATATATAAAACAAAATCTGACCAGACTAAAAGAAGAAATATACAAATCCAAATCAACAATTACAGTCATATATATGAAAAAAAAAGCCTCTCACATTAACATACAAGACAAGTAGCCTCATAATAATAAGAAAGCTGTAGAAGCCAATAGTGTCAACGTTGTGACCTCTACCAACGTGTGCAGAATATTACTTCCATTAACTGTAAACGGTTTTCTTTTTTTTCTCATCAAATTAATAAGTAATTTTTGGTTATATCATTTTCAATTCTAAGATAAGTTTCAAGCTGTGGCTGAGCCCTTCACCCCAGGGGCGTGCTGAACACCCTCCAGTTGTGCACAGTAGGTTCTGCCAATCACCCTCCCTCCACCCGCTCCTCTTCTCTCCTGCCTTCCCCTCCCCCTTCCTAGACTATATTTGTGTTTCATCATTTGTGTAGGTGGATGGAAAAAAAAAATCCCATCCATTGTACTCAACACTAACATGAAACCAATATAGAGAGCAATTTTTTTCGTGTGAACATGAAGATTTCATCAGATTCATTATATGCTGTGCAAAAATACTGCAATAAACTTCAGTAAATTTATTAATAGCAATAAACTGGCTATATCCCAGACCAAAACGCAATTAAATAAATAATAAATAATAATAAATATCCAAGACAGATAAAACAGTTGAAATAACATGTTCATAAACACTCTATGGATCAAAGAAGAAATTAAAAGAAAAATTATAACTTTTTTTTTGACAGACTCTCGCATTATCACCCTCGGTAGAGTACCATAGTATCACAACTCTTAGCAACCTCCAACTCCTGGGCTTAGGTGATTCTCTTGCCTCAGCCTCAAACTTAATAATAATGAAAATAAACATTAAAAATTTCCAGGAAGTAACTATAGTAGGGGAAAATTTATAGCTTTAAATGCTTTCAATGTTTGTATTGAAAAAGACAGATTTAAAAATTCATCTTAAAAAGCCAGATACAAAAAATTATGAAAAAAAATAAAAATAAAAGAATTAGTCAATGAAATATAAAACTGATAATGGAGAAAATTATTATAGTCAAAGTGGTGCTCCCAAAAATGTCCAAGCCCAGCTACTGAAGTCTGTGACTCTACTATCTCACATGGCAAAAAAGACTTTGCAAATATGTATAATTAAGATTTCAAATTTTAGAATTGAAAAAAAAAATCTCAGATGCTATATCCTTACAGGGGCACATGAAAAGGTTGGCATAAGGAATTCAAGGAAAAATATCATTCCATAATTTTTCACATAGATGGGAAAATAATCTTAACAAGATGTTAGCAAATTAAATGAATAATGTATGCAATGACCAAGTGCAGTTTCTCCCAAGAAGGCAAGGTGATCTGACATGTAAAAATCAATATGTAATTCAGCATATTAAAGGAGTTTTAAAAAAGACATCTTCACAGATACAGGAAAAGCATTTGTAAAAAATTCAACAGCCATTCATGATAAAACTCTCAAGCAATTAGGAATAGAAAAGAACTCCCTCAAACTAACAGACAGCATCCTTGAATAACCTACATCTAACATCATAGTTGCTGGTTCACGACCGAGCACCCTTCTCCTAAGAGTAGGTCCAAGGAAAGGATGTCAACTCTCACCACTTCTATTCAATGTTATACCAAAGCTCCAGCCTGTCTTTATTCAGAAATGACAAGATTACCTGAAAATCATCCTACGCAATAAAAGAGAAATATATCAACATCAACAAGAAATATAGCAAAGATATACTATAAAAGGTTAATAAACAAAAACCCAATTATGTTTTATAAGTGAGTACCAAATAGTTAAAAATAAAATTCACAAGGTTGGGTGCAGTGGCTCATGCCTATAATGGTCTTAGCACTCTGAGAGTGCTACGTTGAGAGGATACCTTGAGCTCAGGAACTTGATACTGGCCTAAGCAAGCAGAAGACCCTGTATCCAGTAAAAATAGAAAAATTAGATTGGTGTTGTGGGGGGCACCTGTACTCTCAGCGACTTGGGAGGTTGAGGCAGGAAAATCACTTGAAACCAGGATTTTCAGGTTGCTGTGAGTTAGACTGACACCATGACACTCTAGCCTGGAGAAACAGAGTGAGACTGTCTCAAAAAAGAAAAAGTTGAAATTCACAAAACAATACCCTTTATAATAGCGTTAAAAACATAAAATGATAATAAGTTTAACGAATGACACCAAGAGTTACAAAATACTGCTGACACAAATTTAAAAATACTGAAATAAATAAGGTTCTAACATGTTCAAGGATCAGAGGAATCAATAATATTAGGATGTTGTTTCTTCCTAAGTTGATCTAAAGATGGGCAAATAAAATTCCAAAAAGTTTTTATTGAAATCTGTGAGTTGACTATATGAAAGTCAAAAAACTTAGAATAGCAAAATATAAAATATATTTTTTATACTGAGTTTGATTGTTGTTGACATACATGGATGCTTCTATTTTAAATTCACGAACCCATTTTAGAAAAAGTGCTCCAGACCTCATTGCTGGTCATCGCTACAGTCACCTTCAAAGTACTCCCTTTGGAGAGCTATGCACTGATTCCAACACCTCATCCACTCTTCAAAGCAGTTTGGAGCTCTTTCTGGAATGGCTGTCAGAGCTTTGTCATATCACCTTTCATGTCACGCACGTCATCAAAATGTCTTTCTTTCAGTATTTCCTTTATATTTGGGTAAAGAAAAATATCACTGGGGTCCAGGTCAGGTGAGTAGGGAGGAGGTTCCAATACAGTTATTTGTTTGCTGGCTAAAAACTCCTCACAGACAGTGCCCTGTGAGCGCTTTGCTTTTATTCATCACTAAAATCCTTCAGGACCATTTTTGCAAACACCTTTCTCATGCTAGGAATTTCACATAAGATTTGTCTGTTAGCTGGGCATTGTGGCAAGTGCCTGTAGTCCCAGCTACTCAGGAGGTTGAGGCAAGAGAATCGCCTAAGCCCAGGAGTTGGAAGTTGCTGTGAGCTGTGTGATGCCATAGCACTCTACTGGGCGATAAAGTGAGACTCTGTTTCTACAAAAAAAAAAAAAAAATTTTGTCTGCTATGCTTCTAACAGTCAACTGATGATTTTGATGAACAATTCCATGAATTTTCTTTCATTCCATTCATTTTTACAACTTTTTCCTTAGTTCTACTCATTCCTGCCTGCCCTGACCTCTCTTCATCGCTGATGCTTTCTCTCCCCTCGGAAAAACATTTACTGTACACTGCCATTTTTTTCCTGGCATTATCCCCATAAATTTGGACAAGCATGTCCCTGCTTTCACTTCACTCTTGCCAACGAGAAATTTAATGTTTGTGCATTGCTCTAATTCAAGCTCTGTCATTCTCTCAAGAACACACAAAAACACGCACAACAATAATGAACACCATTCACCAAGACCCCATCACATGTTAATATGAACACAGCTCTCAGACCCTGATATACCAGGGTTAGGAAAGGTTCCAGAGCTGTTTGTACGGTGTTGCCTGCCTAAGTTCATGGTGGCAAGTTCATGAACTTAATTATAAGGCCTCTTATACAATAATTTTGTAACCTGAGGCTTTGATGAGTTTATTTATAATTCTAGGAGTCTCTTGGTTGAATCTTGGGGATTTTCTAAATATAAGATCATATCATCAACAGTGATATTTTTACCTCTTCTGTCCCCATTTGGATACTCTTGGTTCCCTTCTGTTTTCTGAGAAATAGAACAGAAAAGAGAGTTTAGAGATTGATTTACAACTTCATAATCAATTCATATTCAACAAAGATAGCAAGGCAATTCAATGAAGGAAGGTAAAGTCTTTTGTAACAAATGTGGTGGAACAGCCAAATATCTATACAAAAGAAAAAAAAAAAAAAAACTTTTAACAAGGTCATACCCTACCCCAATGTGATGTTTAGATGATTATTACATGATGAGAAATATAAAAGCTAATAGCATCTTGAGAAAGGCCAAGACTTCGTAGTAAGATAAAAAGCACTAACCATAAATGAAAATATATATATAATCTAGATTTCAGCAAATTAAAAACTTCTGCTTATCAAATTACACAAAAATGAAATACGTCTGGGAGAAAATATTCTCAGCACAAGGGTCCAACCAATTCCTTGCACCCAGAATACAATGATCAGCACTTACAATTAAGTAATAAACTAATTTAAAAGGGATAAAGCATGTGAGTGATTTGCAAAATCCATACACAATAAGCACATGAAAATACATTGAAGTTCTTTAACCATTAGGAAAATTAAACTCACAAAGATAAACCACTTTGCACACCCTAAACATTAATACTGTCAAGATGTGAAGTGAGATGTTAATACACTTAAGAGAGAGAAGAATATTATTCAGCCAACTTGGAAAATTGTCTATTTCTTATAATAGTTAATATGTGCTCAGCATAAGACCAGAAAATTCCAATCCTAAGTATTTATACCAAAATATTTGTTTTTTTAAAAAAAAAAAAAAAAAACTTTCATAGGAAATTTAGTCATTATTGCCCTAAACTGGAAATAACCTAAAAATCCATCAATTTTTTGGAACGAGTAAATAAATTATATTTATTCAAGGGAATGTTTTAAAAAGAAGAATTAAGTATTGATATACACTATAATGTGCTTGAATCTCACACATGAAAGAAAGCAGACAAAAGAGAGAATACATTTTTCATGATTCCATTATCTAAAGTTTAAGAACAGCAAAATATTAACAATGATATAAATCATAACTGAGGCTGCTTGTGGGAGTGGGCATCACAACTAGAGACTGGGGTAAGAGCTTTCTGGAAGGATGAGAAAGCTCTGTGTCTTGGTTGGAATGGTGGTTACATCTATCGAAGTTCATCATTGAGTACTTAAGATTTATGTGCTATAAGATATAATCTCAGTAAAAATGTTCCTTTTGAAAATACAAAATGCAAGTGGGAAAATTATCCTGTGAATTGCAGTAGAATTATGAGACAAGGATCAAGGCTTATTTGAAAACAAAGATCATGGATTTTCAGTTGCACTCCTAAGGAGCAGTGCATCAGAAAAATGTAGGCATCAATTTCCCTGTGCTTAATTAGCATATTCACATCTCAGCTGACTCTGAAATATAATGTGGCCTGTTGAATGCTTAAATTCCTGTGACTTACATGCCATAACTTATACATTCATATATAAATCATATGACTTATAACATTTCTTTAAATTAAATTACTAGCCTTATAAAAGTTTGGATAACAGATAAGTATCTTACCCTCAAAACTGAAATGTCAAACCCTATTGATATTTTGTTAATGTTTGTCCTCTGATAAATGTACTTCTAAGGTTTAAATCACCCTTGGTATTAGAGTTGTGCATGCATAAAAATCTGAGCAAATGATAATGTCACATACCAATGTATGAAACATATTTTATGTCTTAAATTATTGTGCAGCCAGTTTGCAAAGCATATCTGGGATGTTTTACAACATTCTGCTAATAAGGCACGAGTCATAAGAATGAGCTGAACAACATTATTTATTTCAGTACAGAAGAACTCAATATTTCCTATTTCTTAATATGGCAGGTTGGCAAAATTAAAGAGATGAATGAAGTAAGACTTGCCTCTTGATCTGAAAGATTATATCCACGAGAAATGTCTTAGGTGCTGATTTCTTTGATACACATAAAAGTGAAAAAAAGCTATACTCAAAATAGTTAATAATGCAAATATAACTATTTTGCTATATAAAAGGTTAGTATCCTGCAGAGGAAGCCAAACAATCAAATTCTAATGGCCAAAACCAAGACCAGAAGAAATTTTATAGTGAATGGGGTGGTCTAAAGTATAGGCCATTGCCACAATTCATTAAGATCACAATCTCTTTTTTTTCTTAAACTCTTCATCCTGAAACCATCTTCTGTAGAATTGTGGTCCCCAAGCCCAGGGCTACATATCAGTACAGGACAGTGGCCTGCTAGGAACCAGGCCACATAGCTCATATCACTGCCTAAGGTCTACCTTTGGTCAGATCAGTTGTGGCATTAGATTCTCTAAAGAGTGGAAACCCTGCTGTAAACTGCATGTGAGGGGTCTGGGTTGTGGTCTCCTCGTGAGAATCGAATGCCTTAGTGATGAGGAGCAGCTGTAAACACAGAGGAAGCTTCACTCACATGCCTGCTGCCCACTTGTGAATAAGTCAGATGAAAGGCCTTTGTTCATGCTAGAATAGGGTCAAGGACTTGAGATCACAAGTGATGGTGGCCTTACGAGTATGTTTGAGACAACTTCAAACCTCCATATGTTCTGGACTGAAGTTAAGGCAGAATATCCCGAGACTGCCATAAAAACGCTGAAAAGTCTGCTTCCATTTCCAACATCTTATCTTTGTGAAGCAGAGCTTTCTGCAGTGACAGCAACTGAAATGAGATTACGGAGTAGCCTGGACATGAGCAACACGCTTTGGGAGTCACTGTCTCCCACCACTCCAACATAGGACTGTCTAGTTGCAGGAAAACAAGGTGAGGACTCCTGCTGATTCTGCATTATGGTTAGTTGTATAATTATTTCATTATATGTTACAATGTAATAATAACAGAAATAAAATGCACGATGAATGTAATATGCTTGAATCATCCTGAAGCCATCCCCCAATCCCTGGTCTGTGGAAAAATTGTCTTCCATAAAACTGGTCCCTGCTGCCTAAAAGGTTGGGGACCACCATGGTAGAACATAGTAACTTCTTATTCAGCAGGTGATGAATGAGATAAATGGGACAGTAACTAGGGAAGAGTGAAGGACTTAGTCACACATAGTGTGACTCTGGGCAGATGGAAGAATGGTCCTGCTGGAGAGGGACAGCTGATTTGAAGAGAAGGGACATTGGAGGAGAAGCTGGCTGATCCTCACAGCATCTCTACATATTACAAATATTACATGTTAAATATCTATATATTAAAAAAGACAAACCAACTAAAATTTTCAAAGAAATCTTCTATCCCTGTGAATTATCATAGAACTCTGCATCCCCTTCACTAACCACTATCTCATCATATTACTGTTCTATTTCCTAAAAGAAATCTTCTATCCCTGTGAATTATCATAGAACTCTCCATAAGAAAAAGTTATAATAAAATTTGAATTAAAATTAGTAGGGGACAAGAATTTTGTACCTTTTCAAACTATGGAATAAAATCTAACCTCTTTCCTAAGGATTTGTTTCTATCATAGCTCATCAATCGGTGAGAGAGAAAACATGGAAAGCAAGCTGGCTAGAGAAGAGTCGTGTGCCAAATAGTAGGGTCTTCTCTCGTAGACCTCTGGGGACTAGTTAGTGTTGCTGACCAACAGACACTTTCATCAGAATCCGTGATGGAACTTACTTCACATTCCTGCATGAATCTGTTCTATATGCAACTAATCTCATTTTTATTGCATGGTATTGCATAGTGGTAAAACTTTTGGAGAACTATGTAAAAAAATAGTAATTCTCAGATTCCTCCAGAACTAGCCTTTTTTTTTTTTTTCTTTTTCTCAGAAGAATTTGCTTGGATAAATTTCTGTTTGGGTATACGTAGTCTGACAAAGTTAATGTCTCATCCTTTAAGACTGGGGACCAGATTGGGGACCACTTTCTCTTTCAAGTTATGAGGATATGAATTTGGCTTTGTAAAAGAGTAAGTACATTGAACAGAGTTCTTACACTCAAATGATAACGACGCCTCAGCAGAGATGCCAGTTCCTGTTTCCTTTGAGAAAATGACTTATATATTTCCTGTTTTATTTTTCTGCTCTGAAAACAGTATCATTGGAATTGAATGGCATTTCTCAAGGTGAGTTCTGGGGATGTGAGATAGTCCTGTGTGCTATAGAAAAAGCAAATGTATTTCAGAATTTTTAAAAAGACATTTCCATTTCTAAGATCTGTATTACAGAAGATAAAGGGTCATATTTTTCATCCAAAACTTGGATAGTCTACACTCCAGTTCCTTAACGGATCAGAATCAGAATTTCTTGCTTATGCGAGTATAAAATCAACCTGTGCGTTGGGATTAGGAAGAGGAGGACTCAACTCTCAACAACAGAGAGGAAGGTCGACTTCATGATCATAAGTCAGTAAATTACAAAGACTATTTAGAAATCGTTCTGCCAACATACATGTGAAAGAGGCCCCAGTATTTATATGGTGAAAAACTAATCAGTAGTATTTATTGGTCAGGAATCAGGAAAGGGGTCATGGTATATGTTAAGGGGACCATAACCTCTTTGTTAGTTGAGATTTCAATGTCTTAAATATGACATGAATTTCTGTTGATTTTGGAAAATGCTTACCTCTTCAGTGATTTTTTAAGCATAAACCATCCAAGGTCAAAGAACTCTGGTAAAAAATGCTTCCTACCTCCTGGAGATTCAAAGCATAGGTGTGTTCACACACTGAAGGTTCTATCTGTAGGTTTAACTGGATGCTTCCCAAATATGTCTGATCATCCAACCTATGATGTGCATTACTATCCCAGGGAAAGAGTCGCTTTAGAACAGTCTACGGGAAATACTGACCTCAGACAATTTCCAAAATCTTTTGTTCTTTCAAAACTCAAAACCTAAGTAGACTTGATTGGTAGACTTCCAAAGTAGCGCAAATATCTGAACGATGTTTCCATGCTTCCTCGTAGTTTTCACAGTACTCTCTCAAACATGTTTTGGTTGATTATCATGATCCCATTGTAATATTTTAAAATCTACTTATACCATTCAAACCAAAGACCGCTGCAGTGGAAAATCACCTCACATGAAAAACAGTAGTCACAGCTGCTTAATTTGCAAGATCTCCAGCCAACACCACCTCTCCCTTTGGAAGTCCTCAAGATTTTCATTCTTCAGAGTCTGCTTTCCAGAATTCCCCATGCTTCCCACATAGTTCTTGTGCAATAAGCATCCTTATGACCCAAATGATTTCTGCTAACCTCACTTCTTTAAGATAAACCTGTAATACTGTGGGAAAAACTGACATTTGTTAGAGTTAGACACTCCTAGGCTCTGATCCTGGCTCCGTCAGCCATCAATTTGATGGCCCAGGCAAGTTACTTTTTGTAATTTTATTTATTTTCCTTGACAAGGGAATGATGACCTCTAAGCATCCCAGGGATAATTGGGCCTTGATATAGAAACACTCAATACATTTTTTGTTCCATTTAACATCCCACACTCTCATTTTCTTATACCATTATGAGAATTGCAAATAACTTAAAATGCAGATTTATTATATAGATATTTACTAATACAAAACTGTTGCTCTGAGGGAAAAAAGATAGTTACTATCTTAAGGAGAAGATCAGTCATTCCAACACAACCTTCATCCTCAGCTCTTTCTGCAAGATGTCATCTTTGTTTCAGGACACAAAAGCAGCATTTCCCAAGATTCTTCAGGGCTTTGTGTCTGTAGAGGGTAGAGAGCTTGGCGGTGCATTTCCATTTCTCAGGCAAAGAGCTCTTAGGACTGTGACTGGAAAGAAGCTGGCAAATGAACAAAGAGGAGGCAATATCCATGCTACTTCTTCAGTGAAGCCCAGTAACATTGCATGGTAGCGTTTGGAAATAAAGGCTTTCATTTCTTCATTCATTTAAAGATACTTATCACTTACGAGGAGTCGGGGATGAAGGAAATTGTGGTTTGTACATATTCAACCCTCCATTACTGCCGGTGCAGCAGGATGCTTCCCTGTGCTCCGGGGGAGGAAGGGTGGCCAGCAGGAAAGTGAGCAGTGGTTCACGTGACAGTGAGAACAGAGAGGAGCATGCGCACTGGAAGGAATGCAAGAACCGCCCTCTTTCCTACAGAGGCCCCAGGGTTAATAACGCTCCTTGTAAGAGGAGCTGATGGGTCCGGGCATTCATCCCTGCAATCCCAGCACTCTGGGAGGCGGAGGCAGGTGGATTGCCTAAGCTCACAAACTCAAGACCAGCCTGAGCCAGAGCGAGATCCTGCCTCTAAAAATAGCCAGGCATTGTGGAGGGCACCTGAAATCCCAGCTCCTCAGGAGGTTGAGGCAAGAGAATAGCTTGAACCCAGGAATTTAAGGTTGCTGTGAGATATGACACCATGACACTCTATCGAGGGCGACAAAGTAAGATTCTGTTTCCAAAACAACAAAAAAAAGAGGGGCTTACAAATTCCACTTGAGTTTTAAAGAATCCAGGAGATGTTTTTGGAATTTAATAAATTCCAAAGGAAGAATTCCAGGAGGTAAAGCTCATGTATTGTGCATTATTTAGCAATGAATGACCACATATTTTTTTGATCTTCTTGGATATACATTGCACTTAAATTAAAAAAAAAAGTAAGCTAGGAAAATTATGTGAATTACGTGGCATGGCACTGCACATCAGATGCCAGAGAAACAAAACTATCTATATTATTTATCTCCAACTAACTTGTCACCAAAGACAATTTCTGTTATAAAAGACTCATGGTTCTTTCTTTTGAAGTTGCATAAAAATAACCTTCCCCAACATTATGGGTGGCTTACTGTGTAGGCAGTCTAGTCATCAGTGTTTTAGTTAATATACGGTTTGTTTTGCAAAGAGTTTTGAACATTTAAAAGGAATGTTCATGAATTTCCAAATACTATGTTTGCTGTAGCAAGACCTTCTGAGTAATCATTACCTCCAGCTGCGATTTCCATCTTCCCCACTGCTGTGCACTGTGTGTGCTTCTTTCAAAGTTGACAGACATTCTGCGTTTTTAGCCTCCCTGACAATAATTATGTAGTTGGTGAGCAGCCACCATTCTGCTCAGGTGCACTTAGCTTCGGCTTCATCCCAA
Organism: Otolemur garnettii; assembly: GCF_000181295.1. NCBI lineage: Eukaryota > Metazoa > Chordata > Mammalia > Primates > Galagidae > Otolemur > Otolemur garnettii. The sequence goes on along the minus strand of NW_003852427.1, from coordinate 13,822,843 downwards.
TTATATGATCATGAGGCACTTCAAGAGGTAACACAAAATCAAGTACTGTAACAATAGAAAACCCAGGGTTGAAGTTATAAAGGTGGAAAAAGTTATTCTGGGTGAAGTAGAAGATAGAGCACACCTTTGTACGGAGGTTCTATTTTTTAAAATATTCTCTTATAATTGTTTGCCCTGAAATAAATTGTTGAAACATAATTTATAAAAATGCCATTAGAAAATACACACACACACACACACACACACACATATACCCTACAGAGAACCCTTTATAAGGTTTAATAATCTTTTGATCTTTTTCTTTCTCAAATATTACAATACCTTCACAATATTATCTGAAAACAGTTATTTACCTAGTAACTCATGGAGTTTTTGTTTTTGTTTTTTTTTTTTTACTTTAGGACCTTCGAGTGACTATTTCATTTTAAGGTTCCATCCGATATGTCCTTCAACACTTTTTTTGTAATAAAACACAATGAATGTAACATTTAAGTAAACCTATTACACTTGAAATGTACACATAAAATAAGAAGCTGTAACATATTAAAACCGTATGGAAATTTCTTCAGCATGTATACAGAAGGTGTCAAAAATTTGTACACATATTTTGAGGAAGGAACAAAAACTGTGTTAAAATTGTAATATTCAATATGTACTGATAACAAAAGATGGATACAAGTCACATTTGACCTCTGCAATTACAAAAGGTGCTCAAAAGTGGTTGTCATCAGTGTCCAGATGCTTCTGATTATGGTGAACTATTTGCTGAAGCAACATTGACCAGAGTGTCCACTTGTATTCACTGCACGTGCCCTTTCACTTTATTCCTGAGGTATCTACACCATTGTAGCCAGTTTTCCGTGGTATAGCACATCCTTGAAGGTCCCCCTTTAAGTCAAGAGAACATGGGGGAAACTCAACTGCACCTCTCTGTCCTATCCACTGTCCTGGCTAAGTCGCATGGTGGTCAGCTCTCCCATCTCGGGACATGTAAAAAACTTTGGATAAAAACTTTCCATTTTGCTGTTTTCAGAATGTGGGATATGGCTGTTCTGCTATCTCCTGTCTCACATGGCCATCGTTTGGGAGACTGGAGTGGCAGGTGTGTGAATTGTTATAACAGTTGATAACTTTATCCCTGATCCGTGTTGAAGACCTCTTTATCAACACTCTTTCATCTCATGTTTATATGTACGTATAACTTTTCTAGATTCTATTTATGGTTGACCTGTGATCCCTTTCAGATATGATGATTCCCATTATCTTCTTAATCCATTGTCTGTCTATTGTGATCTCATATGTTTTAGTTGCTCCTACAAAGAAAATAGTCACAGTTCAAAGCATCATAAGTTAAACTCTTATCTTCTATGGTTGCCAGTTGGAGGATTCAACTTCAGAAACTTAATTTAAGCAGAAAACAAACAAAAAACCTGATTACAAACAGTAAAGGAGAAAAATAGGTTAGAAAGGTAAACTTTATTTTCTCAAATATGTAAAATAAACAACAGTACAATAAAATTCTGACTTTGAATGCCTTTTTTCCTTGTAAATCGCCATAAAGTAATAACCACATTTTTGCTTATTTCAATGTGCTTTCAAATTTAAGGTGGTCTATATTAAAATTTCCATCGCTGATTTCACACGCATAAAAAAATCACAGAATGAAATACTGCAGAATTGAGTTCCATTAGTGGCTTTTGTATTGATAAGAGTAAAGGTGTCAAAAGTCACTGAGAGGCTGGCTGTGCATATTGCTGGGAAGTCGGAGATAATTATAATACACAGCCCTCAAAATGGAGATCCACAGTCAAACTGTCTCAATTTGAACACGTGATGTTAAAACATATTTCCTGGTCCACTGGATCCTCTTGCAGAACTTCTCAGATGGTATTTCTCTTCAAGCTTTTAAAACATCGGTTTTCTCCAAAATGTATGAAGAATTGAGCTCCCCTCAGTATGAGTTTAGAGTCTGTGCATTTCTTAGTGGGGTGTCTCTAAGATTGCTTTACCCTACTATTTCAAGAGTGTGTCCACAAAAGGGAATCCTTACTAACTGCTCTAAAGGACAGCCTGATCTTTTTCAGACACGAGCAGGCAAGATAAGGAATGAAGAGGGAAGATTTGGTCTGCGTGGCCCTCTCTACCTGTGGGCATTATCCTTTGGCCTTTGATGTGCAGTGATCACAGCTGGTGGATGCCTCGTCTTACAAGCTCATCTGACAAGCACATTCAGGTTCACTGTGGGGAAGGGACTTTCCATTTGAGACCCAGATTTAATCCTAATTCAGGAAAAAAACAAAACAAAACAAAAAAAAAACACATGCAACTCTTCCTTGGGAAATATGTGCTAGAGTCAGGGAGAGACTCAGATTCAATAACAAACTTAATTCCACAAACATTTCTCTCCTCTCTAGCAGAAAACTAAAGGTACCATTTTTGAGGATTATAATGATTTTATTACTTATGCATTTTCATTTTTCTATGACCCATGACTAAGGACGCTTTAAGTCTGTTTATCCTACAGACAATGAGCAGTTATCTTGTTTAAATATAAACTCACATAAAATATCTTTATTGAAAGTCTTAATATTTAATCATTTGAATGAGGGGAAAGACATTAAAAACATATACCAGTGGTAGATACGTTTGGGTTTTTTTTCAATTTTAGAATGGAAGCTCTTACTTTCAATAAAATACTGCAAGACCATCTTTTAACTCTCTTACTCAGGCTTCTGGAGAAATACTGGGTCTTATCAGCAAAACACAATTCAGGGTAAATTCTGAAAGAAAGCACTGTGCGGAACGATGTAGGCTCGTAAAGGACCATTAATTGCCCCAAACCCATTAAAAAAATAATGTAGCTTCTCTTTCTTTGTAACATTTTGATCTTTCCCTTTGCTATAGCATAATATCATAAGTTAATACTTTACGTGAAAATCTATTTCCAGGAGAATCCTATTGGACTGCTGGACTACAGTAAATGCCACTCTCTGGAAGAGAAGGATATAGCCATAAGGAATAACATGCTCTACATTTTAAGCGGGGTGTGTTGATTTCCTTTGTATCTAGTATAGAAAAAGAAGAAATAAAGAGACAAAGACACTTTCAAAAGACTTACTGGGACACTAAAAAAAAAAAAAAAAAAAAAAAGATACTGAAAAGGTTAATTCCCCCAAGGAAAAAATGAAACCCCTCAAGCCCAGGATGGTAAAAATAGATGTCATTTTATTCAATTGAATAAATGAATTCTAAACATGAATACAGCACATAATAGAAGATGACATTATCGGCTTAAAGGACCTTTCGATCTAAGGCAGGCAGTTTATAAATTACGGGGATGTATATTCATGCAATGCAATTATTTGTCAAAATTTTTATAAATAATTTTATAGTTTCCTCCTCCCACAAAAATGCATCCCCAGGGCACGGGCGAATGAGGAACCGCTTTAATAGGAGAAAAGCTGTTACAACAATAAGAACTGTGCTTTTTTCCTTCTCTCCTATCTTTCTCACCCCAGCTCTTCTAAAAGGGATAAACAGACAAACCCGTTCCAGAAAACAGGGGCCCAAGGGGAAGTCTCACTCGGCGTGCCTCCCCCCTTCCTTGCAATCATTCATTCAGCAAATACTTATTGATTGTACACTATGCACCACGCTGGCTGCTGGGGGCTGGGGATACGATAATGAGCATAATCTAGTTCCTTTCTTCAAGGAAATTATTGTCTGGGGGAAGAGACATCTACAGGCTATTACAATGTCGCACACTAAATTCTCCCCTCTGAATACCGTATTCTGTGATAGCAAGTAAAAACAGGAAGGATGCCTGGATTTTGAAGAGATGCAAAAGCTCTGTGTGTGAAAGGGGAGACAAGGTTGAGATAAAAGTTAATTTTGTATATCTTTTTAGATCAGGAAATGGAGCAAGATATTCCACAGCCACCTGACTCTCTGGGCCTTCCCCCACCACTGCATTCCTCATATCCACCCCGCCTGTTCCTCCATACACAGGGCTCAAGACATTCATCGTGATTGTTTGTGTGCCCTACAGATAAATCTTCAAAAATTCTGAGCACCATATGGGTGCAAGGTAGTGTCTCCCAGAGATTCCGCATCCTCTTTAAACCAGTATCACAAGCTCTTATGTAGAAGTTAAATCAGAGACATTGGGATAAATAGTTATCAGCCCAAAATAAGAAGTGATACAAACCTACACGTTTTCCAATGAAATTGGTAAGTAAATATAAGCTTAAAACTATGTTTGACTTACATCCACATTGAGAAACTAAGAGGAGGAGAATTTTATGGAAGGATTCATAAGAAATATTTATGTGGTGAAACGGACGCTAGAGGAATCTTCTATGCCCAAAGGGAAGGACAGAAACATCTTTGTTCCTCAAGTCAAGAGGGAGGAAAGTCAAAGGGATCACAGCCTACAGGGAAGCCACCCAGGAGACTAGTACCTGACTTCCTAGAAGGCTTAGTGAGCAGGAGAGATGGGCTGAAAGGCTGCTTTGATGAGCGAGAGATGGAGAGTTGCTTGTGTACTGGAACTGGTCTGTCTTCTCACAGTCTTTATGGGCACAGAGTGCACAAGAATTTCCTTTTTGACCAGATGTTGGCACTGGAAATGAGAAAGCCAACTTGGAGACATTTAAACTTGCTGAAGAGGAGTGCCCTGAGAGACGCCATCTGGAAAGGCCCTGGAACTCCAACAAAGAGAATCTGGGTAGAAGACAACTCTGAAACACTGGAACTTAGGGGGCCAACAGTAAACAAGAGAAAAAAGCATCACTCTTCTCAGGGGAAGTCTGACCATACCCACACAGTGGGGGCCTCTGGAATCCCACAAAGAAACTTGCAGAGAATCAACTTTGAACAGCCGCCAAGCCCACAGTGCAAGGCCAGCTTGACGCTACCAATCAACTCAAACTTTCCTTCCCTCTTAACTCCTCTTTCTTCAGCTTTCAGGATCAGAAACCCAGTAAAGCAAAAGAACGAAAAGAAGAATAAGTAAAAAGCCTGGAAAAGAGATGCTAGAAAACTTGTCCGAAAGTTAGAAAATGGGGCTAAAACATAATCACGTGTGCATTTTCGGTCACTCCGGAACATGACCTAACAGATTTACCCGTGGGGAATGAATGGTTGTTTGATTCTCTCTCCTGACTAGGGCTCAAACTCTGGAATTTCAAATTAACTTATAGATTCCTATCCAGGAGAAATTAGAACCCAAAGTATACCGTTCTGAGATGCCATCACTTAGGAATTTAGGAAACTTAACCTAGCTTTCTTTTCCTAAGTAACCATATCTATTCCTCAAATGTTCTTAAATCAGCTTTATCATCTTATTGATTCTCTCAACAAGCTACATACATTTTTGACACATTCCCTCTTTATAATTACATGAAAGTCATATTTAAGCTTTTTTAAAAATTGCCTTGACAGAGAGTTCTCTGTCTCCGATTGCCAACCACCAGCCTGCAGCAGAAAGCCAGCCAAGGAAAGGAAAAAGACTGAATGATAATTCAGCTCCCAAGTCTTTATTATTACATGTGACTGTTCTAATTTCAGAAGTGCTAATTTATATTGTCAATATAAAGTGACTTTAAAAGTTTCCGTTACCTGAGAGTGATCATAAATGTCATGCATCTGTCAAAATTGCATTTTCAGATTAAGAAGCACACTTCCTTCAGTGCATTTTTGAAGTAAAAGGACAAGAGGAGATAAAAAAGAAAATCTTGCCTTTGATTTTCTAAAAAATCCCAGGAGTTGTATTTGTTCTGCTTACGTTTAACTCTGGTCTCCTTAACTACAGAAGGATGGCAGAGACGGACACACGGCAGAGATGGCCACACGGCAGAGACGGCCACACGGCAGAGATGGACACACGGCAGAGACAGCCACACGCACCACGAGGAAGAAACAAAGCACAGGCATTTCTTTGTTCTTCTTTTTTGTTTTATGTTTCATATTTTAGCAAAAAAAATGGGGGGTTTTATGCGTGTTATTAGATATAACCCTAAAACAATGTAGTTATTCAGTAACCTGTAGATATTATCACCATTATTGTTCTTCCTGTAGACTCTTAAGCTTTTTCTTTTTTTGGTTCAGAAACTCTGACTACCATTTAACACTTCTTTATGATATAGAGACGAGTATTTTATAGACCTTCCATGTGTTTTTTATTTTTTTCAAAAACGTTTTTGATATAATTGATAGAGATTCCTATTAAAGATAGTAAATTTAAATTCACAAGCACTATGCGTGGTAGGAAACATACCAAGCCAGGCATTCATAAAATATAAAAGTAAGGCCCCAAGGTAACATTTTCATCAAGACAATTTCAACTTACTTCTACTTTATCCAAATGAGATAAATGATACCAATAATGTATTTTTCTTGTGCAATTATACAAGCAGATGGGATCTTATTATAGATTTTTTTGCATAGCAACAGTAAGATTAACTATAAGCAAAGTTGAGATGACCTATAAAACCTGGCGCAGTTTGTGCCATACAAGATGTTAACATTTAACAGCCCCAACACAGAAATTCAAATGAACTAAAATGCAAAACTACAAAGAAATAAATGAAACTTGTTAAAATACCTTTTCGTTAAACATAACCTTTGAGCAGCATATCAAAAAAAGGCATTGAAGTCAATAAAAGTAGCAACGCATGAGAATGTAAAATGTCTAATTCACAATGGGGGAGTATAATCCTTGGAACCAAGTAAGAAATTTGGGGTCAGAGGATCTACATAGATTCAAGTTATAAGCTTCCTACTTAATGGCTGGGAAATTATAGGGATAAAAATCACGTACATTATTTTGGCCTCCATTTCATCGCAATGCCTATTGCAAAGTGTTTTTGAGTACATAAAATACTCTATACACTTGTAAATATTGTTCTCAGGCTAATGATTATGAAAGTTTCTGCTTTATACACATTCTTTTTCTTTTAAGGGGAAAGAGAGAATAATATGAAGCAGGTTTTTTTGAAGACTGTCATCAATTATGGGAAGAAGACAAAATACATCATCTTCTAAAGCTCCAGTCTGACCGAGACTTTGAACTTGAGAAATGGAGAATCTGGAGAACTGTCACTGGGGGCTTCTCTGCGGCTGCTTCTCCTGCACACAGTTTCTGCTCATTGCTGGCGAATGGAGTGAGAAGACAAGGAACACAGATCACACCCAGCCGAGGAAAGAGCCAAGTGCAGCAGCTTTTACCAATCACAGACATTGTCTCCCAGAGAGCAGAGCTCCAGCCAGGCAAGCACTCAAAGTTCTGGACCTCAAGGAAAGACCTTCCCTCCCCCTTTTTTGCTTTCCTGAATCTACTGCAAACCAATGACGGAAGAAATGGCAATGTAGGAATTAAAGACCCATCATCCCACACGACTGCACGTTGCTGGTCGTGACAGAATCACTTCTGCAATATTTAGCTCTAAAGCGCCTGATGGGAGTCCCTAGATAACATCCCACTTTCTCAAACTGCAGCAAGCTTCTCCCAGTTAAGCTGAGACAGAATAAAAGAAGAAAGAAGTTCAACCTCAGAAAGAGACAAAGGGAGAACATGAAGGTTCTCATCTTTTAAGAAAATATCTTGTTCTTTGGAGATACATTTTAGGCAATAAAAGCACATGACGTGGATTCAAATTATTTTATTGCGTAAGAAAATATTCTGTAGCTTCTGGTGTAAGAATGGAACAATAGCCAAAAAGGAAACCAAAACCCCAAAGCGAACAGACATAAATGTATTTGTAAGTAGCAAACAGTAACTTTGGACTATTAAGTACCTTATTATGTCAAGCTCATTTGGCCTGCGCTTTCCTGGACAGCCCTGAGAAATAGAATATCCCAAAAGGTAAACAAAAAACAATGCATCAGACAATACACACACTGCAGATTTACAGCTGCTGCTTATAATTTTGGAAAATGGTGGATATTGCCACTTCCTCAAATGCATTTTGTAGCGCTCTAGGAGACAGCTCCTTGCTATGTAACTAGCTTTTCATTTGGAGAACTACACAAATCATTTAAAGATCAGCTACTCAAAGATTTAAGAAAAAAAAACGTACACATAACTTCGGAATTTCTGGTTTTGATAACAAACAAGATCATCTGTAAGTGATAAATTCCAGCCTGCAGCAGCTGTGCTAATAAAGTTGCCAGTGAGTCACGTTTTACCTAAACATATGCATCTGGGTTTCTATTATAATTACATTTACCCAGATGACATCAATTATTTTAAGAGTAAAGGGCCTTTCTTCACACCCCAGCAAAAAAAAAAAAAAAAAAATTACCCAGAGTAAACTGTTTTCAACAAATCCTCACGTGTATTCAAGGCACCCAGGTTAGGATTCAGACTTTAGTCATTCAGAGGACAGCTTCTGGACCCTGACTTGATGGTGTCCTGCCATCACCTGGGGAAACAAAGTTTTTGACTGTGCAGCAGTAAGTGTTCATGGGGGATTTTATCTCTCACAATCTTGGTGATCAATATTAAAAGAAAAATATATGTATGACTCAGCCTTTGCTCCTAATTCCATTCCTAAGCCTAAAACAAACACAATTAATCCTTAAAAAAAAAAAAAAGGTTTAGTCAAAATGGTGTTTTCTTCTTTGTGTGCATAAAGATTGAAATTCAGGAAGAAAAATAGAGAATCTAGAAAACTCTTGACTATTTTAGTTTACCTTAGGAATATCCTGGAAACAATCATAATAAAAATAACCACAGAATATAGGAATTCGAATTGCACATTTTCAGGCAGTTACACAGGAATGAAGGTTCCCTGCTTCGGGCAGTTAGAGCATCTATAAAACAGAGCAAAATTGCATGAGCCAGGACAGAGGTCCAGCCCTGGCCGTTAGGAGTGGCCTGACCTGCTATATGTCCCTGGGTTCTGGGGACCTCTGTTTTACTGTCAGGGAATCTGAGGTGATTAAAGTAGGTCATTTCAAATGTCTTCTTATATCTAAAATTCTACATTTGAGCATATAGGAGATTCAGTTATAACTTGCAATTAGCCACAGTTCTAGCTCCCATCCCCCAGAAAAATCACAGGCTTTATGAGAGATTTCTCTTCTCTCAGTAACTCATTTTCAAAAACAGAAAAGCTGGATCTGGATCTGAATTTATAACATATATATAACCACGATTTTAAAGTCGCACTAAGCCCTACACAGTAATTTTACACACACGTATATAATTGACGTAGACAGGCACTCTGTAACCCCCCTGCTACTTGCACACGTGTGTATTTACCCTACATGTTAACCTAGAGTCAGATGTTGAAATTGAATGTGTGCTGTTCTAATGAACAATAGACGGCTGCCAGGCATATATTTCATGTTATAGGATATAGTATCCAAGGTAGTGATCCATAAAAAACCTTTTTTGTTCAGACATGATACAAATATCTCTTGTTCGCAGGACCTACCACCTGATCATGAGTTATAAACTTGCCATATTTAACGTCCACGCTGCTTGCATTTAAATGTAAAGCACAATCAGAATAACTAAGAGCGTCAATCACATTCATTTGCAGTGCTGGTAGGAACTATAAATTTGGAAGAAAGTAATCAGTTCACCAAGGAAATAACGTTGATCTCTTAGCCTAATATCATTTTCAGCCTTGGATTGTTCCCCTGCCATCAATCAGAAAGAGAAATAAAGCCTTTGAAGCAGCAGAAACCATCAGCCATTCTTAAACAGAAGTGATCTTTGCATATGGTTTTATAGAAGTAACATACTAAGGTACTGAGCAGTGAGATAGTAGGAAAACACTGAGTTACACAAAGTGTGCACCTCAGTTCAGAAAACACAATAAAAGCTCTCTCGTGCTCTCTCTCTCTCCTCTCTCTCTCTCTCTCCCTCTCCCTCTCTCCCTCTCTCTCCCCTCTCTTTCTCTCCTCTCTCTTTCTCTCTCTCCCTCTCTCTCCTGTCTCTCTCTCTCTCCTCTCTCTCTCTCTCTTTTCTCTCTCTCTCTCTCTCTGACTAGGAAAAAGGACGTTACCCGTGACTCTCTGTAAGTTATTCGCAGAGAAATAAAGCCAGGTGTCGGTGGCTTATGCCCATAGTCCCAGCCCTTTGGCAGACTGAGCTTGAGGCCAGGAATAAGATCTGCCTGGACAAAGTGAGACCTCATCTCTACAAAAAGAAAAAGAAACCAGAAACACAAATCAGCTGGATGCAGTGGTATGCAACTCTAGTACCACCTACTCAGCTACTCAGGAGGCTGAGGCAGGAGAATCACTTGAGCCCAAGAGTTTGAGGTTGCCATGAGCTATGGTAATGCTACAGCCCTCTGGACTGGGCAACAGAGTGCTAGTCTATGTTCAAAAAATAAAAAGTAAGAGAGAGAGAGGAGACAGAGAGAAAGAGATCATTTCCTGTGTTCACTCTGTCCATGAAATGTAACTGGAGACTTACATGGTTGCCACACTCTCCCTGCCCCCATCACCATAGATAACCTGAAGCATCAGTTTCACAGTTTTGATTCTATACAAATACTGTGGATAGTGGGTGTGGGGCAAGTGTTGGACGATGTTGAGAGTATCAGGAAATGACAGAATCTGAGGTAATAATTTATCATGAAGGGTTGATATCCTCCCCTTGAGAAGCAGGGAAGGAAGCTGCCCCATGCGTCCCTCTTAATTACGTGCGCTGAGAGGATTCCTCTGAGCGCTGACGTTTCAAGGTGTTCTTCCAAATTTCCTCCAATATCCATCGTCTTTAGCAGGAATATGGAGAAATTATCCTTCAAAAAATATTGATGGGCTCTGAAAGAGCCAGAAAATAAAGACAGTATTTCAAAACAAACTTAATGATCAGTGAATTGTCCTGAGATATCGACTATTTATTGCAAAGGCGAATAGACCAAGAAGGGGTGAAAGCACATTTCTGAGCACCTGACTTATCTGACTTATTTTAAGAATATGGAGGTAGAGAACAGATAACTCAATATTTATACTTAGCTGTGTTATAAAGAATTCATAAAAGTTGTTGGGTACTGCTATAAGGCAGCATGAAATTCAAGCATCACTTTATGTTAAATTCAAAAAGAATAGGCCAGATAATTTCATATAATGAAGGTTTAGAATGGTATAAGGACATATCTGGTTGAAGTTTTATTAAATCCACTATTTATCTGTTTTTAAGTTACCCAATTCTGTTAATATGTGGAGTCTGAGGGGAGTGTGTGTGTGTGTGTGTGTGGAGAGGGGGAGAGAGAGAGAGAATATGAATGAATCTTGATGTAACATGAGTTTTTCCATTAGGTGGCTCCCTGAACTTTTAACCAGACAGTGGTGCTCTTTTTAAATTTATGGTTGTAAAAGACTGGAGAAGGCTTCGTGCTATAAAACTCATGGCTGTGTGAAGAAATACC
>NW_003852427.1:13810069-13811278 GCF_000181295.1 Otolemur garnettii | reverse complement strand
TTAGGTTAGGATACTAATAAGAAACTTACCGTAAACCTATATTGATTTCAGAATCCACAAATGCCTAGAGGATATTTCCATGTGGGTTGCCTTCCCCAGTCCAGGATTTTCAGGAATTAACTCATGATCTTCCTAAAACACAGACAACCTTCCCAACTTAAGAATTTCACCATTGTCTTATCTTCCAACCCAGAAACACTAGAGTTTTTTTTTTAATCTCCCAACATAACCTGTGTTTCTCTAAATCTTGTCAATAATTTCCCTGAAAGTCTCTTATATCCCTGCCACCATATATCTCATTTTTCGTCTTTACCTCATCCCAGGACAGACTCCCACGACTCTTCACTGTCACAACACGCGTCACAGCAAAGCCTGCTATATAAGCTTTGCTTTTCTAGTCCAATTTTTTTACACATGGCCAGCAGGGAAAAGGTCTCATTTATGCCACTCTGATGTTCAGGAACTTACACTCCCCCCTGCTGTGTTTGAATCAAAGTCAAAACTCCCTTGGTTTTGCAGCCCTTTACAATCTGCATCTCCCCGATACAAGTGCTCTCACACATCCTCATGTCCTAACACATCTTTGGATAAGGAGAGTAATCTCATCATTGCACCAACCGTGTTGACACCTGTGCTGGGACTCACGTCCTCCCCATCCTGGAAGGTTCACTTTTTTCTCCTCCCCTCTGCCCAATGCACCCAGGGCATCTAGCCTCGGCTCAGTCACTTTGCATCTACCGTGTCCTCTTAGATTCCCTTCACTTCTTAGTCTCCTTATTTACTGGGATCTTACTGCACTTACACCTTCACCTCCCCCACTTCACACTTTATACGCTGTGTCCTTACCCTAATTGTTGTCTGTATATTGACATCCCCACAGCAGCTCCAAAGCAGAGGCTGTCCTCTGTAAGCCTGAGTCCTTAATCTATTCACACCAAAAGGGCCCTAAAATACACCAGGGTGGAGCCTCACAATACAGGTAGAAATGGGGATTATGGATTATTTATAAAACAGAAGTTCTTTTGGTAGTGAAATAAAGAATATGGCCATTTTTCCAGTTATGCTTTGACCAGTAACTAGTACGTGCAAAAACAAGTTAGCCACTCTAAATAATGCCCCTACTCCCCACAATCTTGCTAGGTAGATAATTGATAATTCATTTGATAGCAATGAAAAGGACTTCAGGAAAGGCTGACTTGCCCAAAATTG
>NW_003852427.1:13801747-13809278 GCF_000181295.1 Otolemur garnettii | reverse complement strand
AAAAACATCATGTTTAATATTATCTACTAGACATCAGGCAAGATCAGTAAGATGCTGCTGTTCAACTTTCTCCATCTTAAACACACACACACACAATGATAAAGTGTATTTCCCACCCGCAAGGAAGGAAAATCTGAAAAATATGAAAACTATGTAAAACAAACTTACGAGCAGTGAGAATCTACAGAATACCCTTGTGTTCTATTTTTATCATGGGTCAAATAGATTCAAAAAATAGTACTGAAGCAGTAAGAAAAATAAAATCTCAAATGTTTAGGAAGATTGTCAGCCACGATTCTTGATGTTCCAAGATGTTCTCACAACCAGAAGAGTCTTCTTTATATCCATTCAGATTCCTTAATACTACAGTTTTTTTATCTGCTAATTTCCCCACATCTGTCAAGTTGCAAATGGCTACCATCTTCTATATAATAAGCCTTCCCATGCTTGAATAATTTTTTTAATAATCTTATGTTGGATAATCTCAGTGATTCTAGTATCTTCAATATTTTCTTAGCATTTCATATTCTACTGTTTTTATAATTTGCCTAACCTAAAATTAGAAAACAATCGACTTTTTTGGTTCCTTGACCACTATTAAAAAATATGAAATTTGGCTCGGCACCTGTAGCTCAGTGGTTAAGGTGCTGGCCACTTACACCTGGGGTTGGAGGGTTCAAACCTGGCCCGGGCCTGCTAACCAACAATGACGACTGCGACAAAAAAAATAGCCAAGTGTTGTGGTGGGTGCTTGTAGTCCTATCTACTTGGGAGGCTGAGGCAAGAGAATCACTTAAGCCCAATAGTTTGAGGTTGCTGTGAGCTGTGATATCCTGGCACTTTACCACAGGTGACATAATGAGACTCTGTCTCAAAAAATAAAAAATAAAAATAAATAAAATTTGATGATCTAGCTCACAAATGCACATTTTGGTTAAATGAAGAGGAAGCATATTTTATGAGTTCTGAGTAATCCCAAGCAGAATGCATGATTTCTTGGTGATTGCACACAACCAAACATTTTAATATTCAGTGTGTGCCTTTAAGGATGTCAGTGGCAAAGGGAGGACAGCAGCATTAAAGGCACAAAGAGCCCTCGGGTGAAAGGAGAGAGATTTCTGCTGATGTTGCACGGATTGTCAGAGCAACGCCCTCAGTCACAGGGTGCAGCACGGAGTCTGTGACAAGCTGCATCTGCTTCTCAACCAAGTTTTTAATTTGCTTGTGCCTAAGGGGTAACATGTCTAATTCTCATTTAGTTTTGCTCTCTCTTATTCTGCCCCCTCTGCCTCTGAATTCTGCCTCTAGCTTTGTAATGTGTTTTCCTGCAAATGTGTCCATCATTTTGTCCTAAATTTATGTCTTCTGTGTGCTTCCCATTGCAGTTTGGGTTGTTTTCCATTTTAAATGTTCAATGGCCTTTAAAGTTTAAAATAAGAGTGGCACTAATTCCTGTCCCAAGTCAGGGAGTCTGAGCTCAGATAACTGGGGCATCTCCCGACTACCGGGTGGAAAGATGCCCCTCGTCACTTCATTATGAGAAGCGAGACCACTGCTCCATTTTCCTGGGATTTATTTGTGCCCAGGAACTTGTCGAAGGGCAATCAGAGAGGAACCGGATAAGGTTTTAAAGCATGGGTGGTGGAATGATGCTGAAAAGTTAGCAGGTAAAGTTCTGGATACTGACAAAGTGAAGTCCTTAACGAACTATAATAAGAGGTCCTCAAACTGTGAGAGGCATTCCCTTCGGTGAGACGAGGACATCTGGGGAGTATGTCTCAGTCCCCATAAGCTGTAGGGAAGTTGAAGACTGTCACCCAGGACTTCTCTTCCAAGAGCTCATCCACCTAGTTCTCCCCACATCCCTTTCCCATCTTGGAACTCCCCCGAGAAAACAGCTCCCAGGATTCCAGGGGTCTCCCGACTCATCCCTCTTTCCCATGAATTTGTTTAGAAATTCTTTTTCTCGAGAAAATAGTTATTTCTTCTACCTTCTAAGGCCTATTCTAGTTCGTTCACAGTAGGAATTGGTGGCCCAATAATTCCAGACCCAAAATTGCTGGTCGATGAAAAGTTCAGGGAAATGTAACCTCCAGGTGTTGGGGTTCTGTCTAGTGCAGAAAAGAAAAAATAGATTTTATATTAAAATATTCAATGTCCATACTCTGCTATTTGGCATTAAATGTTGGTCCCCAGAGAATACATCAGATAAGTCTAAGTTGACATTGCTGACGTCAGCCATCTTCACCTTGCTTGGCACACCCAGCCTTTGAGATTTGAATAATGCCCATCACATTTCTTCCAAATGAATCCGAACCACAGAAAACACATTAAAATTTCACTGTGATCCTGTGACACTTGGTTTCTATTTTCTTCGTACTTTTATCTTCCTTTTCATAATTATAGGTGTCTGTTTATTTATCCTTTACTAGTCTGTAAACAGGTCAGCGTTGATTCATTTTGTCCCCTGACTGTTCAGTATAGTGCCCACAACACAGGCCCATAGGAGCATTTTTGTTAAGTGGATCCGTGACTAGAAAGTCATCGATTTCCAGCAATGATCCTTGTCAGATTTGTTCATGCCGTAAAAACCTGTTTATTTTACATTTTCAATTGTCCCTCTCTTTACTACTTTTGTCTTAGAAGATACTTTACCTTATTTTTTTCTTTATAACTAGATTTTTCTTTTGTTTTCCCTCTTCTGTTTTCCATAGACCCACCACTTCTTATTTTTTAGATTATCCCTTCTAAGTCATAAACAAAGTTAGTTCACCAAAAACATTTACTAAAGTGTCTTATAAACCTATTGGGTCCAAGGACCACCATCCTTGGACAATGTGAATAAATATTTCAAATTGTATACAGAAATAGTACACTGTACCCCATGATAGTACTAATGTACACTGTTATGATTTAATAAAAAAAAAACTGATTAAATGGCATCTTTGTCATAGGACTTGGCAAATTCATAGGAATTTGCAGATTCATTGGTCAGATTCACATTGTGAATCTTCATAAGAGCATAGTATGTACAATTGCCCAAATGCATGAGTAAGAGAACTTCTGTTACACATCGTTATGTAAAACTTATCTGCTTCATAATGCTAAGTTGCACCATTCTCAACTGTTTTTTGTTTTTGGTTTTTTTAATCAATTTTCCTGAAGTTAGATGCAGGACTCACCTGGCACTGACGTCTTGTTCATAAACACATGCCCGGCAGATTTCTGTGTGCCT
Organism: Otolemur garnettii; assembly: GCF_000181295.1. Lineage (NCBI taxonomy): Eukaryota > Metazoa > Chordata > Mammalia > Primates > Galagidae > Otolemur > Otolemur garnettii. Next base: position 13,806,043 of record NW_003852427.1, on the reverse strand, counting down.
CTGCTTTCTCCCTATGGAACAGTGAACTCTACAGTTTCAAAGATCGAGAAATGGGTCAAACCAGAGGAGATGGCTCAGAGAGCTGAGAAAACACAGATCGTATACAACTTTGTATCCTTAATGAAGGCTTCTTATTCTTTAAAATTCCACTAAAGAAATCAGAGCCCACAAAATAAGCTTGATCATGGAACTACCAGAAAACTCCCAACTCTCTTGCAGAAGTGGAGACACTTTACATGATTTCATTCACAGTTTATAAAGATTAGGAAGCGTCATGTTTTGTCTCTCTATCCTTCCTGGGACAATGCTATGAGTTTTTGTTTTGCTGGAATGAATTGATGAATGATTGTAATTTTATACAAATTTATACAAATAAAAGCTGCAACCCATCTATACTTCCTTACATAGTAAGATAAAAGGGACAATGCAGTCTCTGAAGTGTTTCATATCCATGACAGCAGGTGTTACTGACTGAATTACATCCTACTCCCCCTCAAAAAATAATCCATATGTTCAAGTCTTAACTCAAGGATAACTCAGAATGTGACTAGATTTGGAAATAAGGCCTGTGAGGAGGTAATTGGTTAAATGAGGTATTACAGATGGACGCTAATGCAATTGGCCTGCTCCTTATAGGAACATGGAGAAACATGAGGAACGCGTGTGCACAGAGAAAAGGCCACGTGAAAACACCAGGAAGGGCCGCCTGCAAGCCAAGGAGAGGCCTCTGCGGAAACCACAATGCCCACAAGCTGATCTTGCACTTCCAGATTCCAGAACAGCAAGAAAATAAATTTCTGTTGTTTGACACTGTGGTTTCCAACCCCAGAGTCACAGACAGGTTATCACAGAGGTCCATTAGCTGTTAGAGACCGGGCCACACAGCAGGACGTGAGGCAGGAAGCTTCATCTGTATTTATATCTGCTCCTGATCACGCACATCACTGCCTGAGCTCTACCTGCTCTCAGATCTGTGGCTGCATTGCATACTCATAGGAGCGTGGACCCCACTGTAAACTGCACTGTGAGGAATCTAAGCTGCCTACTCTTTATGAGAATCTAATGCCTCATGATCTGAGGTAGAGCTGAGGTGGTGATGCTAGCTCTGGAGGGCCACTGCAAAAACAGATTATTATTAACAGAGAGATTTGACTGCACAGAGGTCATAATAAATCAATTGCTTGCAGACTCACATCAAAACCACCAGCATCTCTAGTCCATGAGAAAATCATCTTCCATAAAACCAGTCCCTGATGCCAAAAATGTTGGAACTGCTGGTTTAAAACATCTAATCTTCAGTGTTCTGTTATGGTACTCTAGCAAGTGAATGCATTTGGCAACAAAGATATAGTCTTTAAACAAACCTAGCAAATTGAACAGTAAGCAATCCATTAATTACTCTAACATCTAGGTAATCACTTGGATTTTCTACCTTCTACTTAGATAACAGTGAGAATGTTGAACCAAGAACAAGATTCTAGGTGTAAGAGCAGGCTCTATTGGTAACTGTATTATGTATGTCTCTGATTATTTAAAAGCTCTAAATCTTTTCAGTAAAAGAAGATTGATAAGAACACACTTCTTGGTGCTGTTATGAAGATTAAATGAGGTAATAAGTATAAAATGTATATTGAGCACAGTTTCCAGCAACATATCACAAGGGCTCAATACACGTTACTTATCATCATTATTGCTATTATATTAATATGACTCAACAAAACCAAATGATTCAAATCTCCTATGCAGATTCCTACCTTCACAGCGCTTTTAAGATACGAAGTTTCAGAAAGTCCCAGTCTTGGATTATTAGCTGCTTCTATTACCACACTGGAAAAACATTTATAGAGTAAAATTTACAAAAGCTTGGGAACTTCTGAGGATTGGTGAAGAGGAGAATGGTGACATTCTCTAACCCTTTCATTACAGTGAACCTACGATATTTGTAGTCAGAACAATAAATAGAGTTAACAATTATTTAGAAGCCCGTATAACCAAATAGCCTCGGAACATTTTATAGGTAGGTAGACTCGGTGTATTTTCATAAAACCGGTGACACCCTTCAAATGTGGGCTCTGCAGTCACTCACCCCCACTTTCCTTTTAGGCCACTTTGTGTGACTCTCACAGTAAACACATGAGGGTCAATACCTGAATCATCAAAATCTCAAGTTTCAGAATTCTGGAAGCAAATGAGACGCCCTGGGAATATAAATGGGAGACAAAGAGAAAAGGAATTTGCTCTCAGTAAAAGCTTGTCCTTGGTATCCAGGAATTCAAAGAAGGGCTTGTTTAGTGCTAGGTGAATTTGCTTTCAGATTAATGACAGAATTTACATAAAAGAAATAAAATCATAAAAGTAAAAGCACATATATCAAAAGGGTAAAATGGCACAGAATCTCATGTATTTAAATGCAAGCACTTATTAGAAATATTTTGGAAACACTAATTTACTCAGATTCACTCAGATTGCTTAAGAATTTTGTTTTCAAATTAGGTTTACCACCATTCCTGCCCTACTGCTGATGTATTGTGAATCCGTAATTCGAGACTTAAGAGCTGTTCTCAACCTGTGAGTCATGACATTAGGAAGGTTGAGAATCACTGCTTTAGAATATGGATTCAAACTATCTCAGTTCAAATAGCCAAGCACCATTTATGAGCCGTGTGGAACTGGACAAGTCATTTAATTCCTACATCCCTCAGTGTACTCACCTATGAAATGGACATAATAAACACACTGCCACAAATAGTAACTAACCTAAGATGTAAAGTATTAAGCACACTGACTACATAGAAAGTACTTGATGCACATTAGAGATTATTACTGTTGCCAAGAATCCTTCACACTCATGTCTCTGACCCTATCACTTCACTTGTCTCTCCAGCTTATGCACTGTGCTGGTTAATTTTATATGTCAATTTGAGTGGGTTAAGGGATGCTTCAATAGCTGGTAAAGCATTAATTCTGGATGGGTCTGTGAGGATGTTCCTGGAAGAAATTAGCATTTAAAATGGAATGAATGAATATAGAAAATTGCCTTCACCAGGCCGGTGGGCACCCTCTCTTTGGAGGGTGAGAAAAGGGGAAAAAGACAGAGGAAGGGTTAATTTTCTGTCTTGCTTGAGGAATGACATTCATCTTTTCCTGACCTTGGACACCAAAACTCTTTATACTTGGCCTTCATACTTGGATTGAGACTTACACCATTGGCTTTCCTGTTTCACAGGCCTTTGGGTTGGGCCGGGAACTATACTCTGGGTCTCCTGTGCCCCCAGCTTACACACAGCAGATCATAACCTGCCTGCCTTCCATAAGCCCGTGAGCTGATGCCTCATAATAAAACTCTGCTTGTATCTGTCTCTCTCTGTCTATCCTATTGGTTTTTTTCCTCTGACAAAACCTAATACATATACACAAGGTTTCCAAGATATCTTCGACTTTCTCTACCCTCTTTATTTCAGTATGCAGTGTGATATTAGGAAGAAAGAAAATTCATACTGACATGTGGTCATTGTGAATACCGCCACTTATTACTGAGTGCTTAAAGAACAAAGCATTTTAGTTCATAAATTGTTTGATTAATCTAGACGTCATAAATGTCTTGTCTTTTACCAAATAATCAGTGTTTAATTTTAAAAGACAACTCTAATTTCTGAATCCTGATTTGAGAAGTTAGAAGATACTTTATTATTTTAGAATATTTGAGAGAGAATAATAGAATCATTGCATAATGTGAAAAAAATCAGGAGTTTTTGAAATTTATGATTATGTACAAATGAGATCGTAAGAATGTTTCATCAAGTATTTCTCATGTCAGCCTTCATTGTATCTCTTTGCCTAGCTAGAAATCCTCTCTTTAACTGGCACATGCTAACAGGGAAGTAAAACATCCACTATCACCATTTTTTTGTCCTGCTTATACATTTTTAAAATCCCACTAGTAATGAATGTGATAAGATACAATCGACATTGTCAAAATCCACAGGGATGGACAGCAATTATTTCTGAAGACTATTATTAATTTTCAAGAAACTCATCACCAATGTGTAGAAAGACTGGCATTTTGCAAATAATGTATTGTTCTCTTTAATATAGAAATGACCTCTATTTACCCAAGGGTGTCAGCTCTTCAAATGGGCTTTGCTCCATGCTTGAAAGCTGGGCATTTTATCAAATTAAGCAAGAAGCTGATTTATTCTGTGGTTGAACTGTTCCCAAATTGTATCTGCCAGCTTTGTTTTTATTTATAAATGTTTGAAAGATAGTTTTTATTTCTTTTGTTCCTTAGAAAAGGAC
>NW_003852427.1:13800628-13801555 GCF_000181295.1 Otolemur garnettii | reverse complement strand
CTGTGCTGGCTTCAGTACCTGCCATTAACTGTCTGAATTTTTGCTTCATACCAATAATGCATAAACTACTTTATGATGACTTAATGGACTTCAGTGGCTTTTGAGCTCTGATTTCATGTTGTTTTTATTACACAAAATTATTTCCCTCCTGCTATAATATCCTTCTTTTAGTTTTGTGTTTCGTATGTTTTTTAAAGTCATGCCTCCGCGGGTATTCTCATCAACTTTAAAATTTGTAGACGTGACTTCCTACAGTTAATAGCTTAGAGGCAAGTATATTCACTTCACTAAATTCCTTATTTAAAGTGCAAAGTAGCCAGTAGCAACAGTGAGCTAGAGCACTAAAGGCACAGCCTCACACTGCCACTGAATTCAGAAAGCAGGCCAGGGAGATGCAGGAGAGACAGATCATGGAGTCAGAGGCACAGACAGAGGCGCAGCCCTCTCTCACATCACTAGGCATGGAGACAATATCTGAATACCCTGTCTCTGGCCCTCGAATATTCCCTTCCAGATCCTTTGTCATCCTGAAAATTTGTGGGGAGATTTTAATGATGAGATTTTAATAAAGGAAAAGCTTCATTAATCCAGAAAAATCTCTGCGTCAATAAGATTAATCATTCTGAGCAGCATGGGAAGTCATTAAACCAAGTTCTGTTGGTTATCTCAGTAACCGAAACAAAAGCATTTTTTTCTCTCTAGGAGGGGGGGAAAAGTCCTACTTATATGAATAGAATAATTTCATTTGAAAAGTTAATGGCCTAAAATATTATAATAAAAAATCATGAGGGGCAAGAAGAGGTTGCCTTGGACACAGACTATACAGGGGAAGGGAAAATAAGGAAGAGCTTGCCATAGAGCAATGGAAAAAAGAACCAGAACCATTTTAGCAGAAGCACCCTGGCAAATCTGGTGTTAAAATCAACA
>NW_003852427.1:13795935-13800240 GCF_000181295.1 Otolemur garnettii | reverse complement strand
ATTCATATTTGTTATGAGATTAAGAAGAGCTTCTCTGCATGTTGATTGGTTAAAGGGAAAACAGACTTCTTAGATGATTAGCCTTTCTTCCTCTTTATTCTTGAGCTATTGGGAGGGACATTATACATGGAATCATGCAAAAGTGACTTCAGATTCACTATGACATTAACTAAAAAAAAAAAAAGATCAATTAGGTTTATACTTTGGAAATAGGAGAGCCTTATTTCTCAAAGGGGTAGCAGCCTGCTACAGGGTGGCCATGCCAACGGATTGGAAAGCCCAGCTACAGGAAGAAGCCAAGTACACATGGTTCAAACAACAGACAATGGGCGACAAGGTTTTCTATTGAGCAGGGTTGTCAGATACACATGTTGAACAATGTATACAGGAATCATGATTATGTACAAAGGGAAATGATATGAATGTAATAGTACCTCATCTCTCCCAGCCCACTGTGGCTGAGAACTCAGTTTTAAGGTGTCTCTGAGGTCTTCTTGGCCAAGAGGGGTCCGCTCAGCTAGTAGAGGGCTTAGGATTTTATTTTTAGTTCAGAGTCTCCTCTTTTAGCCAAGATATTCCAGTGGCAGCAGCCGTGCTCAAACTTTATTTTGTTTGATCATTAATGGGATAGAGTGGCTATTTGCCCGACGGCCATCTAGGCCCCTCGTGGGACCCATATGGCTCAGGAGAAGTTTATAGCCATAAAGCTGAGGGCCAATTAAACATTTTGAGCCAGATGGGAATGGGGATAGACAGGCACTAATAAAACCTTTTAAATAATACCAATAAAACCAAAAGACAAAAACATGGTCATAAAATTAACTTCTCTATAAATATCGAGCTACTGTAGTCTAAGTTTTAGTTACATATTTCTAGCAATTAATTATATAAAGATAAGCATTTTGTTAAGGCCATTCTATCCCTTAAAGTGGCCCATATAATCTCTCCCACCTCCTTCTTCCACAGCAGTCCCTGGGCCTAGAGCGAGGAAGGTTTGTCTGTAGAGCAGCAGGACATTGACGATGGAGTAAAAACCAACTCCAGTGAGATTTTAGAAAAGGAAGTCTGTTTTTCTCAGAAGTAAAATGATAAATAACATTAATAATTTGACTATTAAAGAAAAACAATTTGGATATCAAAATGGAAAAAGAAACCTATTCCATGAAGGAGTCAAATAAAAATGTCATGAAGAATATTGTAAGTTTTTTCTTACAGTCAAGGAATACCCAGATTTAGTCTAAACTTTGGACAAATGACAAAAACCAAAAATAAAAGGACAAGGTTACAATTCAATAATGAGCCTTTTCTTTCTTTCTTTCTTAGACATAATTTTCTCATTTTTATTAAAGACAAATCATGGTAGAACCAACTTATTTGTAAAATAAATTTTAGTCTTATTATACCAGATTTGATTATTCGCAGAAAACATATTAAGAATAGTTACTGGCCATAAGATATCTTCTTAAAACTGCCTTTGCTGCAGACATTTTTTAAAAAAGAATTTCAGTTTACTTAAAGGTTTCTTGACCCATGCCAAGGATTTGACCACCTGTAGATATCTGTAGGAATTGTGAAATTCCTTCTTTTTGAGGCCCCAAAGTAACTTGGGATTTCTGGACCTATTGGGAAGCAACATTCTTTACTTACCATAGATCAGGATATGCTATAGATGAGGGATCAGGTCAGTACTTTTTTTCCAGAGGACTTTTACTGGCCTTATAAAGTCAACCTGGTTTCTCAAAGTGGTCTGGAAATATTTGAGAATATGCCACTCCAGCCAAAGCCCCTAGGTAAAATAATGAATTTGTCGAATTTTGCCCTGTTATAAAAGAAAGACAGATTCTTATCAAAGTTAGGTAAATACCTATATTATCCTAAAATAAGAACACTTTTGAATAGTTTCTAAATTTTGGAGTAATCAAGTAGAGAAAATTTAAAATATATACTTTCCCAATTTATTGTAAGCTATGAATAGTTAAAAAAAAAAAAAGGAAAACATTTTCTTAACATCTGGAAAACCAACTATAAAAGAATTGTGACATTTTAAACAAATGGTCAAAACCCATTAGTTCAGTCCCATGTAATTTATTATTGTTTTATTTGTAGTTGAATTAAAAATTCTCATAAATGCATTACTGTTTTTTTTAAATAAAGTAAGTCAATGTCTTTAGAGTCTGGATGTAATCTAGTTGAGGTAACGAGATCTTAACTCAAAGCTTCTTCAGTTAAAGTCTGAGTAGCTTTCAGATAAAAATAAAAATTAATATTTAGCACAGTTTATCTTGGAGTTTATATGTCACAAGGTGTACTTGTAGCACCTCAGAGGAAAAAAGTGGTGGTGGCAATTTCATTGAGTCCAAATCAGAAAAATGGAAGAAGACTTTAAAAACATTATTCAGAGATGCACAGCCACAAAACAATTCAGAATTCAGTCTAAGCTGTACAATCTCTAAAGTTAATAGAAAACCACTTTTTGAGAAGAATTAAAATAAAATAATAATTATTTGTATGTGGCAAAAGGTCTTAGAATAGCCATGGTTAAAAAGACAATTGACAAAGAAAGGTTAGCTATTTTTTGTGGCATATAACAATAATATAATAACTGTAATTATTATTGATAGCATATATTATAGCATATCAAAATTTTAGGACTACCATACAATTTTTAAAATTTTTACAATTTTGGAATATTTTTAAGTATGTCTTTATATGAATATAACCCAAAGAAATTTAATAACCATTCCATATTTGACCATGCTTCCTGTATAATTTAACATACCAAGTAAGTCAAATGTGTTTCTCTTAAATTTCTAGCATTCCTAATATTTAGAAAGTCTGAAGTCAAAAAGACAACTTAAAAATTTTGATTTTACAAACTTTTTTAACTATCAGAGGTTTAAAACACAATGTAAAGAATTTTAAAAAGCAAAAATTTAATTTAATTTGAAAACATATCTAGTTTTTAAAAATATTTTGTATATAGAATGCTTTCTCCAACATCTTGTGTATAATAATTTTAATGCTAGGTCTTCTCAACCCTTATCTTTGATGAAAAAATGAGGAAGTTAAATAACTTTGAGCTGTTAATCAGTTCCCAATTTTGAGTAGCACACCTAAGTAACTTTAGTTTTTTATGTTGTATAAAAACAAGATCACAAAATACACCACATCAGACTGTTAAGTCTGGCCAGGTTCATTGCTGGCTGCTCTAGAGGAAGCCAGCACCCTGAGATGGAAAGGGTTATAGTAGAGAGTTTTATTTCACAAAGGACCAGGCAAGGAGATGGGAGTAACTTCTCAAATCTATCTCCCTGAAACTTTGGGGAGAGCGAGTTTATAAAGATAGTTTGGCAGGCAAAAGTCTAGACAATTGGGTCTGCTAATTGGCTGGGTTTGGGGTAGAACCACAGGGGTACAGAAATCGTCTGTGCTGAGTTGGTTCTTGGGTGGGAATGGAAATATGAGTGGAATCAGTTCCTTGATATGGGCTACTGGTTGGGTTGGATCATCCAGTCCACCAGAATGCAGGGCCTGGAGGATATCACAAAATCTCGCCCCATGTTTCACAGAATGATGTATCTGTGGTAGCAATCAAGAAAGCTAGGAATCTTTTGACCATTAGCTCTGTGACGCTTGAGTAGTAAGTAATCATTGGAAAGCAAGCTAGGGAACAATGGTTGGTTTTATCTACATACATTTGCCTACCTCAATCTCCCCCTTGTCACCCTTTATTAATTTTATAAAAAGCAGTTTCAAAACCTATGTCCAACAATTAATGCTTTAGTATTCTAACTTACTTACAAATAATTTAGGCATTTTATGAGCATCATCAGTAATAAGACTTTAAGATGCCAAATTACTAAAAAAGAATTATGAAATTATAACACAGATATCATCACCAAAGTCTTCAGTCTCCTTTAGGTCTTATATAACCATGTGGAGGAAGGGAGAGGGAGAGAGAAGGGAAGGCTTGATTATTTAGCAAAAGATAGTCTTGTTATGAAAATGAAGCCCTGCAGTTACAGCCCTGCCAGAGAAATAATGTGCCTTTTCAGACTGTTAAAAGTAGAGAATCTCAAATTTTTTCTCGTTAAAAGATGATTTTGCAGTAGTCATTTAAAAATGTGTTAAATATATATATATATACCTTGGGATAAAACATTTCTACTCTCTTTAGTCTATTTGAAGCTAAAAAGTTTTACATATTAAAAGCCAAATTGATAGATAGTTTTGAAGAAATTTAGGTTAGAGGCTGTTAAAGATAGACAAAAAAAGTGAGAGAAAAAATCTGGAATAATGAGGGGA
>NW_003852427.1:13777542-13795061 GCF_000181295.1 Otolemur garnettii | reverse complement strand
CTGCCTTTTTTAGAGTCTTTAAGTTAATGATTTAACTTTAAATCATTAAGGGAGGCTCTAAGAGACGTTTGACTCTATTTGGAAAATTTAAAACATCAGCTGTAGCATTTTATTCATTGTTTTGAAAGTTTTGAGAGCCTCTTTGTTTTAACTGATCATGTAGATAAACTAGAGGTTCTCTTTAGCATTTCATTGTGGCCAGCAAAGCCTTAAATCATTTCATGTCAGATTTCAAACATTTTCAAGACTTTTAAATAGTTTTTAAGCGTGTTACTGGGGTCTCTGTTGTTCATGGAGTAGAGACTGTTTCCTTAGACCTAAGATGTTTATAACTGCACTTACCTTCATGAGGGCCTCTGCTCTGAGTCATGAACAATAAGCATCATCACAAACTCTGCAGTCCAGCTGAGTTTGACCAGGTTCCCACCCCCAAATCTGGAACCTATGAAACATTCCCTCCAGGTCTGGAAGAAAGGGAACCAGAGAAACTGGGTTAGCACCCTTACCTAAAATCTAGAGCCAAGAAAGAAATTCCCTCTGGGATCCTGAAATGGAAGGACATGGAACAATGGGGAAGAACTGAAGGGAAGGGGTAGAAAGACATAAAGTCTCTGAAATCTTCATCCTAAATGTGAGAGATCTGTGATCCAGGGAAGCCTACCCAAGCTTCTCCCTGTGACGTCAGAGTGCATCTGAGTTACTGATGGGCTTGTGCAGACATTGGTGCCAGTGACCTTCAATCATCGTGGGGAAAACGAGGGATCTCCCTGGGTCCTTCAGTGGTCTCCATTTGTTAATAAAAAACTAACTAATTAGGTTTATACTTTAGAAAGTGAACTAAAGCATAGTAACCTGCTGGGCAGCCATTCTAACGTGCTGGGAAATCAAACTCCAGCAGCCAGACACAGTCTGCAAAGAAGAGACAAAAGGCAACAGAATTTTATACTGAGGGGCTGGTGAAATGTACCGATTTAGCAAGCTATGGGAGGAGTCATTAATATTTATTTATGATGGGAAATCAAAGACATGTGATGGTGCTGTAACATTCCCATCTTATGTCTGAGAACTCCATTTTAAGGTGTTCCTGGGGTCTCTTGGCCAAGAGGGGTTCACTCAGTTAGCAGAGGTCTTAGGATCTCATCTTTAGTTCACAATGAGAAGCTAACCCAGTGTAAAGTTTAGAATGCTGAGCTTTCCTTTCATAGTTTCTTGTGCCCTGGTCTCCCTGATCCCTCAGATCTCATTCTGATTTTCTAGTCCAGTCCTATGTTTCCCCTTATTCAGAATCACATGAGGACATGACACAAAATGCCCACACATTTGGATCGACTGGGGGGTTGTGTGCTTTTGATACAGGTTGGGATGCTGGAATGCCTGCAAGGTGCAAATGGCCTGAATCACACAGATGGAAATTGATGTTGGCCCCCTGTGGGGAATGCATTTGGTGCTGTCAACCAGATCTGTGGGTCTATCCATATAGCTACTTGGGCTTCCTCACAGCATGGCAGCTGGATCCCTACAATAAGAAGACTTCAGTCCTCTTAAGACCCTTAGAAGGCCACTTCCACCATGTTCTATTAATTAGAGCAATAACAGAGACAGCCTGGAATTACAGATGGAAGAACTAAGCTCCACGCTTGTGAGGAGCAGCAGCATAGATGTACAGGGGCAGAAAGAACTGCTGGTGTCCCTCATGTGAGACCAACACACTCACAACTTACTTTAATTCCGCTTCTGAACAGGTTAAGAAATAATAAAAAAGCTTTCAGAATGGCTCTACACTCTGATAGTTTTATAAGATCCTAATCCACACAACAACCTACTCTGTGCCAAGTTTTGTGTATGTGTGTTAAGTGGTTTTTTTCATTTAGTTCATGAAAATAAAAAGCGTTATGCTTTCTCTTTGTTTTAATTTTAGTAATTTTAGTAATAAACATTACCAAGTAAAATGTTAGTTACTTTTCTTAGTCTTAATGTTACTATATCTACCATCAATATTGAGCAGAAATAATTTTCAGGGATTTATGCTGATAATACCCAAAAATGAATCTTTAAGGTCAACAGATATTGCCTGAAAAGCTGACTCTGGAAGAGAAATATTTACATGATATTTGTAGCCATTAAACAATTACCAAAAATGTAATCAATCAGCTTAATCGTGAACGTTTTAGTCACACTTTCAAACCGAATGAAATGCCTCTTTGTTTTGTAGTTTTTGGCCAGGCCGGGTTTGAACCTGCCACCTCCGGTATATGGGGCTGGCGCCCTACTCCTTGAGCCACAAGTGCCACCTGAAATGTCTCTCTGAGCGAACATAAAGCCGTGCAAAAAGCAAGAAAAACAAGCAACCATGGAGAAGGCTGGCAGAAAAAAAGGGAGGCCAACATTGGGAAAATATAGCATTTCAGAAAGAATCTTAGCGTCAAAAATAATTGAAGAATGTTTATTCATTAGTAAATCTCTGTTTTATTTCCCCACAAGGAAATATGGCTATTACATATGTCAACTCCCAAATCTGTTAAATTAAATATGCCTGAAAACCTACTTAAGAAATTAAAAAGAAGCTGAACTATTTGTCTTATTTATTAGTGTGACAGTCTGACATGGCACGTCTCCAGCTGGAAGAAAACGAGAAACCCACTGACGAAGGTGCCAGACTGAGGAGCAGACGGCGCTTTCCAATAACTCTCGCCTGGTTATTTGCGGGAGGAGGAAACCTATTCCAGGGCCTCCTTATACCTTGATGAGGAACAACAACCACCAAAAAATGTCGTGTGTTTACTTGAAGGAGTTTTCAGTCAGAACAAATTTTAGATTTACTCACAGCATAGAAGAAAGGTATTGCCTTTATTCACAAAAAGTGGGGATCTGATAGAGACTGAAGGAAATTCTTTTAATACATTTCTTTAGAAAGGGTTGGCAGCTCGGAGAGAAAACTTTGTGGGGGTTTTAAATATTTAACGTCCCACTGCTGCTTCGTGGCTTGAGGAAAACTTGTGGTTCTTTATTGGTGAATATTTCAGAGCTTATCTCGACTCCTATGGAATCAAAAAAAAAATGTTTAATATTCCTAAACTGTAAAGCTAGGTGGGGAAAAAAAAAAAAACTAGCTTAGGGCAACAAGGTAATTCTTTCTTTTGCAAAATGTAAAAACTAAATATTAGAATTTTAACGTCTTACATTTCCAAAGCTCCATTCGAATGTTCTTGTAATTGACGTTTTTATTCAGTATCTTTTCATGGATGTTTACTGATTGCCCATAGTACACAAAGTGTTTGAATTAAAGAGTTTGAGTGAGTCAAATAATTATGTGGCCTCTGTTAACAGGGAGTAATTCTGTAGACAGACATAGCTATTAGGTAAAAGACAAAGCATTCATTACAGACGGATAAAGATAGAGTTAAATATAATGGGGCGACTGAGAAATATGAAAAGGAAAACTGCAGGGAACTCTCTCTTGATGTCCTTACCACACATTTTGAAACATATATTTATTTAACTTCATTAAATTAGGTCCCTAATAATGTGTAGTTCCTGGAAGATAAAGCATGCTATTTAGTTGGTTCAATAGACATGTAATCCGTATAAAATTATTTCTAATGTAACTCCCATCCACTGTCAAAAAAAAATTTCGTCCAAACAAGCGATGATAAAAGGCACAATTTAAAGACAATTCTAAGTTATAATGCATTTTTTAAGATCAACTAGTTTCATAAATTCAGTGGTGGCAGTGGCTGCACACCATGTGGGCTTACATCCTTTTACTAATACTACTTAACAGCTGCTGTTAGGCCTTTGCACATTTAATTAAACTCATCATGACTCAAATGTCTCATCTTTGACATAGATGTAGACTATATTTTTTCTAAGATGCCTTTGATTATACTATGAAGACAGGCCAGTATTTTATGTACCGCTACAAAAGAAAAATCACCAAAAGCAGAAAGTTAGAAAGCAAACCTTGTGTAGAGTAGTTATGCCAAAGGGCTATGACCTCAATGGGAAGAGAATTAGAAAAACACCTGACCCACAGAAAAGGGTACCAGAAAATGTATGTGCCTCCACTTCGGCACAAAGTGGAAAAGGCGAAACAATATGTCCCTTGACAGCATGAACAATAGCTAGTTGCTGTCCAGGTTGGCCGGCTGAATTCACACTGCCAGTGTGGTCTGAAAAACCTCAAAAGAGAACTGAGGTTGGTCATGCCCCAGATGACATGCAGAAACAGACACCAATTGTCTCTGGAAGAATCTGATGAAAATAAAGGATGAATATAGGAATATAATTGAATATAAGACCAGTTTCAGAGATGTCACAATGGGAGGGGGAAATGTATGGGGTAGATTAATTGCCAATACAACACCAACGTTTCCTTTTGCAGAATCCACATACTTGGCAAAAGGGCTTGCAGTGTCTCCCATCTTGCCTTATTTGGGACAGTATAATGTGACAGACTTGACGATGTGCCCACTCCAAAACTAGGCTTATGAGGCCTTTCACATTCCATTTGTTCTATAACTGTGCTGCTTCCAGGAAGATAAACCCCAGCTAGCCTGCTGGAATGGTGAGAGCCATGTAGCACAGAGCCAGTGCCTCCTAACCAAGGTCTTGCTGGATCACCCAGGCCCTCCGCCTACCTAACCATGGTCTTGTTGGGTCATCCAGGACCCTGCCTTCCTACAAGCTGACTTCAAAGGCATGATCAAGCTCATCTATGAGCACCTGAGCCTACCCAGATCTGGTGTCATAAGCAAGAACAAATGTTTATTATTTTAGGCTAAAATTGGGGGGAGTTTGTAATGCAACAACATTTAACTGGAATAAGAAACATCTTAAAATCAATGAAATGTAGTCGTTGTAGCCACTTTATGGGGCTCTGGTGAGGATTGACATACTATATGTAAGGCATTGATGCATGGCTGAAATGGTATGTCTAAAGACACATGATCTAAATTATTTACCAAGGTTTAACCATATTCTACAGAGACTCTTTTGTTTTCAACTTTGTTCATACACAAAATGAGAGCTCTGATTTGCAGAATTATTATGAAGATCGAATGCAAGTGGAAATACGTTATAACTACAAGGCACTAAATAAAATGTGTTTAGAACTACAATTACAAATAAACAAATAGCTCACATATGATGATTTGTTTGTCCAGAGAAGTATAAAAATGTGTTAACCTAATACAAACAAAGCAAATGATGAGTTCTGTCTGGAGATCCAGGAAGGATGCCTTTATTGAGAATACAGTGCTTGAACTGAACACAGAATAGAAGAGATTTGAAAAAGTAAAGGGGTAAGGTAAACAGGAAGTGGGAGGGATTGTGGTTAAAAAGACTGTGCGTGCAATGGTCCAAAGATGGCAAGTGTCTGTCATACACCAGTATTTCCTGACTGTCTGCTGAGACGATAAGGAGAAAGATAGCCAGATACAAAGTCAGGAAGATAGGGTGATGTATCCAGTTAAGCAAGAAAGGCTTTCTCCTTTAAACAATAGATGCTTGTCATAACAAGTTTCTAAGAAAGCCAGTGTTCTAGAAAAAAAAATCTGTACTACTCAGCCATCAAAGGAAATGACAATCTAGTATCTTTTGTGCCAACCCAGATGGATCTGGAGACCGTTCTTCTAAGTGGAACATCATGGGAATGGAGAACTAAACACACACGTTCAATAGCAGGCTGGAAATGATCAATCAATATTTTATTGCACACCTGGAAATAAATCTCAATGGACCTGGAGCTGGGAGAGGGGAGAGGGTTGGGTAAATCCACACCTATCAGGTATCGTGCACTCCGTCTGGGTATGAGGCACACTTAGAACCTTGACTCAATTTCTGGAAAAAAGTTAGGTTAACAAAACATGTGTGCCTCTCAATATTCTGAAATTTAAATGATAAGTCAATAAGAAAGGCCAAAAAATTAAATTATTTTTTAAAAATTGTCTCAGGTTAATTGAGGTTAAAAAATTAGATTACAAGGTTTACACTTGTGAGGTACACCCACTCTTACAATTGTGTCCTGCCCCCTAAAGTGTGCCATACACCTTAACATTGGGCCCATTAAGTGAAAGCACATCCATCCCTCTCCCTTCTCCTCTCTCACCACTCCCTCATTCCCCTGCCTCCCACCTTGAATTGATTTGAGTTCTTCACTCATGTGAGTATATATTAGATCATCCTCTGGCTTCATGTTAGAACTGAGTACCTTGGATTCTTGCTTCTCCATTCTTGTAATACTTTACTAAGAAGAATGTGTTCCAACTCCATCCAAGTTAACACAAAAGATGTAAAGTCTCCATCTTTTTTAATGTCTACAGATTTGTGTGTTAGGTCATAAGATAAAGTTTAAAATACAGATTTAAAAGTCCTTCAATTTGAAATAAGATCCAAAGACGCAAAAAAGAAATTATTTATATTTTTAAGTATGTTTGAACTTTGCAAGTGTTGTATATGTTATTTCAGATAATCGTAGCATAAAATGTATTAAATGAATATTCTCAGTTCAAAGTTGTAGATGTTCACGATATTAAAATAATCAATATTCTTAGTTATTGTGTTAAGACATTTATATTTTTCATTTAGAAAGATTTACATGTGCCCTTATAAGATGAACTATAGGTGTGATGCCATCCATCACCCTTCCTCCAACCATCCTCCCCCCTCCCCTCCCCTCCCTCTTCCCTTACCCCCTATTCTTGGGCTATAATTGGGTTATAGCTTTCCTATGAAAGCTATAAGTTAGCTTCATAGTAGGGCTGCATACATTGGATACTTTTTCTTCCATTCTTGAGATACTTTGCTAAGAAGAATATGTTCCAGCTCCATCCATGTAAACATGAAGGAGGTAAAGTCTCCATCCTTCTTTAGGGCTGCATAGTATTCCATGGTGTACAGAAGGCTATATTAATCAGTTTGATAAAAATATTTCAAATTGTATATAAAAATAGCTGTACTCCATGAAAGTATTAATGTACACAGCTATTATTCAATAAAATAAAATAAAATAACCATTAAAAATTAAGAAAAAATCTATAATACAATGCATACAATTAAAAAAATATATACTTTAGAGATATTATTCTAGTAATAACAAAAAGGAATTATTGAAGGGAAGCAAGCAAACACAATTATCTAGGTCGTAAATAATAACCTGATCTAAGGTCTGTGGAAGTGAAAGAACTAGAGGCACATTTGGGAGTCAACGAATACTCTTAAGTGCCCACCAATGTTGCAACACCCGAGTTAACTGTTATGGCATGCAATTCTTCTAAATGCTTTATGAAGTTTGGATAGCAGTGTCCATGATAACACAGCTGGGGGTAAAAACTCAAGTCTACCAGACTTAAAGCCCATGAATTTTTTTTTCTTCATTCCCTTTACCTCTTTTTATTTTTCAGTTTTTATTATATCAGAACTTTGTACATTAATGCAATTATGAGGTACAATGTGCTGGTTTTATATGCAATTTGGAATATTTCCATCAAACTGGTTAACATAGCCTTTCACGGATTTTCTTAGTTATTGTGTTAAGACATTTATATTCTACACTTAGTAGATTTAACTTGTACCCTTGTAAAATGCACCATAGGTTTGGTTCTACCAATTACCGTCCCTCCACCCATCCTCCTCCCACCCCTCCCCTCCCTCTCCTCCTTTCCCTTCTTCTTGGGCTATAGTTGGGTTATAGCTTTCATATGAAAGTGTGAGTGTTTATAACTTGGTTTCATAGTGCCCACAACTTTTTATTCTTATGTTTTGCTTACCTACTTACAAAAAAAAAAAAACACAAATATACCAAAAGCCTGAAGTTATGTATTTTTGTAAATGTTCATCCAGTCCACTTCTGGATAAATAGGTTAACTTAAATTAATTCATCATATTATCACAGAGTGATTCTTTAACAAATGGTTAATGGTCAGGCATAGCTTTATTGAATAAGAATAAAAAATCCCCAGGTAGATGATAGGACATGTTGAGGATTCCCAAGTAGCTCAAAAATTTTATGAGTGGGCTAAGGCCAAAGGAAAGAAAGTCCTACAAAAGAAAACGCTGGTAGTCAGATGATAAGGTATCTAGTTGCCAGACTGTAGAGTAATTCTTAAGGAATGTTTGGCCCTAAAAAGAGAAAGAACATGAAGGCGATCTTCAAAACATATGGAGAGCTGCCACCAAATCAATGGGGAGGAGTAGAACAAGGCACTGCAGAATTTGGAACTAGGAATAATCAGTAAAAATAAGAACAGGGCAGCTTTGGACTTACTGAAAGAAAACATTTTCTAGCCAGACATTGTGGTGGGTTCTTATAGTCCCAGATACTTGGGAGACTGAAGCAAAATGATCTTTTGAACCCAACAGTTTGAGGTTGTTGTGAGCTATGATGCCACAGCACTCTATCTGGGATGACAGAAAGAGACCCTGTCTCAAGAAAAGAAAAAAGCAAGAAAACATTTTCTATTATCTAGAACTATCCAACTATGAAATGAGTTTATTCATGGGGTTCTGATCCCTAAGTCTGGAAATATTCAAGTACTGTTTATTCCAAAAATGTTAATTGAGAAACTGAAATATGCCAAGTTCCAAACGAGGCATTCAGGAACAACTGGGAACAAGACAGTCTACGAGAAATGATTATGGAAGAGGTTTCTGCCTTGTTTACTTTGGTAGGCTCTTACATAAATGCTTACTATAGTTTAGGCACTGTTTGAAATTCTTGAATATTTACTTAAATACCTGTAACAACTTTACCAATGGGAGACCTGATGCAGAAAGAGGTAACTTGCACAGGGTCAGCCCTGGGATTTCAATCTACATGGTCCAGTTCCAAGGCCTGTGCCCTGGGCCACTAGGACAGCTGCCTTCACCTGCCCCACTGGGTGCAGCTGGGCTACCTGACTCAGCAGGTGCTTCCACAGCCTACTCCCAGAAGACTCCAAGGGAACCCATAAACTGCTAAAAGACATTAAAGCCAAATTGTGACAAATTCTTGACATGTTTCCAGTCACTAATTTTGGTAAGGTTTTGTTGTTCTTTCAAATGTGGGCACATACATCCATCCAGAGAAATTGCATGCATACTATTATTCCAGAATGTTTTTCTGTTTTCCTTGTAAGTTCAATGTAAAGAAGTCTCAGTAACTACGGGGAGAAAGATTGGAAATTGATTTTGTTACAGAGACTACATTTTAAACAATCCATAAAAACTTAAGAGTTGTTTCTTCTGATGTGAGTTGCGGAAAGTAAGATTGAGGGGTAAAAAAGATTTTTTACCTTTTCAAGTTCTGTTTGGGTTTTTTTAAATAAGCATGTTTTATTTTCTTAATTAAACCATTACAGTAGATTTGCATTGAGCAATAGTTTATTGTAAAACAATGAAAAGAATGTCTCTCATCTGCTAATCTAGAAATGAAGGCAGGAATTTGAGAATGTGGACAAAAGTCACCAAGTTGCTTCTCATTCTTATAATTAGGGAACTTAGGGTGGGGAGCCTGAAAAATCTTACCTAGCGTCTAACCAGCTTATTTTACATGAGGAAACTGAACCCTGCGAAGGTTATAAAACTTAAGCAGAGTCAGAAAGTAAACTGATTAAATTAAAATGCACATAAAAGCCATTAAAACTCTACAGCCCTGTAAAAATGCAAGCTTTGCTGTGATTGATACCAGAGCCAGGGATGCCACTGGACTCCTCTTATTACCAGATCAGAGCTTCTCATATGTGATTTGGATTTTGCTATGAGGTGAATGTAAATGTCCCTCCAAAATTCATATATTTTGAATTAAACTCCCAGGTGATGATATTCAGTGGTTGAGCCTTTGGAAGGTGATTAGGCCATGAGGATGGGCCCTCTTGAATGGGATTAGTGCTCTTGTAAAGACTTGAGAACGTAACATTGGTTCTTTTGCCCTTTCACCTCTATTATCGTGGAATGACATAGCAACAGGAAATCATCTTGATGCACGCCTTCTCCAGACACTGACTCTGCTAGTGCCTTGGGCTCTGACTTCCCAGACTCTGTTGTCAGGGAAAAAAAAAATCTGTTGTTTATAAATGACCCAGTCTAAGGTATTTTTTTGTAGCAGCTTAAAATGATTAATTCTTGCCATTATAACTCATGTGGGCATTAGAGGAAGGGGACATAAAACTCTAGGCAACTAATTGACTTAATCTTTTTGAATCTTCCTTGGCACACTTAAAAAATGGAGATAATAATGGTACCTATATCATACTGCTGTCCTCAGGATTAAAGGAGAAAAATCATGTAAAAACATAGCCTGGAATAGAGTTAGCACACAATAAAGGTTATGTCTATTTGTTATTACTTTTATTGTCATTAGTTACCAAATGGCTTAATATTAGCTACAGCCAGCTTCCCACAGCAAAGCTATTTTCTTCTTTCATCACAGTCATTCTCTTCTTCCAGGGTCCTGGGACCTTCACATGGACTTGAGAACATGATAGACTTTGAAATGAGACCGACCTGAGCACGATGCCTGCACTGCCAATTACTGATGGATTTTGAGCAAACGAGTTCAGTTTCTAAGGTTCATTTTTCTCAGTGAAAAATAGAGATCCTTGCCTTGTGGAATAGTTGTGTGGTTTAAGGGAGAGTGCATGGAAAAAATATTAGTCTTGTCTTGGAACTTATGAAAACTTTCAGTAAATGACAGCAAACAATTATTTATTAAATGTTCTGTGACATATGTTCTGAATGTTTTGTGTTTCATGAATACTACGTAATCCAGAGAAAAAAAAGAACGCAGATGTCAGCAAGGTTACTGCCCCTGAGCAATAGGTGTGCTTAATTTCGTTTCCTTATTTGTGCTTTTCTATTCGACTATTTGACTATACTCATCTGTGTTTTCAAACACAGGATGAGGAAAAGAAAGCAAAGGGATGAAACAAAAATTCAGTACCCTTCCTGTGGGACAGAAACTGTGGATGCATCCAGGAAATGCCTCATGTTCATTGGTCAGTCTCAATCCACATGTTGTATTTAAGAGGAAGAAACAGGAAATGGCAAGGTGTTCTATCCGCTCTTCTGTGGAAGACACATATTCAAGGGTGGACGCATTAGACTGAGTGGCTGGGTAAAGTCAGAGTAGTTCAAAGGAAGAATTACCAGGATGAAGGACTGAGAGGCACTGTGGAAGGCCAGGTATGCAGGCCAAGGGGCAGGAGAAGGTCTGTTGAGGGGATGGAATAAGAATCCCTGAAGGACTAAGGTAGCAGTGAGGGAGATGTGGGTTTTGATGTCTTCCTAATGTGTCTGCTAAAGGGTACTAGTATTTATTTGAAGAGTATATAGAAAAAGAGAAAACACATGAAATTCCAAAAGAAAAAGAAAGAGTAACGGAAGAATTTCAATTCATTCAATGCTTCCTTTGACTTAGAGCAGCGGTTCTCAAACTGTGGACTTCAGACAAGCAATATCAGGAGCCCTGATCAAAATGTAAATGCTCAGCCCACCCCAGAGTATCGATGTAGAAACTCCTGGGGTCAGCGTTAAGGTGGCAGTGGTTGAAGCCATCTGTGTTTGCAAAAGCTCTCCTTCTGATACTCTTGTATGTAAATTGTGAAAACCAACAAAGTAAAGTTTTCTTACCATCTTTTTTTTATTTTTTATTAGAATTTACAGTGACTTATATTTCTACCAAACCAAAAAAGAGAAAGGAAAGGGTTTGGAAGACAAAGGCTAAAAGATGGGGAGAGACCTTTCTAAATAATTTGCAAATCTGATATTAACTATTTTATAGTAAACAGACAGGTGAAGTTTTAATCACGGCCACTAGTTTTCACATGCATGAAATTCA
Source organism: Otolemur garnettii (assembly GCF_000181295.1). Lineage (NCBI taxonomy): Eukaryota > Metazoa > Chordata > Mammalia > Primates > Galagidae > Otolemur > Otolemur garnettii. The sequence continues at coordinate 13,783,249 of NW_003852427.1, read as the reverse complement.
CAGAGGAATAGGCATATTAAGTCCGGTGGAATTAATAAAAAGATTGGAACAATACCGAACAGTGTTTGTTAAGTGGAGAGGAAACGGCAATGAGATGTCCCAGATAAAACCTTTCATGTCACCCCTAGCAGCTGCCACGTCACTTCCACCCACATCACTGGAGGATGTCGTTATTTATCAAAGCCGAGGAATCACAGGCCAACAGGAGAATGCGGCATGAAACTGCTGAAGTTTTGACACAGCGCCAGTGACTGCAGAAGACTAGCATGATGGGAAATATTCCAGAGAGGAAATCAATGTAAAAGCCAGCAAATACACAAAACGCTGGCAGTTTATCCTGGATGAAAAGACCCTACTCGTGGTGTTTTGGAGTGAATTTTGTGCCCATTTTGCCTTATGCATCACCTACCTGATAAATCTTGCATTTTGCCTTTGGTGTGGTGTGAAGTGTGTCTTTTTTCACCTTAACTGGCAGCGTGCTCTTTAGACATGTCAGTGAGAAGATATACAGCTGAACCTTGCCTAGTACAAGTTTGAACTGCACAGATCAGTTACATGTGAATTTTTCAACCAAGAAGGATAACAATGGAGTAATCAAAAGTGTGTAACCCGAGCAGACGCAGGTTCTATAGGGCCGACTATGAGACTGGAGTATGCACAGATTTGGGGGTTCTCCCAGAAGCAATCCCCTGGATGTACTAAGGAATGACTGTACTTCAAACACATCCACTCAAAATGGGTATTTTAACTTATTTCATGCATTTAGTGCACCTCCCGGTTCAGTTACTGAAGCCCTGGGTAAGATGCTAACTGGAAATGTGAACATGAGCACCCCAAACCTCAAATCGTTGCTGCATTCACTGTGTACTCCATAAAGCCCCACAAGATGTTCAGATTCAAGCCAATCTGAAAACACAAAGTAATGTTGTTGTATTCTGATATTATAAGATATACTGCCTCTCCTTCACTTTTGCGGTACTTTAAAAGATTAGGCTATAAAATTTTCCTGGCAGCTTCAAAGCATTAAAGTGTAAGTAATGGAATGAAATGGCTTGAACGGAAAAAAATAGTTGTTGAGACGATTCCAATGGCACACCTAAAATTTTGAGCAAAGAACTACGAATCGAGAAGGGAAATATTAGGGAAAATGCTTTTTAGAAGTTGCCATAGCCTTCTCTATGTGTTTGGTAGTGATGTTTTATAAACATGGGGCAATCCTGGTAAAAAGTCTGCATGCAGCCAGAAGAGGGTTGAGGATTTTTCTCAGTGTAGGAATAAGGAATCTTTCCAGGACTCTCTCTCTGTCTGTGGCTTCTTGGTCGAGATCAGGGATTATTTGGCATATGAGTTCCCACTTTCTTTAGGGTGACTTGGAGCAAAGCATGAAGCTGGAGGAACTAAGTAAGCAGTCAGTGTTGGGGCTGAGGCATATTTGGTGTTGGGGGAAAGAAGAAGAACAAATTAGGGGCAAGACATGGTGTGCTTGTCTGTAGTCCCAGCTACTAGGGAGGCTGAGGCAGGAGGATCTCTTGAGCCCAAGAATTTGAGGTTGCTGTGAGTTATGATGATGCTATGGCATATTAGCCTCTGTCTCAAAAAACAAAAAACAAAACAAAACAAACAAAAGACTGGTGGTGGAGGAGTCTGGAGAATAAAAGGAAAACAGAGAACAGCCATCTGGCCACCAACAGTGCTAGAACAGACAAGAGTTCAGTTGCTTTGCTGGTAAACTGTCTGGCCCCCTATCTGAGCAGTAACCACAGGAGCCACAGCATCAAACAAGCGGGGTTTATTTGATAGGAAGTGGAATCAGCAACACAGAGCTGCTGAGTGTCCAGCTCCCATGCAAAGCTGGTGTTTGTTGTATTTGTGTTCACTCCAGGGCAGTGAGTCCACATTTGAAAGAGAATGCGTGAAAGGCAGGTGAAAGGTTGCGATGCATTGGCAGTGAAATTCTTCCAGACTTTCATTTTTCTCAACCACGCTTTTCTTTGATGACAGGAAGAAACCCTAAAACAGATTTTTTCAGAGAATAGGCTTTGAATGCTCAGATCTTCATGGTCTTTGTTTTAAAGACTCACTCCAGCCACATAAGGCAAGAAAGGCAAACTGCCTTATGACTTCAGCACTCATCCTGCCACCTGCTGCAAACTTACTTGGCTAAGTGAATTAACCTCTTTGGCTCACTCACCTGCCTTTAAACTAGAAATAATGACATTGAGCTCACTGTCTTAAAAATCTCTGGTAAGCAGCAAACTGTCTCTTAGACATTATGACCTAGAGTTCTCAGACAGCTCAAACCACATTGTCCTAACACACTTCACCATCTTTGCTCAAACCTGCTGTCCTCTGTAAATAGTTGGTGCCACTACCCACCACCAATCCTCTAAGCCAGAAGATGAAAATCTGGCTGAATTTCTGTCACTCAACTCGAAGACTGTCTGCTTAGTTGATATTTCTCTCAATGCCACTCTCTCCTCATTCCTACCATGCCTATCTTGCTGAGTTTCTTGTAAGCTCTTACCTGTGTTGTGACAGACACAGAGACTTCTCAGCTGGCCACCCTGACTCCAGTTTTGCCTTCTTCACTCCCTCTTCCCAGGACAATTTTCTCTCTTTAGATACTCAGTTGAGAGGAGAAACTGGGAGAGGATGAAGAAGAGCAGCAAGCAGAGGTGATTAGATATGGGAGACAGGAAATGAAAACCAGGTTGGTGTGGGAATTCATTCTTTTAGTTTAAATCCATTCTTGTATTCTCAGGATGATCTCCAAAACATGTTATTAGAGACCAGGAAGAGAACATTTTCCTCATTCTTTCCAAAACATCCAATGCTTTATCTATCAGGAACCATTAAAAACAAAAGAGAGTTATTTTGTTTTGTTTCACATTGTTTTTTTTTAAATCCAAACACATGGCTGGTTGTGCTCAAAATGCCACTCTCACACTCATAAGCCAGAACATAGAAAACTTCATAAGCAACCAAAGCCCTTCCTGTTGAGGAGAGGTGGTGACGTGCAATCTTGCTTTCTTCATTTTCAACCCAGCTGGCAGACGCAGTGATCTCAGAAGCAAATATAAATAAGTGGCAATTCTATGATGCATGTCGCTTGTCTCAGTAAACTAAGCTATGAACTTAAAACTACCTGGCTCTGACTGGAAATTTCAATGCTGCTAGGTCTTATACCTAAAGCCACAACAAATTTTCTGAGAACATGTGCCCTAGAATAAGGAAGTGTAACTAACAGTGCAGTGCTGTATCTGTGAGGCCCTGTGTCTGTGAGGCCCTGTGTCCGTGAAGCCAACCAACTGAGGATTAAAAATGTTTTCACAAAAATGAAAATAATACAAATGGAAAACCACACAATATAACAACTATTTACATAGCATTTATATTGTATTTGTTATTTTAAATAATCTAGACATGATTTAAAATATACAATAGGATGTATATAGTTTATATGCAAATACCATGCCATCATGCGTATGTAAGAGATGTGAGCATCTGTGAATTCTGGTATCCACAGGGGGTCCTAGAACCAAACCCCATGTGGATACTGAGGGATTGTTATAGATGGTTTCTCGTTTCAGCAAGGAATGACCCGACGCTGCATAGGTAAGGATCTGAAACACTGCAGACCTAGCCTTTCAGGGACAGTCATGAAACTTTGCAGCTAGAAAGGGTATTAGTAAAGCAGCCTTCTTAGTGGATTACCACGCTGGAGCTCAGCAAGCTGGAGTGACTTGACAAAGTGCTCTCAGCTACCAGAGGGCAGATCTGAGGCTAGAACCCTGGTTTCCTGACGTGCAGTACACCAGCTATTGGTTGATTGCACAGTTGCATATACTGACAAGTCAAGTCTTTCTATAAATCATAATTGGTACTGAATTATCTCAATATGAGCCACTCTGGGGAGCCCTGTAGCCCAGTAGTTAAGACATATAGAAGATGCATCCCCAAGTGTGTCCTGCCTCTAATGAAATCCTTTATCAAGTGGCAGGGGCAGGAATTCCTTAGCTCACCAACCCTAAACAGAAACCTAATTATGAAAGTGATAGTTGTATCACTTGATCAAGTGATTGTTGTATCATCAATACACTTAAGAAATACCACAAGGATGCCCCTCTCACCACTTCAATCTGAATAACACTAGAAGCCTTAGCCAGAGCAATTATACAAGAAAAAGAAATAAAGGGCATCCATATTGGAAAGAAAGCAATAACATTGCCTCAGGTTGTAGATGGCCTGATTTCATACAGAAAATCCTAAAGACCCAGCCAAAAAGATTGTTACAACTAATGAATTAATTTAGTAAACTTACAGTAAACTGTAAACTACTGATTTTTGTATATTGAATACTAATTGAATATACAAAAATCAGTAGCATTTCTATGTATTAACAACACCTATCTAGAAAAGAGAGAAAACAATCTCATTTACAATACCTTCAAATAAACCTATAGAATACCTTTAAAATGAATCAAGGAAGTGAAATATTTGTACGGGGAAAACTAATAAATAATGATGACAGAAATTAAAGATGATACCAGTAAATAGAAAAATATCCCATGTCCAGAGATTGGAAGAATTAATACTGTTAAAATGTGCCCAAATCAATTTACAGAATCAATGCAATCTCTGTAAAAATTCCAATGATGTTTTTGATAAAAATAGAAAGAATAATCTCCAATGAGTATAACTCACAAAAGACCTTAGGGATCAGGGACAATAGTAGGCATTAAAAATCAAACAAGACAAGGCTAGAATGACATCAGAAAGATAGCAAAGAGGAGGAAAGCTACACATCCTCCCCCCACCAGCAAGAATCTGCCCCTATCCACAGGCAGGAGTCCCTCTGCTGAAGCTTTGGGGTCCACCTAGGGAGCTGTGAAACTCCAATGGAGCCCACAGAGTGAGAGATGGCTTGGAGAGTACAGACCAGCACCAGGTAGCACCTCCACCAATCACATTGCAGGGCTCAAACCCAGAAACAATCCCATTCTCCAGCAGTGCCTGTGGCTCAGTGGATAGGGCACCGACCCCATATAACAAGGGTGGCAGGTTCGAACCTCGCCCAGCCAAATTGCAACAAAAAAAATAGCTGGATTTTGTGGTGGGTGCCTATAGTCCCAGCTACTCTGGAGGCTGAGGCATGAGAATCACCTAAGCCCAGGAGTTGGAGGTTGCTGTGAGCTGTAACACCACGGCACTCTACCGAGGGTGATAAATTGAGACTCTGTTTCAAAATAAATAAATAAATAAATCCCATCCCCCAAAGGAATGGAGCCTCAGCCCCATTTGTCCTTGCGTTTCCAACCAAAGCCATCTGATGAGGGGTCTAGGGAGAAATGCACACACCTGTGCCTTGGCAGAGAAGCTTGTCTGCCCACCAGCACTGGTCTTCCCAGAGAAACCGAAAGTTTTCTTCCTTGTGGTTTGATTCTAGATACCTTCAGCTGAGATCCAGCTTACAAATAAATGCTTGCACAAAGACCTAAAGACAGGCTCACCTATATCTCAAAGCCAGAGAGTCTGTGCCCCCATGATGACTCACCAATTTCCTACCCACACTATATCCCCAGAGGACAAAGTCTCTGCCCCAGCCTCTCCCACAATAGTTGGAGACTTACTTATCTTGTCTGTGCAGGAAGTGTCTGGAGGATGTGTGTCTATCTGAGTCAACAAGATGGACTCACCAGACCAGTGT
>NW_003852427.1:13768033-13776476 GCF_000181295.1 Otolemur garnettii | reverse complement strand
AGCAAAGGATATATCTTCTAATCATCTGAAAATAAAAACTTTTTTAAAAAATTAAATTTAAAGAAAACAAGTTTTTCTAGGTCACAGCACATGGCACGTTTAGCACTGGCTGAGAAATTGAAATAATATACAAAGTTACAGGTTTCTCCTTTGCTCTAAATCGGAGCTCTGGCTGACAAATGATCCAGCTACAGCGTCTCACATCTCTTATTCCTGCAAAGATTCTTTGCTTGGCGAAACTTTAGTCAGGTTTCTGAAACTTCCCCCAGGCCTATCTGTGCACTTCTGTGTAAAATCCAGTTTTAGCAAAGAAATCCTGTTAAGTCAGTTCAGCCAGTACCTCTCCATCCTCAGTATCTGATCATCCTTCATGTTTGATTAGGTTCTTCTTTTTTTCCACCATCCCCCAGGAGATATCTGATCTCCCTGCCCCATCTTCAGCAAGAATCTGTCAGGTCAGTTTAGCCAGAATCCCTCTTACCCTTGAGGTTTCCTCTTGGTAATTTTCCACCCACTGTCCCCCTCACTGCTCCTGGGATACAAATTCCCACTTGCCCATGCTGTGTTCAGAGTTAAGCCCAGTCCCTGTTCCTCACTGCACGTCGTCCTTAGCAGACCTTAACAAGCATCTTTGACTGATTGTTTTTCTTTAACAGTGACTTGTGCATTTCATGTTTTAAATGAACTAAATGGACAATCTATGTCTCTGTGCTTTATTTCTTAACATCTAAATTCTCAAGCCTCTGAAATCAGGTTACCTTTTCTTTGAACCACTGATCCGGTAAAGTGGCCAAATCCCAAAGTCCCTGCTCAGGTGTTAATAGCCTCATGACACTGAATGTGCCATTATTCCTAAAACCCTTTCCCTGTCCCATCGTTTTCTCTTATTAGCCTGTGATCCATTGAGACCACCCACTTTGGAAAACTCTCTTTATATTTACTTTTTAATTTAGGATTAACGTCCTATTCGTCCAAAAACATTTCAGCAATCTCTCAAGGAAAACATAAAAAGGAGCCACAAGGAATCAAACATCGTTTTTAACCCTACGAATGGACCAAAAGGCAAGTAGATATTATCTGTGGCTTGAAGTGGCAGTTTTGGTCGGGCAGCGAGTTGAGCTCCACATTTTCTGCCGGTTAAAATAGAACTGGAAAACATGTTGAACAGCATTCTTTCATTATCTGCCGGACTGAAGTACACAGATCTGTCTCTGCCGTCTGTGTCACTTCCTGGAACTAAGCTCAGGCAGGAATTTACAACATGAAACCTTGTAGAAGGTACATCAAGTAACCCATCACTCCAATCCTGTGATTTCGAAAACAAAAGACTTCCAAGAAGGTTGCAGCAAAATTTAATGAACTCCTTTGGTAGGGGAGGGTAAGACAAGTTGGTCTAAGGCCTCACATTTTCAGGAGCTGAATTAAGATGAACCATCGTGTTAAACAGTGAGGGGGACACATCTATCAGATTCTCTCAAACATCAGATTCCTTAGCTTATGCTGGCAGAGGCTAAATTATTGGCAGTCCGTGATTAAACTCACTCAAGTAACTGCAGTATAAAATATTCTAAGTCGTCAGTGACACGGAACCTCCTTGCTTCAGTTGTTAGTCAAGACCTCTCGTTTTTGTCAACAGCCACATTTGTTCTCGTCACAAACAAGCAGTCTTAGTACGGTAGAGATTTCAGCTTAAGAAAACTGTGTTTCTTAGAACTGACCTTGCAGAGTTCTCACGACTCCATCCTGTCTGTCTGCTAACGTGAACAGGAGAATTTCACTCCGAGAGGATTTTTGTTTTAAGTATAAATGATTTTTGTTTCTTGCTTTGTTTTGTAATTTGTCATTCTCATCCGTGGAAGAACATTCATATAATGTCACGTAAAGATTGAATATTGAAAATTTTGCCTTTTAACATTTATAATAATCTGAGAAAATGGGACCTCAATTAGCACGAGAAGTAAGCCAGGACTGACCAATGTGTTAAGGTAACAATTCTCCTTTTTCTGAGGTTAAATAGGTGATATTTCCCCAACTGCTTATTGGACACGATCCTAGGTCGAAACAACTTTTATTGTTTAAAAATCAAGGTTTTTTTGAGAAGGATTAAAGGGAATTATTTCTTTTTACAAAGTGCCCAGATCCTAGTCTATATCTGTTTAATTTCAGCTGAATTATTAAGCAATTTTTTTGAAATGGTTATTTAAAACTATTCATTTTTCACTTGGCCAGAACTGTATAATTGTCATTAAAATTTTAGTATCATTTCGACTGTTTTAACCTATATATTTCTTCAATTTTGTTTACTATTTCATGAAAAAAAACATTTTTCAATTTTAAAGTAAAAAAGATGAAATAAATAATAACATCAATCCAATGATTCTAGCAGTATATGCAAGCTGAAAAATATATTCTTATATAACTATCCAAACCAATCTATTAGTTACGTTAATTTTGATTATTAAATATTGGTGAGTTCCAATAGATTATTTCAACTTATATTTAATTGATGCTGACTTTTTCCTTTATGTACTATCTAGCTTATACTCTACTCTTAAGATCCCCTCTGATAAAAACATTAAAATGGTCAATTTAGAATGAGAAGCTTTTCTCCGTGTGTGCTATATACTAATAATAGAACACGTGCCCAACACTCTTTAACAGTTGTCCAGAACAGATGTCCATTAAAAAAGGATAAAAGAGATAGGATTGAGATAGAATGTGTCTGCATTTTGCTTTCAGATCATATCCAGTAGATTTCCACTTCTGGCCATAAGGTCATACTTGGACTCAGCTTGCTTTCCCAGCAAAAAATGATAATAATAACAATAACAATAACAATAATAATACCTAAACATTTAGGAAAAAACCCCAAATAATGCTCATGTTAGAAAACATGTTATTAGAAGAAAAGCAAATGAAGTAAGCCTGGCAGTCACTCTACACTCTTGCCTGGAAGCACTTTCTGAGGGCTGTGAAGGGAGCGGTGCTCCAACACAGCATAGCAGGGTCTCTCCGGTTCACGGTCAATAAACAGGAATTCTGTTCCCTGTACTATTTTATTTCAACAGACAAATTTTTAAGTTTGAATGGAATCTAATGGGATTCTATATTCTTTGGGATTCTATATTCTAATGGGATTCTATATTCTCACATTCTATATTCTAATGGGATTCTATATTCTCACATTCTATATTCTAATGGGATTCTATATTCTCACATTCTATATTCTAATGGGATTCTATATTCTCACATTCTATATTCTAATGGGATTCTATATTCTCACAGCATAGCAGGGTCTCTCCCCCCTCTGTTCACAGTAAATAAACATGAATTCTGTTCCCTGTACTATTTTATTTCAACAGACAAATTTTTAAGTTTGAATGGAATCTAATGGGATTCTATATTTTTGGGGATTCTATATTCTTTAGGTGATGTGCTACAGCAGAAAAATTTGATAATAATAAAACTTTCAAAGGCAAGTAGGTTTAAAATTAGAAAATCAATTACAGACAGATCATTTGAAAAAACAAAGCAATTGCTCAGTTCAGCAGATATAGAAATCATATTTTTAAAATCTATAAATAAGCATTTTATTTGAACAATCTAAATGTTAAGAACTCAGCAAAGTGGAAATAGGAAGTAATCACGGAGCACGATGAAGGACATCTCAAAGCACCAGTCAATAGCATAACAAATAATGGACCCCAGAGGTCTTCCCATTAAAAGAGGAGCAGATGCAAATGGTCCGATCAGCTTTGCTGCTTAATATTATTCTAGAACCAATAAAATTTCTATACTGGGGGATTGGTCAAAAATCTAAGTATATCTAAAATAAACGTTGCAATAATGTTGCATATAATTAGAAAGGACATATTTGTGTGACTTAAAACTTCATGTTACTCCATTTTTAAAGATGTACTATCATTTATCTCATTATTTTGCTATTAGACATTTCTAGAACATGATAATGGAAATAAAATACAGAACATTTTAACAATAGTTATTTCTTAGTATAATACTTTCATATTATACTTTTCAAAAAAGCATGAGTTAGTTTCATTATAATGTGATTACATTTTGAAAAAATCAATGCAACCTCTACATATTTGTACATATGTATTTATTGACATAGAGAAAATATAGAAGACTATACAACAAAGTGTTAATATTGGTTATCTCTTTGAATTGCTGTAGACACATATAAAAGATAGAATAAATCGATTTACAGAACTATCATAAATAAAAGAAAAATAACACACTATTTGACAAATATGACATATTGGTATTTTTTAGGAACAAATAGATTAATAAAAGTACAAATATAAGTCCAAAAAATGCCCAAATAATATTAAAAAGACAGCAAAAGATATAAATGAGGCAAAGGATTTGAAGATCTATGTATCCTCAGAAGTATATAAAAATCAGTCCATTGCACGCATTTCAAATGAAAATCCAAATAATTTGTCAACATTTTGCCAAACAAAATATTCTTTAAAAGATATAAATTGCATAAATTATTGGTGAGAACAATTGTCTTATGAGCAACTACAAAAAGATAAATTGGAATTTTTTTCTCAAAAATAATTTGGCCATATATACATGGAACTTTTAACATTTCTTACTGTTGAACTCAGTAATTCCATTCCAAGAAATTTACTCAAAAGAAATTAGAGGAGATCTAAAGAAAAATGTATGCTAACAGTAATTATTATAGCACTGTTTACAATTGAAACAACTTAAAATTAAATAATAGAGGGTGGCATATTAAATATTAAATATAATGTATTTGAACAGTAGACTATAGAAATCCATGAGTAGCTTAAATTAAACTTAAATTCTAGTGCCATGTAAAATTTTGACCCATGAAATGGCTTGCTACAATCCTTTCTGGGGCTTAGAGGCCAGCCAGACAAATCTCTGCTTTTCTAGGTATGGGCGATTTTTTTATTTTTATTTTTTTCTATTTATCTACTGTCTGCTTAAATTGGCAGTCTCTGTCAAAAAGGAGAATGATTTCAGTTTCTCTGGCCTTTCGTGTTCTCCAGTCTGGTCTGTATCTAGTCTACCCTGGCTTCTCAGTCCTTCCCCAAACACCTCCCAGATCTGCGGCATCCTCTGCAGGTGGGATAGTCACTGGGTTCCCAGAAAGGGTTTATTACTTTTGGACAAAGCCCATATAAGATTTGCAGAGTAGAGTAAAAGGCAATGCGCTTATTTTTTGTTGTTGGGTGGTAAAGTGGACACTGCAGAGTCCTACTTACAAAATGAAATCAAGAAATTATTATGTCAACATACCCTGATGCCCTACAAAATGTTATCTAAAAATGTTTGGGGTCTTAAAGTCCTTACAAAAACAGCTTTCAGATCAGGCAAGTAGATGAACATTTCATTTATCATGATAGAGAGAGTGAATGCTGCATTTTTTGACAGCTGATAGTTTTGACATAGGTCTCATGGTAGGTCTGACTGCGATGTTAACTAGAGATAGGAGCTCCATGGAGCACACTCCTGCACAAGAAGCTGATAACCATACAACTCCACGTTTGGCTCAAGACACCTTGCCAGCCCATGTACTGGCATATAAGGGATTTAATTCTCTGCTGTTTTGAAAGTATTCCTTTGACTATTACTTCCTCAATACTTAAAATTTATTTTGATATGCAAACACTAATTAAGGATCTGTCTTTGCTAGTGCTGGAGAGCCACTGATGATGAATGCTGTCCTCATTCTTGAATTGCCCGCCATCTTATAGAAAGTAATTGCTTATGCATTTATGATCCAGATACAACACTTAATACAAAAATAATTTAGGGGGAACTAGGGAGGTAGTAAAAAATGCTTAGGTTCACCCAGCTTGTTTTTTTTCTCTTTATTTACATCTATTAAGTTAAGTTATTGGCTAACAAAGTGCCATATCTAAAATTAGTTCAATAAACAAAAAGGGAATCATAAAGAGATTAATTTTTTTTTCTTTTGAAAACTTCAAGCGTATAGAGAGCTGAGTTCATTAGAGTCCTTCTTTCCTGGGCACCACTTTTACAAACCTCTCTCCTGCTTTATTTTAATGTGCACTTTTACCCTTCACGCCTACCTTCAAAGCCCATTCCTTCCCTCCTGAAATATCTAGTAGTCTTAGGTGTGACACTTAAATTACATATGTGAAATTATAGTCCAAACCTCAGTTCAGTTTTTTTTTTTATATTTAACACTTCACCTTGAAACCATATCTATGCGCTATGTCTATATCTTGCACATTTCTTCTGATGCAGACTCACCAAGTTTTACCACATTTTTTATCCAGACTCACATTGAGAGGTGTCTAGGTTGTCTCCAACTTTTGCTGTAGTGAACATCTTCCTTTATGTCCCCTCAAGGACCAGCTCAAGTTCTCCCCTGACAGATATGCCCTAAAATATCTGGGGTAGGTTACAAGTATACTAATTTTTCTAATTACTGCCAGATTGCTCTTCAGAAAAGCTACAACAGTTTACCATGTTACCATAGGGGCATGAAACTTCTTCCCATTTTATTAAATATCTAATATTATCCAACTTCTAATTTTTGTAAATCTAATGAGGATAAAGAGATTATACCTCATTGTTATGTCTTAATTTCTCTGAACTATAAAGTTGAGTGAAGTTGAATATTCCATCACACACAAACATACTCATTTAAACATCCCTCTCAACTATGGCCACTTGTAAGGTCCCTACCCCAGTGGTAATCCTAAGTGAGTCCCCCACACTAAGAACACACGTTCTGAGACCTCTTCCCCATGCTTCTCTTCTAGGGGTCAGGAGGAAGCTGGACATGTTCCAAACTACACTGCCCCCCCACCCCAGCCCTCTTTACCACTCAGTACACCTACTGAGTTCAATATTACTGTTCTTATTTCCAGGTAGGTTAGACTCTAATTTCAAGTAGTCCCACATTCGGTTTTCATCTCCCATCCTGCACAGGACCTGAAATCCTTATACTCTGACCTCTAGTATTTAGAATAGGACATTAGAACAATCCCTGCATCTCTCCCAGACCTCACGGCTCAGTGTGTTCCTTATCTTCTACTTCTCACTGAACCTTGGCTCCCTTAAGAAAACATTACATTCCCTGAAGCTCTCACAAGTGAAGGCCGTCGTCCTCCCTAGTCCCTGATTCTCAATGTTTAGAGAAAAGGTAGATATTCTCCTTGGCCCTTGTTGCTGGTTCTGAGCCAGTTTTCTCCCTCTGTTCTCTAAAACCCTGGATCTCAGAATCCCACCCTTCCACAACGTATCACATGCTACTCCTCACAGTGCTGCCTCCTGCCCACATCCGTTCATTCTCTCTCTCGGAGATTACGTCCTCATACCTTCTCCTCTCATACCTCTAATACCTTCCTTCCCATTTTCTTTCTCAATGGACCTTGCTTTATACTTTGAGGAAAAAATAAAATGAAACTACTCAGATCTTCTTCAACTTTTTTCAAACCTAAGAGAGAAAAAAACTTAAACTCTGTAAAATAACCGAAAGAGGTTTATTCTGAGCCAAGAGTGTGTGACTGACACATGTTTTCAAGAGTTTCTGAGAAAATGTGCCTGTGATGTCCGGGTTAGTTTGGTTTTATGCATTCACATAGACAGGAATTGCATGTAAGATCATACGTCAACACATGGACAGCTTACACTGGTTTGGCTCCAAAAGGAGGGACTTCTTGAATAGGGGACTTATAGGTTATAGGAGAGTTTAAAGATTCATTTATTTGTAATTGATTGAAGAAATGAAGTTTTGTCTAAAGCCTTGGAATGTTCTAACTTAAGATAAAGAAGTCTGCTAATCAGAGATATGTCACTGGACATTTACCAAAACTCAACTCAAGTGATCTACTAAGTAAATGTATGGCCTGCAAGTGTGGCTTAAGCTTTGCTTTAATGCTTAAGATATGTCAGTGGACATTTACCAAAACTCCTTAAGTTATCTACAAGTAAATGGATGGCCTGCAGGTGTGGCTTAAGCGTTGCTTTAATGATTTAGTACAGTGGTTCTCAACCTTCCTAATGCCGTGATCCTTTAATATAGTTCCTCATGTTGTGGTGACCCCCAATCACAAAATTATTTTTGTTGCTACTTTATAACTGTAATTTTGCTACTGTTATGAATCGTAATGTAAATATCTGATATGCAGGATGTATTTAGGTGACCCCTGTGAAAGGGTCATTTGACCCCCATAGGGTTCTCCACCCACAGGTTGAGAACCGCTGATTTAGTATCTTATTGTAACAAAGAATAACTCCAAAATGTAAGGGGCATGACAAGGCTTGTTTCACCTCCCATCTCCTTACAATTGACAACGCAATTTGTAGGTATTTCCGAGGTCCTCTTGGCCAAGAGTAGGCCATTCAGTCAGCTGCAGGCCATGAGACTTACTTAGTTCCCAAGAGTATGAGCACATACTCAACTTCCCCA
>NW_003852427.1:13765864-13767782 GCF_000181295.1 Otolemur garnettii | reverse complement strand
TCCTATTTTTCTGGTTTGGGTTATAGCAAACTCCTGTATTGGCTAACTCCAGTTCAAATCCCTCCCATTCCCTCTTAATCTACCTCTGGTAGATTTGTCCTCCTCTCCCCCTGAGGCTTTTCTTGTCAAGGTCATAATGGCTCCTATGTTCCATTTGGTCAATTTTTAGTTCTCATATTTCTGTAACTGCAAGCAACAATTTGCACAGTTGAACACTTCCTAAAACACCTTCTCTCAGTTGGATTATAGGACAATAGTCTTTCTCTTACTGAAATGCACCTTCTTAGTTTTTAGCTAAGTGTCTCTTCCTAACATCCTGGACACTGCAGTTCCTTAAGCTCCCTGAGCCTTGGTTTGACATCTACCTTTATACAGTTATCATGAGGAATGAATATAATAACATATGTAAAGAATCAAAGATTAAATTTGGAACTTAGACTTTCAATGAATGAAAGTTATTATTAATAGTAAATGTGATATTATGGAACAATTAGAACTCCCTGTTAAGGAATAACAATGATGAAGCCCACAGTGATTCTTAGTTAGCTTTCCCAGGAGTACATAAAAAATGAAAGGTCATGCATTTAACCTTTAAAAGAAATATATGCCAATAAAATAACTAATTTATTCCTTAATATGAAAATCCCTAGTGACAGCACGTAAATATAACCAGGAAACTGAAATGCTAAGTGTCACCTTAAACAAAGACTCTAAGCATACATATTTTTTAAAAAAAAGACAACATTCTATTATGCTACCATATAAAGTAAAAAATTTTATGGGCAGTGATATAATCTTTACCTTAGAATATGCATTATGAAACTTTGAGCGCTTGGGCTAGAGAAAAATTTTGTTATTAGGAAAATGTTACTGGTTCCAATGGCTAGCACATGATATAGTTATAAACAACCCCAAAATTTCAATAGCTTACAACATCATAAGAGTGTGGGGATTTTTCTTCACTCATGTCACTTGTCATCACATGTGTGGTTCTGCCTCATGTTGTTCTGACTGTGAAACTTGGATGGATGGGAGCAACTCTGGAACTGTGCCTGCCATTCTAATGGTGGGGGGAGGATTAGGGAAAGTTCTAGAGCAAAGCATATACAAGCTCTTGAAGCTGCCCCCTGGAAGTGAAACATATCACTTTCTTTACATGTGAAAGGCTAAAGTCATTTAGCAACATATGAAGTCTGCAATTGATTTCATGAACTCATCCTAGAAAAATTGCTACAGACTTCACTGTCAAGTATCACTATGGTCACATTCAAAGTACTCCCCCTGGGAAGCTATGCATCAATGCCAGTGCCTACTGTACCCTTCAAGGCAATTTTGGAACTCTCTCTGGAATGACCATCAGAGCTGTCAGTGTATGGCATAAAAAAACATACAGCAATAATGAATGCCATTCAACAAGATGTTCTCATATGTCAGCAATAACACAACTGTGAGGCCCTGATATCTCAAGGTTACGAAACTTTACTGACTTGTTTGTACAGTGCTCTGAACATAAGCACATAATGGCAAGTTCTCGAGCTTAATAGTTGGTTACATGTATAACCACAGGCGAGTGGCTTCACTGCCACCCTTTCATGTGGCTAGCAAAGGAGAGAACTAGAATATTTGTAAACAGCCCTGGTAACTAGTACCCTTGAATTCGATATTCAGAGTTCAGTACCCAGTTTCTCTGACCTCCCCTTAATGATTCCTTCAACCCCTGAGTCCCTTAATCCTCAATAGTCCTCTTGTAACAGGCAGGCAAGAACTTTCTCTGGAGTTGAAAGACATATCCGTACTTTTTCAGTAGCAAATCTGAACTCAGATCTGGAAAAGAAAAAATTCTTTTGAGATAGTACGACTCGTTGATACAAGTACTGAACTAGGAATTGGTACTTCTATCTAGGCTTTAAACTGATAT
>NW_003852427.1:13760747-13764588 GCF_000181295.1 Otolemur garnettii | reverse complement strand
AGAATTTTAGCTGTGGATTTGTTGAGTTAATGCTAAGCTTTTGGCAGATGCTGTAAAGTTGCTTTCCCAATCTACCCCACCATATTACACTCCTCTATATACTCCAGAAGACAGGGGAGAGCCTACCTGCCCTGCACCACAACAGCCTGTGCCAATCTAATGTGTGAAAATATCTCCGTTTTAAACTTACTCTTTCCGGATTAACAATATATGGTAGCTATATTTAGTTTTTATTATATTACACTTTGGTGAACTGAAATTTATATTTGTAGACATTTTCTCAACTTTATAATTGGTATTTTTCTTACAATTTTGTAGAAACAAGATAGTTATTCTAGATAGCAACTTGTTGTCCACCGAATATGTTTTAGATATTTTTACAGTATATAAAATATTTTAAACTTATATTGAATGCATTTTTGGTTATACATTAGTTTTAATTGTTATATATCCAAATCTGGCCTTTTGCTTAGGAAAATTTTCCTTCTCCAAGCTAATCCAATTATTGCCTTGGTCTTTTTTCAAATCCTATCTTTTAGAGGCAAGCCTTATTGAGAAGTTCTTTACAGGAACTAAAATTTGAACTTTTTAGTACACAAATTTTCACAAGTGCACGCCATTCTGGTACAACAACCACAATCAAAATTCAGAATGGTCTCTCACCCTCCAAAATTCCCTCTTGTCTTTTTGTAGTCAACCATTGGCCCAGTACCCTGCTTCTGTCAACAACGGATCTTTCTCTCCTAGAGTTTTGCCTCCTTCCATAAAGTCACATAATGGAATCATACACTAGTAGCCTCTGAGTCTGCCATCTTTCATTCAACAAAAGCCTTTTTTTTTTTTTTTTAATAAGGTATTTGAGATTCATCTCATGTAGTGGAATGCACTGGTACATGGTTCCTTTTGGTGGCCCAGTATTTTTCTATTATATAGAGGAATGAGAGTTTGTTTTACCATTTACCAGTTGAAAGACATTTTGGTCGTTTTCAGTGTGGGTGATTATAAATAAAAACTGCTCAAATATTGATTATAAATTTTTGTGAAAACTTAAGTTTCCATTTATTTTATGTAAATATCTAGAAGTGTGGATGCTATATGACATGGTAAATGTATGTTTAACTTTCTTTAAAAACCACTACACTGTTTTTCAAAGGGACTGGACTATTTTACAGTCTCTCCAGCAACATAGGAGAGTGCCCACGGCTCCACATCCTCCCACTTGGGATTGCTTATTTTGGTTTTGATTTCTTCTGTTTCTTTAGCCATTCTATAACAATGAATGTAGTAATACGTAACATCGTGGTCTTAATTTGCGTTTCTCTTGTGACTAACAATGTTAAGCATATTCTTATGGGGTTTTTTTGCCATTTGCGTATCTTCTTGGGTGAAGTATCTGTTCAAATCATGCATCCATTTCTCATTGACGTGTTCTATTCTTGGGCTTTGAACGTTATCTCTGTATTCTGGACCCACGTTCTCTATCAGGTAAGTGTATTTTCTCCCTGTCTGTCATTTACTGTACTCCCTTAACAGTATCTATCTAAGACCCCAAAGGTTCTGAATTTTGATGAAGTCCAATTTATCAGTTTGTTCTTTTATGAATAATGCTTTTGGTATCATATCTAAGAAATTTTTGCCTAACCCAGCAACATAAAGATTTTCTCCTACATTTCCTTTTAGAAGTTTTATAGTGTAGGCTTTAGATCTAGGTCTGTGATACATTTTGAGTCATGAATTATATTAGTTTGGCAGGGCTGCCATAACAAAATACAACTGACTAAATGGCTTACACAAGAGAAATTTATTTTCTCACAATTCTAGAGGCTAAATGAGTGAGGTGTGGGCAGGTTGGTGGCCTCTAAGATTTCCCTCCTTGGCTTGCAACGACCTCCTTCTCACCATGTCTTCACGTGGCCTATCCTCTGTGCACGCGTATCCCTGGCATCTCTGGATGTTCTCACCTTCTCTTTCCACAATGATTTTGTCTTTTCTTTTTCTGACTTACATCTCTTGGTCCTGAGACCCTAAGTGATCCTTTTCATCCTCTAATGGTAGGAAATTTTTCCTCTAGGCCCAAGGCATTTTCCTGCTCCTTCCTCAAAGACCAAAGTTCCCCCTCAATTTTAAACAAGAGAGAGATTTCACCTGTACCTGGGGTCATGTTTGTTTGACAAGTTTCTTCAGGGGATTAGGGCTTTTGCTCCCTAGGAGAGAAGGACAATGATGTGCTTTATACTTTTTTCTCAGAGCAACCACTCACTTTCTACAAACCTGCCTCCTAATGGAAACTTTCCTCAGTTTTTTGCCCTATGACCATTATTCACATGAACACTCAGGGGAATTTGCAGAGAAAAGCCTTCCAGTGCATGAAAATTTATACCTGACCTTCAGGAAATGTTTTAAAACTTTAGCTAAAAGCATCTTATCTACTTTTTGTAGTGGATTTATTTTGCTTCTGTTCTAAAATGACATGGTAGTAACATCCTGACATTCTCTGGTGTTGCCTTTCACTCCTTGGATTTCTGGCTTACTAGCTGTCCTGAAATCTCACCTGGGTCTCATTCTTGAACTTCTTATGGTATTGAGAAAAATGTCGATTTTGTAGATTTTATGGCCTTGTTATTAGGATAGGAGAGATTGTTTCTAGTTTTCTATATCCTTTCACAATCTGCAATACTCTTTTAATGTTTGTTACTCATTCTAGTTTTCTTTTACAAATCTCAGTAAAAGCTCATTCTTACATATATGGCCAGCCACAGTGGTTCATGCCTGTAATTCTAGCACTCTGGGAGGCCAGCGTGAGAGGATTGTCTGAGTATAAGAGCTGGAGACCAGCCTATGCAAGAGATCAGCCTGTCTCTATTAAAAATAGAAAGATTAACTAGGCATTGTGGCAGGTGCCTATAATCCCAGCTACTTGGCAGGCTGAAACAAGGAGATCTCTCAAGCCCAGGAGTTTGAGGTTGCTGTGAGCTAAACTGACACCATGGCACTCTAGCCTTAGGCAACAGAGTGAGACTCTGTCTCAAAAAATATAAGTTTTATTTCTTGGTAATCTTAGAATTTCTAATTTTTTTACTGCTCTTGGCATTACTTTAATTTATTATAGCTTTAAACTGTTATCAGTAGTGTAGACAAATGAATGATGTTTGTAAATTGTCTAGAAAACTTATTGAACTTTTTTTATTAAACCTAAGAGTTTATTGGTTGATTCTCTTGAATTCTCTAGTCCAATAATCATAATTGTGACAGTTTTTCTTTTTTTTTCAATATCAACAACTTACTTTTTATTTTTCTGTCAGTTAGAACTTGTGACATAATGGGAGATTTTAGCACTAACAGCAGGTACTTTTGTCTTGCTTCTAACTTTTGTGGGACAACTTCTAATATAGCAATATTAAATTTGTTTGCTTAGTTTCTGATAGATACTCTGTATCAGGCCAAGGAGGTTTCTATTGTCAGAGGATTGATGTGTTTTGTTGTCATTGTTGCTTTTTTAATCTAGAATCGTTTTTAATTTCATTTGTCTTATAGTAATGATATTTATTTTCATTAAATAAATTAACATGGAAATTTAACAGGAAATTAACATGTTTTTTAATGATATACTATCCTCACTTTCATAACATACAACTGAATTGGACATGTTTAATTTTCTTTAATATAACTCCAAATTAGCTAATGGTAACTCAGCTAATATTTAGAGTTTTCCAGTGTTACTTATTGTTAATGTTGGTCTGCAACATTTATGTGTGTATTTGGGGAGGGACAAGTTCTTTGCTAGACTTTGGAATTAGGGTAATATAAACCTGATTTAGTTGGGAAGTTTTCTATATTTTAC
>NW_003852427.1:13759656-13760331 GCF_000181295.1 Otolemur garnettii | reverse complement strand
TTATGAAATATGAACTACACATCCTCTTGCTGACGTATGAGTTGGGACAATTAAATTCATGAATTCATCCTAGAAAAAGTGTTACACATCTCATGGCTGAGTTCACTGCAGTCACCTTCAAAGAACTCCCCTGGGAAGCTGTGCGCCACAGCCAGAACGTATTCCACCCTTAAATTTTAGAACTCTTTTCCTGGAATGGCCACCAGGGCTGTCATCCTGCGTGGTCTGACAATTAAGTTCACAAACTCGTCCTAGAAGAAATGCTAAGAAGGGTAGACTAGGCAGTGGAGTCAGTGCATGGCTCCCCAAGGAGAGTGCTTTGAAGATGATCTTAGTGATATTCAGCAATAAGGTCTGAGGCATTTTTCCTGGGGTCAGTCATGAACTTAATTGTCTTACTTTGTAAGTTTGAGTTCCTAGGGATGTTTTATAATCCTCTGAAAAAAATTGTAAATTATTGATTCTAGTCAATTTTATGTACCTGAAGCCATATACAAAATTGTTTCTTGGGTATTAATTCATAAATATGACCTCCTTTCTTCTTTTTTAAGCTTTCAACAAAAAGGCAGCTCCCTTAAGGCCATCTGAAATAGTAGGTTTGGAAGGGAAGGAAACTGCATTAGTCTAGATCTTTGTCACAGGATTTAGTATCTATTTCTGCGGAGTTTTTAAAGG
>NW_003852427.1:13728807-13758725 GCF_000181295.1 Otolemur garnettii | reverse complement strand
CTGTTCAAGAATCAAGTATACGTATTTTTCCAATAATATTTAGAATCAAATACTTTACCAAAACAAAGCAATAAGAGACTGCTATGCTTAAGCTTCCCAAGTTGAGATTGTTTGAGATGTTTATTCCATTTTTATGTTAAGCATCAGGGGTGTTCATATTCAGAATTAAGTGTACGCATTTCATTTCTTATCTTTCCCCTTGGATTATTTATTAAATGTACTGTATATCTTCTTTAATTATTTTGAAAAAGAAGTGGAGGGATTATGTTTTGTGAGTTTGTACTTCTCTAAAGGTAGTTTCACTCAGTTTTCCTTCCTGAAGGCTACTGAGTGTTGGATTATAACACCGAAGACAGTTTCACCAATTTCCTTTTCAGCTCTTTCTCTCCTACTATTTCTTTGGTTGTTTCATTGGCTTTTCTGTCTCTCCCTGAAAGTTTTACTATATGGCTGCTGAAACTTCTGAATCCTCAGTCTTTGTCTTATACATGTGCTCTCGCATCCTTTTTGCTTCTGAAGAATGCCTCGTCTCAGTCTTCCACATCACTGTTTTACTTTGTAGCTGTTTATCTTGTGTTTAAATGGACTTAATTTTGTTCAAAACCAACTTATCACTCGTCTGTTTGATGAACAGAGTTTTTCATGTGTTAAAACTGACTTAATTTTGTTCACAACCAAAATGATAACTATTCTGTTTAATGAAAAGACTTAAACGGTATTTATATATTTTTTGTTAATGTTATTTTATTAGCTTTATTTCCTTGGGTATCTATTGTTTGAACGAATTTGACTTCTTTCATGTCGTCACTTTTCCGCAAACGTTTGACTCTGTGTTGGAAAATTACTATTCGTGATTGGGGTTCAGTCCAGTCCACTTCCCATGCTATGAAAACTTGACTGGGGTAGTCGGCAGGGTTTGCCAGTCCTCTGCTGAGAGAGGCTTTCTGAATCTCTACAGACCAAACAACAACCAGTAGCAACATCCTATATATTTTTTTTAAATTACAAATCAATTCTTCTGACTTAGTGCTCAAATGCTGTTTTCCACTTCTGCTTAGCAAAGGTGACGTAGCAGTAGCAGTGAATGTGATTACTCAAAAGTTCTGAATGGAGACTTCTAATTAATGCCCCTAAAATATTGCTCCATGGTCCTGCCTATTTTTATATGTATTTCCTCAGGGTTTGTAGCTACTCCATAGCTACTTTTATCCTCACCAAAACATTCTTCTGTGTATTTTTGACTGTACTTTACCTTATATATTTTTATCCATAGATCTGATTGTATCTGCTTTTTTCAGAAATGTATAGCTTGCATATGCTACTCTTTTATTTTTCTGTACTTATATGAATTTTTAGAATCTTTTACTGTAAATTTTTGTAAAACATGAAATGTGTTTGCTCAGCACGGTAACTTGAATTCAGTGTATGCTTGCTTTCACATCCTGCTCCTCCAACTTGGTGGTTTTCATGAATTGAACTCACATACAAGTCTGGCATATGTTGGGAAAGTGTAAACATAAGTTTTTAAAAAGTTAGTCATTTTACATATACTATATAAGATTAGCGTTCAATAGTATCTTGCAGACTGACTTTCAAGTACAAACCCAGAATTATAAAATAAAAAAAAATAATTCTATACCCATAGATAGAATGTTTCTAAATTATTTCCATGAAGTTTTGATATCAAAAATAAGTCTAAGATCATTGAGAGGGGAAGTTTTCTGTATTTTTAATTTCTGGAAAATTGTATCTAATATGGAAATTATATGATCTTTATGGATTTTTTGAGACCTTTCCAAGAAAATTTTCACTAGTATCAATTACAGGAGCAGATTCCAATCACTATTTCAAATTTTTCATGGTATTGGTCTATCTGGGCCTTTTGGCTCTTCTTGAGTTAATGTTAACTAAATTATCTATTTCATCTAGGTTTTCAAATTTGCTACATAAAGCTTTTCATAGACTTTTAATAATTTTTCATTGTTTCAGTGTCTTCATAGTCTCATATTCAGTATCTACAGTTACATGTTCATTTCTCTAGTTTTTCTATTAAACTTGTCAAAAGAATATCATTTTTCAAGTTACAATGTTTTGTTTTTTAACATTTTTGAAGGTCTTCCATCTCTTTAATTTTAACTTATATTTAATAACTTCCCTCTTCCTCCCTTGAATTTTACTGTAATAGTTCTCCATTTGAGCATATTTCATATTTCATATTAGTTTTCCTAGGGCATTAAAGCCTCAAATCTGTACGTTCTCTGTAACTTCTTCCCACAGATTTTATGCTTTCCTTATTGTGGTTTTTTATTAAAGAACTGTGTTCATGGGATAAGAACTTTCTGGTGGTGGTAATGGATGGCATTTGGCTTGTGTATTTCCTTTGCTAATTAAATTTATAAACATAACTTTTTAAATTTAATTTTTATGGAAAATTTTACATAGATTCTGCTTTTAAAATTATTTATTGAAGTGTAACTGGAAAATACTCAAACTTTTTTGAACACATTTTGTATATTTACAGTAGAATCTGGGTCAAATACAAATATCCCTTTGCATCACTAGAGGCAAATAATGGGTAGGGGACACACACACACCCACGCAATCTTTGACATTCTTATTTCAAAACATGAAGATAATTTCAGGGAAAGTCAAACTGCGTGACATAAGAAATCAGAGATAAGGCTTGGAAAAAATATGTTGCATATGTTGCTGTTATGCTTTCCACTCTCTTCCGGCGATGTGAACAAAGATCTTGCCATTCATCATTTCCTTTATTTATGGTTCTTCATTCTTTTTTAGCTCTTGTTATTTCATTTTTAGACATGAAAATTCTCATTATTACTCCTTACCATGTCTTCTAGGTCTGGTGGCACATTAGCAAAAGCACATTTTTGTTCTAGGCGACACAATCAATACAAATTTAGAATATCATATAGAATTCACGTGTAGATCAAGTCTTTTTTCTTTTTGGAAAATCATGTGCAAATTTTGGTAGCACACAGCAAAGATTTCCCCAAAAATAGAATAGTAAAAACTGTATAATGGGCTGATGACTTTTTCAAATTTCTAACACAGTTATAGGCATAATAAGTACAAATCTAATAAAAAGCAAAGTCACTTACTTTGGAGATCACAAGGCACTTATCCCCATTTTCTCAGGCCACATCAGCCTGGAGGTAGAAACGGAGGGTCAGGATCAAGAATAGACAGCACTATTCCGGCTTTCACCCCTTCGACTTGTGAGGACGTCATCCAGTCCTTACAGTCACCTGCCCTACTTCCAAGTCTCTAGGACAGCATAGGTGGGTGGGTTTACAGCCCCTTTCTCTCAGCAGCCTCTAATTCCTGAGGCCTCGGCTGCTCCCAGTGTCACAGGCAATAGTGTCCCACTGTCCCTACCTGCGTGTATAGGGAGGTGGAAGGTCATGAGATCATGATACAAAGTTTACAACTTCCCTCACACCTCAATCCTCAGGTTGCCTCCCAGTACTGATACAACATGACTCAGGATTTCTGCCACCACTACTGTGTGTGGGTGTTCAGTTGCCTCACTAGGCATTTGAAACTTCAGTTCACCCAAGCCAAGGAGCTCCCTACACCAAAGTGCAGGACTCACCTCCCTCTGCCTTCACTGTTCTGTCTATCATCTTAACTGCAAAGAAAAGCTGCCCTTAAAGTACTAGAGACTTTGTGCATAAATATAGCTTTTCTTGCTTTATTCATATGCCATTTTTCTTTCTGGGAATCACTTGTGGGTAACTGATTCTTGGCCTCGCTTTACATTCATCACACCACATTAGTCACCTTTCCCATCTGATAGCACAAAGATGGCTATGTAGACAAAGCCCTTCCACCCAGTTCTGCCACCCACAGATTGACTTTTCCTGTCAGACCCCTTGATTTCTGATGCAGAGACCTCTGGCAGCCATCCCCTTATTCTACCAGTGGTTCCCAAATATTTCTGAAACCAAGTGGATATGCTTCCCAGACAACTTCCCAACAGAATGTAGACTATATTTAATCTCCCGAAAAAATCAGCAAGGAACATATGCCATATGTAATAATCCTATTTGATAAGCATTCAGTGGAAATTTACATAGCAGGAGGATGGGAAGGTACACAAAGCCGTGATTCATTTGCGAGGCTGGCTGATGTCATAAACCAGAAGAGGCCAGGAGGAGAAGTTTATGGGCAGTAGCAGTTCCCTCTGAGCAAATTATGGCCGTGTATTCATCCTGGGGCATTTACTACTTTCTCCCATAAATACAATTAATGTGCTGAATTTATTTTCCAAGCACAAAGCAGAGTTATAACTTATCTTAAAGTTTTTCAGTGAAGAAGCATACAAACCAACTTCAAAGGAAATTCTTGGCGGCTGGTTTATTAAAGAATTTCGCCAACATCTTCATTTTCCTTTTGGAGTCCGTGGCACATGAAGGGAGAATTTTCTCCAGGATGTGGCACAATTTCAAAAGCAATCGAGAAAAACTGGATGCTGAATTCCTGTCTTCCCTTTATCACTCCTGTCTTTCTCCCAGGAGACGAATTTGACGTACAGAGCCTTGTTTGTTTTCTGTGTTTGTTTGAGTCACCATACACCATAGGAATTTATGTAAATTAGTTTTCAATAACTTAAAAACACACAGTTAAAGGAAACATTCACAAAGTTTACCTGAAAGCCACAGGAATTTTCCAAGTTCATTTAAAACTCTAGTCACCAAGTGCCTAACTTGAACTGATTTTTTTATTCCATTGTCTTTAAAAAAGAAAGGAAAACAGTGAGCTCTGTTCACTGTAAGAATATAGTGAAAGGATTTTTTTACAGATTCATTCTCCCATCCCCAGCACATGTCTCTTGCCTTTGCCTTTCACGCAAACTCAGTATTCATATCACAGGGTTCTATCAAGAGGGGGGAATAGTGCAGGTGGGAAGTGGGTCCATCAAGCAGGCAATGGAGCGTGCAAGCAGGCCACAGACCAAATACTTAAGCGTCCACACAAAACCACATAGCCATAAATTACTGTCATTACTTCCCCAAAGTTCCCGGGATTGTACAGGATCGCCCATGCAACCATAATTACAAAGCAAGCTGCAGTAATCATTAAACAAACACTGGGACTTCTGCAGTCTTAAGCAAAATGCATGTTCCTCCAGCTGAAGTTCATGTACAATATACAAATAACAACCAAGAAGCAATTCCTCACTCTTGTTCCTCAGGGCTCAGAGGGCACATCCTCCCTATCGGCCTCATTCTTCTCACCAGCAGTTTGCATGGTCATATCTCAACAAAGGGTGGAAACAAGAAAGTAATTGAGGGGACTGTCTTGTAAATACACAAAATTCACAAAATTGAGTTTTCTGTAGACTAGAAGTCTTTTTGTCTGGCACGCTTTCAGGGTTACCTTGGTATTCGTGGCAGAAAGTTGGGTTTGGAATTGGTATTAACAGATGCTTATTATGGGACAGGGTAAAAAGCTTTTTTCATGTATTATCTCCTTTTAAGCATCACAAAACCCCTATAAAACAGATTAACTCTATCCATTTTATAAGGGATGAAAGGAAAGCCTAGAGTAGGGCCACTCTTCATTATTCCCTATCATGAGTATATGCCAGAACCGTGATTAAGCCCCAGGACTGGCTGTCATTGAAGGCAATGGGACTTCCACTGTCCCATGCTGCTGATACAAGAGCCGGGAGAAAGCTAACGATAAATAAAATGCCATGCAACATTTCTCAAGATTAGAGATGAGACAGTCTGCACAGATCCAATAAAACCACCACTGTTACCACAGACAAAAGCCACTCAACCCAGCCAACCTCTGGAAGAACACAGGTGTGGAAGTCTACCACAGGCAAAAGCAAAACCTTGGTCTCAAGGTGACAGGTATTTATACACCCCTGAGTGCTGCTTTGCAAAGCGCTCTGTTATATGTCCTGAAAAAAGATGAATAGGGCATAGCCCCTTGCGCTCAAGAGGATGCATCCGAGGATAGTGAGAAAGATTATTAATGTAGAACAAGAGCAAGGAAGAGAAAAATAGAGTTGGTGGTGTAGCTCTTTATTTTCTCAAGAAAAAATAAACTCCTCCCATCTCCCCAGAGCTGTGCTCCCCAGAGGGTAAGCGGGCAGTGTAGTGTGCCCTTGTGAAGACGCTGAATTGTGAGAGGTGGCAGCAGCCTGACATCCGAGCTTCTGGCTGGACCTGAAGCGCAGTGAAAAAGAAGGATGAAAAGAGCAAGTTAGTGATGAAGTGTAAGAAGAACGGCCTCGGCGTCCGATCTCTAGTTACTGCTTCCTCAACCAGCCCGGAAAGCTATTCCAGAACCAGATACTTCAAACAGTGGTTGGAGAAGTAACTTTTGATTTTCCCCAGAGAATAAATGTAGCTGCCGACAGCGAAGGTGTAAGGCCGGGCCAGCCTTCCTGTCATTAGCCACCGTGTGCCCCTGAGCCCATGGTGCTGAGCCCCCTGCCGTCCCCAGAGAACCTTGTACATGCTGCCGTCTGCCTGCACGCACATTCAGAACTTTCTTTTCCAGCCTTAGTGTTGAAAATGGAGTTCGTGCGCCTCTGGCTTTAGCAAGACGGCTCTAACTTCTCCAAAGGGATCCAGGTGCATCTGTGTGATTTCACTTGTGGCTTTCTTCCGAACATTTGCAAGCACTGAGGAGTCACTAGGGCGCCTCATGGAATTTGTATTGCAGATATACGGACACGATAATTTCACATATTGGTTAAGTACTATGAGAAAAATAAAACAAAAAGACAATCCAGGGCCTGGGACATAGAAGGCTATAATGGAGGGTGACAATAGTGGTGACCCGTTACATTCTAAGACCATTCTGGAAAATGACAATTGAGCTGAGCTGTGAACCAGAGCAGGCTTCTAAAAACAAGGCAGTGGAAGAGTTAGGTTTCAAGTGAGGATAGCCAAAACTGGTTCAAGGGCCCTATCACAGCATTTCTCAAATTGCACTCCAATTGTCCCCCTAATGACTGTCTCAATTTTTGTAGGGAAAGTCCATGTCTTACTTATCTTTACATCACTAGCATATACCCTAGTGTCTGGCAAACAGACTTTCAAAACATGCTTGCTAAACGAACAAGGGCAAAAATGTTCCTAGCTTTAAGAAAAATTTACAAGAGTGACTGGATGTGGAACATTGAACACTGTGATGGACAAACGCTATTCTAACCTGACAAATGCAACAGAGTGGCGGGAGTCTTGGCAGGACAGGGTCTGTAACGGCTTGGGGTGTGCCAAGTGAGACACGCTCATCCCACTTTTGCATCATTTGCAACTACTATCATTTGAATGATCATGATC
Source organism: Otolemur garnettii (assembly GCF_000181295.1). Classification (NCBI taxonomy): domain Eukaryota; kingdom Metazoa; phylum Chordata; class Mammalia; order Primates; family Galagidae; genus Otolemur; species Otolemur garnettii. The sequence goes on along the minus strand of NW_003852427.1, from coordinate 13,751,397 downwards.
GTGTCTGCTGATGTGCATCGGGGGGTTGAAAACCTTCTGCAGGGAGAAAAAAAAACTCTCACCACAAACACCGCAGATGTTCATCTATACCAGCCAATCTCATGGTCCAGAAGGGCCCAACCTATGCCAGACTGCAGACAAGAGCCACGAGAGGTTTGAAAGAGAATTTGCTCTTAGGGAAAATTATGACTCCATGCCCTCTGGGTGAGGGGCATTTCTATAAATGGAACTGTACCCTGGAAGTGAGAATGATGTAGCTTAAATATTATACCCTTATATTCATTTGAATAAAGTAAAAAAAAAAAAAAGACAGAAAATTATGACTCCCAGTACTCAGCCAGAGCATGCATGTAAAGGAAGGGGCGGTTTACAGCCATGAAAACCTGTTCTCAGCCAGAAGCTTTGAGACACAGGAGAAAAACAGTCGTACTATGAGCTGGAAGTACTGTTTCGCTGAATTCAACATCTCATGACCAAAACACCAGCTATGGCAACCTCCAACAGTGTAACATAGAAGTAGAAAGGTTTTTTTGCTTCATTTACGAAAGCTGGCTGAACTGCAATAATCCTGTAAATATTAAGAACAGCGTTGGGCCAATGGACTGTCATTGTGGCCCTCCCTCTGCTGGAGGAAGAAGTAGCTTAGTCAGAAACGAGCTCCAGGCCAGCCGTGGAGGGGGAGATCTGGCTTGCTGGGAGCTACAGTAATTAGCAAGATCAATGAATTTGTAAGAACACTTGGAGTCTTCTAAAGAATCTCAGAGTTTCCTGGAGTATAAAACCTGTGCAAAGTATACTTTTACATCCAAGTATGTAGCAATTTGTGAATATTAGCAATTTGTGAATAATAGCAAATCATGGCTGTAAAGGAAATTAATAGAAAGAAGGGTTAGTTTAGCATAATCTAAACATCCCTATACTATAACATATGTACTTTTTGGATCTATAAAGAGTTGAAATTTGGAGAATCTTATAGTTTAAATGATTGGTATTTCTTAAACTAGTATTTCTCAGTGGATGGTGAATATATAAAGATGTACCTAAGTCACCTAGGAAAACTTTTCAAATTAAATTTCCCCACTCCTCCTTCTGTATACAATTTCCAACCCCCATGATTCCAATATACAGTAGAAACTTCATACTTGACCATCTCCCTACATTGACCACCTCCTGAAGTTGACCTAATTTGCAGAGACTGGACATGCACCACGTGTACGTTTCAGTATAGGAGGCCTAGTTTCTCACATTGACCACCTCTGTATGTTGACCAGTATGTTACAGTCTGTTGGGTGGTCAACTTACAGTGGTTTGAGAGCTAAGATCAGCTATTTGTTTTGTAAAATTATACATTCTCCTTATTATCCTCTATCTCCTAAATGATTCATTACTCTAATATCATTGGCCTCACTCAGCCTAGGCTTTCACTAAAACCACAGAGAAAATCAGAATTGATACCATTTGTAAGCACCGGAAAGGCAGGTAATTGAGCATATCTCTGGATGCAAGTAAGAGAAAAACAAATACAACAAATACAAAATGCTTTCAAGTTGAAGTGTTTTAACTATTGCACATAGAAATAAATCTGAAGATAATGTGGCCACAGACCAACATCATGGAAAATACAGACTCTTTACCTTTTTTATTTATGTTGTCCATAGCACATCACTGTCCTCATGGTTTCGAGATAGCTAGGACCCATGCACGTAAGTGTAATGTCATCCAAAAAAAAAAAAAAAAGAAGTATTTCTTCCTGTGAACTTATTTTTGCTGGGTGCAGTGACTCATGCCTGTAATCTTACCATTCTGGAAAGCCAAAGAGAGAGGATTGCTTGAGGCCAGGAGTTCAAGACAGGCCTGGGGAATAGTGAGATCACGCCTCTAAAAGAATAGGAAAAAACATTAGCTGGGCACAGTGATGTGTACCTGTAGTCCTAGCTACTCAGGAGGCTGAGGCAGGAGGATCTCTTGAGTCTAGGAGTCTGAGGTTGCAATGCCCTCTAGCCAAGGCAACAGAGTCAGACCCTCTCAAAAAAAAAAAAAAAATTCATTGAGAAAAATATTACAACAAACTCTCTGCTATATTTTCTTTAATTTCCATTGCTGGCATTGTATCACAAGCACATCCCCAATCACTGGCAAGGGTATGGCCCGCATGACTGGTACAACTAATCTTGCCTGCTCATTACAACCTGTAGGATACCAAGGACCGGAGATCCTCATTTAACTAACATGGGGGGGCCTGAGTGCCAGACATCACCCTAATTGTAGTAAGGCTTTATTAACCTCTGGGAGTGAGGCTTGTAATATCTCAAACACCTGCTCACACAGAGGAAGTAATTGAATAAAAGCAGGGCTGCATTAAGAAAAAGGAAGAGAAGATGGATTTCAGGTGGGCCACAAAACGTACCACAGGCGTGCCGAGCTGTTTCTTGAAAGAAGGTCCATGGGAGAAATGAGCAATTTTTTTTTTTCAATCCAAAAAGGCAAAAGATCTTTTCCATTTAAATTCAGGTTTTTTCATTTTTAATAACTAAAAGATTAACCATCATAAAATGACAATAAGATCCCCAATGGAGACTCCTTCCTCATAAAATTGTTCGAACACACGTAATGTCCTCCCCTAAGATAAAATCAAATTTAGAAATATTTAATAACAGGTTTGATATCTGCTTTGGGTAACACCATTTCAGTGATCTCCAGGGAGAACTCAAGTTTTCGCTTCACTCTCTCTGTCGTACCCAGGGAAGTCTGGTGCTAGAAATGAGGTCAAGTTGAAGGAGGGGGCGAAGGGTGTTGAACTTTTGGTGCTGAAGGAAAAGGTTTAATCTCTATGCCTATGTGGAGGCAGTTTCTCTGTAAACTTGAGTTTCCTCTGCTGTTAAAATAATGATAGTAACAGCAGCCCCAAAAGGTTCTAATGAGGATTAACTTAGATCAGCGGTTTTCAAACTTAGCACGTGTAAGAATCACCCAAAGGATGATTGTTGACCACCTAAGGCTGGGTCCCCCCTCCCCAGTGTTTCTGATGCAGGAAACCTGGGATGGGGCCTGACAATTTGCGTCAGGTCTAGAGGACAGACTTTGGGAGCCACTGATTAAGATCATAAAAGCAAGTTAATTAGCACAATTTGGGGGAAATAAAACAATCTACTTTGGAAAAAAGACTTTACTCAGGAAATAATTGGGAATCAACCAGCAAATATATATTAGCTATTATTTTTAAGCCACCTTATATAAAAACCTCAAAAAATTAATTATGTTTTGGAGTTTTTAAAATAAACCATCTATTATGTCATCTCTAATTTAGGCAAAGGGTTTGTTCTGACATCAGCCATGGATCTTTCAAAATGTAATGACAACTCCATGTCAAGGCATGCAAGAGGTTTCGGTGATGTGAGTATTCCTATCTCTTAGAATGTTTATTCACTAGTATGTGAATTCATTGCAAAATCTATACCTAGAAAATTCTGGACTGGACTTTCCCCTCACTCTGATTACTTTTGTAGTAGGAAACCTCAACTTTTACTGCATTATTAGCCAAACTGGCCATTTGATAGACAATTGTTCTTTTCAGCACCCACCTCAGATACTGATCAGCGGGAGTGTGAAGAATCCTAGGAAGTGATAGTTCTTGCACCAAATGAGCTATGAAATAATTGTATTATCTTGCCTGGTCAATAATAATTTATCCTTCTCATCATCAGGGTTAAGTGAATTGCTCTTCTAGATTAGTAAATTCCAAATGATGGTTGTACAATCCTTAACTCACTTTTGTATGCATATTTTACATGACCCCTACAGCCTCACTTTATCATCACTGCAGGCATCTCACAGATATGAAAACAAAGAGCTAGACTGCTTGTAATTGTATAATACAGTTTTGTTCACCTGTCAATTGCAGGACTAAGGATGAAATTTGGGTCTCTGTACGCACAATGTGAGCTCAAAGATGAAGTCTGGAGAACTTTTAAAAATCAAACATAAGATTTGGAGTATTTTAGCATCTCATTTTTCATTTGACAGTTCAGTTAAAACTGAAAAAGTAATACCTGTCTGTTATTAGAAATCAGAATATACAGGAAAAAATAAAAATAATAATTAGCATCACACCTTATCTAACCTACCCAAAGGGGACCATTATAACATCTAGGGGCATAATCAACTTTCCAAGCTCCCCCCACCACACTATGTGCAAACCAAACCTCTATATTGTTGAAATTGTTGTCATTTACCAATATATTATGATCATATTTCCATGTTAATAAATGAACTCTTTTAACAGAATAGTGGTTCATTGTTTGAAAGCACTATACTTTGCTTAACCAACTGTTAGGTGATTTCCAAATTTTGCTTTTTCAAAGAGTGCTCCATGAATATTCTTGGAGTAGAATCTTTCCCACATCCTTAGTTATGGCCCTGGGAAAAATTCCCAAAAGCGGAATTATGTCAAAAAGCATGCACAGTTTAAGTCTTTTGATACATATTGCCAAATTGGCCTCAGGAAAGGTTTTACTAAATTACTTGCCAGTCCTCAACCCATAAGCACACCACGTCCCCTTTATTGCTATTGCAGACTATTTATTTGGCTATTGATAGGTTTCCTCTGGTCAAAGTATCTTATGTTCTGTGCTTCCACAAAAGAAGCTTTGAATAGTTCAATAAGAACACCTGGAAAAAACCTCTTTCCATGAACAAGGTTGGGAGATTATGCAAACAAAATTGATAGAGCTCTTTCATGTAACCCCATTCTCTCAAAATCCCATGGGTACCTTCCACCTCCACCTTCCCAGCTTTACCATGGGCCACACCTTATTCTAAGTCTTTATGAGTCAAATAATTTATCTTCATAATATCTCTTTAAGAAGAGATGCTGTTATCATCCTCCTTTTAAAGATGAGGAAATGGAGGCACATCTTGGCCCATGGTCTCATGGGATATATCAGAATTGAGATGTGAACCCAAGTGGTCAGTCTTCAAAGTAAGAAAAAAAATGAAAGAAACATGGAGAGAGAAAGTGACAGAGATAGAATCGGGAGGGAAACAGAGGTGGTGTTCCAGAATGAGGAGGGGACAATTTTGATAGTGTCAAATTGGATAATGAAAGTACGTTTTGTATTTATTATTCCCACTAAGATATTAAAAAATACTAAACTAACATGATCCAAAGCACTGAAAATGCTGCTGAGCTAGTTTCTAAAGCATCATTCCTAGGCCTTGCAAGGGACAAAACCAGGCTTGCTAGAACCCAAGATCTCTGTGTCAGAATGAATCATTTCAGGAGCCTCAGCCCATAAAGAAAGCTGGTTGACTTCTCTGCCTCCACCAATTTATGGCTCACAATAGGCAAACTAAATCATGTAAAGTTCTGATGAGCAAAACCTGTTTTCTTGACCAGTTATATGAGTGTTTTCCAGGTAAGAGAATAGAACAAGGAAAGGCATGGCAATTCTTTTAAAAACAAAATATCAGATAAGCTATCATGTCTGCGCCCAAATTCCTGGAGGAGATCGCACAAGACTGCTCCTTAATTCTGGTGCAGAAAGAATATATATTGTGCCAAGTCGAACGTTACTGACCTCTGGGAACTTGAGGGCATTTCTGAATAGAAACCCTTCTTCAAAGAATATAAATAAATAATGTGTACCTGTGTTGATATTTTATTGAGCTGTGTGCTGCTTAAGATTTGAGATAAACTAATAGCATGATTCGTTAAAGCAAGTTAGACCATTATCAGCCCTTGACAAAAAACGATTTTTGTTCAGAAATTGCAAATGCTATATCACGGTTTGATTCTTCCACCTCTTACCCAGTTGCAGCACATTCTTTTTTCCTAAATTACTACTTTCCACTGACCCTTTCCCCCCAGAGCTATGCCTTTTAAATTGGAAATTAGTTTCTACTATTTCCAGACATCACAATATTACAGCACTAACTAGATTTGGGGAAGGTTAGAAAAGTAAGGTGGTTAGGTAAGAAAAGGATTTAAAAGATAAGTAAATATTATGCTTTGGGTTTTTTAATTGCCTTTTAATTTTAATAAATTTTAATTATTATGGATAAAAATAGTTAAATATCTTTACACAGTAAATGTAATGTTTTGATACATACAATGTGAATTAATCAAATCAGGATAATCGGGGTATCCATTCCCTCAAACGTGTATCATTTTCTTATGTTAGAAACATTCTAATTCCATCCTTTAGTTAGTAAATTTGATTTTAAAGTATACCCTAACTTATTCTTGATTTTATTCACTTTGTTATGTGATCACATATAATTTATTCCAACTATATTTTTGCTCTTATTAACCATCCTCACTTTGTGCCCTCCTCCCCACTAATTTTCCCATCTCTGGTAAACAAGTTTCTACTCTCTATTTCCATAAGGTCAATTGTTTTTTATTTTATTTTATTTTTTCATTTATTTATTTATTTTTATTTAGTTATTGAGACAGAGTCTCACCACGTTGCCCTCAGTAGAGTGCTATGGCATCACAGCTCACAGCAACCTCCAACTCCTGGGCTTAAATGATCCTCTTGCCTCAGCCTCCCAAGTAGCTGGGACTGCAGGCGCCTGGCACAACGCCCAGCTATTTTTAGAGACGAGGTCTCGCTCTGTCTCAGATTGGTCTTGAACCTGTGAGCTCAGGAAATCCACCCACCTTGGCCTCCCAAGTTCTGGGATTACAGGCGTGAGCCACTGCACCGAGTGATCAATTGTTTTTACTATCTAGCCCCCACATATGAGAGAGAACATGCGAGAATTTCCTTTCTGTGCTTTATTTCACTTACCATTAAACATTGTCTTTTAGTTTTTGTCTTCTCCCCAACTTGAATGTGTCTCAAGTTTCTCCGAATCCTCCTCTCTTCTTCTGAGGATTAGCCATAGAAGACAGTGAGGAGATAGCACACTGCGTTCTTGACAGACAGACAGCGCTGGTCCTGATGGCTTCGCTCTGACCAGAGAGAGAGGCGGATGAGAAGGCCCCACCCTTGGAAAGCACACGGCTGATATGCACAGGTTCCTCGGGGGACGGAGTGTAGGATTCATCTCCTTGAGAGAAGTAGGTCATTCTACGTTCCGAGCTTATGCAGCCTCATCTTCCTCCTCAGTCTAATTCTGAAACAGCCTTTCTATGTATTCATCCCGGGTTTAATTTTCCTATCATGTTTTCAAGTGCCAGTAAAATTCTGAAGCACACAGAAAATGTAAACCAGATGTCTACTTCAGGCCACAAGCAAAAACATACAGTAGACTCACATTTTTTGCTATAATTTCTTTTTTTCTTTTTCTTTTTGAAAGTAGCCTTAGACAAATAACCAACTCAAACAACAGCAATGGAAATGATGGAACAGTAACTTCAAATGCAACTTCCTTCATTTCTTTTAATAGATGAACTACTTCCACTGGTATTACCATGATTTGCCCCAGAGGAGAAAGTAAATAAAAGATAAAATTTCATGTAAGGCTGTCTACTATAGTCAGTGAAATGGCTTAGAGTAAAAATAACCAAATATTGGAAACTTGCTAAAATATTATGGTAAACTATTATGTGCCCATTACATTAATCAGACCCTGTTCAATACAGGCCCATCAATTCCCAGGATCGTATTATTTACTCTTCTTACCAAAGGACCTAAATGAAAATGAAATGAACCGTTGCAACCATCTGTTCATGAAGATGTCTCCTTTTAAGAGTCATCCTTCAGGCTCAGCGCCCATAGCACAGGGGTTACCGCACCAGCCACATACACTGAGTCTGGTGGGTTCAAACCAGGCCCAGGCCAGCTAAACAACAATGACAACTGCAACTGGGAATGGCTGGGCATTGTGGTGGGTGCCTGTGGTCCCAGCTACTTGGGAGGCTGAGGCAGGAGAATCACTTGAGCCCAGGAGTTGCTCAAGTGCCTGGCAGTCTACCAAGGGAAACGTAGTGAGACTCTGTCTCAAAAAAAAAAAAAAAAGTCATCTTTCAAAGATACCTCTAAAGTTGATGAACTACTTTCCACTAATGTTTGATTTGGACCAGACACTCAGGGTTCTTGCGTGTCTTTGTAACATCTAAGAGCTTAGTTATGAAATACAACTTCACTAATTCAGATTGTTTGTGGAAAGGCTAACATGTTTAAACTATGAGGGTTTTTTTGAAACTCAGTTGGTTATTATGAGACTGTGGCTTTGAATAGCTACCATCATGTAAAGTACTCCGTGCCCTTAGGACGCTTATCTTCTGTGCAATTATTTATTAGGTTCTGTTTGGATTCTTCCCTTTTTAGATATGATTTTTACTCAGTGAATAAAATCTGTGCTTAGCCTGAGGAACACAGAGAGTATCATTTTATAGGTAAAAGATTAAAAAATAAAAGTGCTATTACAACATGGCCTTTAGCCAGAAGGACAATTTATTCCTGTCCACTGACGGCCCTAATGTACTTCCTCTTGTACCCTCTCTCATGCTTGTTACCTAGAGAACATAACTTGGGATTAAAGTTATAAGATGATTTTTTTTTTTTTTTGAGACACAGTCTTACAATGTCCCCTTCAGTAGAGTACTGTGGTGTCACAGTTCACAGCAACCTCAAACTATTGGCCTTAAGTGATTCCCTTGCCTCAACCTCCCAAGTAGCTGGGACTACAGGCACCCGCCACAATGCCCGGCTGTTGTTGTTGTTGTTGTTGTTGTTGCTGTTTTTTGTAGTTGCCATTGTTGTCTAGCAGGCCTGGCTGGGTTTGAACCTGCCTGGCTCAGTGTATCTGCCAGCGCCCTAAGCACTGAGCTACCGGCACCAAGCCTACAAGATGATTTTCTACCTTTCATGAGGGCCTTGTCTCACTAACTTTATTATTATATTTATTATTATACTTATGAATGGGGAAGAAAGCTAGAACCCAGGTAGTTTTAGAATTCCAAAACACGGTGAGAACCTTAAGTTTCAAAAGCTGAAAGTGAGTTTTCAAAAACAGGCTTTATATATATCAAGCATAATCACCAAAATGATTTTGAGTTAAAAACAGAATTTCTTTGTCAAGCATGAAAAGTAAGCAATATTATTCAGCTTGCTACACACAGGCAAAGATGCAGATGCAATCTTCACAACTATTTTTTGAAGCTTCTTGAAACTCATGTGGCTACATGAAACCAACAGTCTTTCAGAATCAATGAAAAATAAGCCTAATGAGGTTCTTCAAATCAATTAGCGCAACATATGACCTAAAATGGAATACAAATTATTGCCAATGGTGAAATATAGGTGATTCCTTGCAACCCAGGAGAGAGCATAACCTGGCTCAGGTTACCTCTGCCTTTAAGCAGTTATTGGACTATAATGATAAACGTTTAAAGAATTCTAATTTCTATTTAAAAAATTTCAAACTCCCAACCTGATCTGAGCTTTGCTTCGGCTGGACGTTCTTTCAACAGTGTTTTGCTGGCAGGCCCTTTTGCTTTCATAAGAGAAGGACCCCATGGAATTATCGTACTATGAAACACTTCCTTGCCCACCTACCAAATTTATATTGATTATTGACTAAACCATTCGAAGGAAAATTATGTTCTCATTTAAGAAAAGTGGGACTTGATAATTTTTCCTAAAAATATATTGTTGAACTAAGATGTGGAAAACTAAGCACAATACTAATAAATATACTTATAGAGGGAAGTGTAAAGGAAATCATTCCCATATCTTAGAAAATTTGTTCTTTCAAAAAGAACCAGTCAAATGGAGAGAGAGAGAGAGAGACACTGACTGATAGGAAGGGTAGCTCATTGCACCGTGGAACAATTTGATAGCTAAATAAAACTTTCAATCTTGGTTCCCATTATCTTTGCCTTATTCGTTTAACTTCATTTTTCCTTTGTCACTGACCAAAGTTCAATCATTGTTTTTTTCTTTCTTTGTTTTTATTTCAGAAGAATCTGGAACGTGCAATTGAGTTTCATATTTGGGAAGAAAAGAATTGCATGGGTAAGGGAATCAAGAGAAAGTGGTAGGGAGAATTTTCACCAGTCTGGCTTCTGCCTCCTAGGACCTCCTGGCTCGTGTCTTAGAAACTGCAAACCCACATACAAAGGTAAACTTGGCTCTGCTTTAAAGACTAGTTTACTTTACTAAGTATATGACCCAGCAATATTATTTTCAAATTTTTTAGCTCCAAGAAAGCAGGAAAATGTTGTAAAGGGAATGAATTCAACATAAAATGTAAACAACTTGTCCCCTAGGAACTAGATCTTTATGAAGAAATAGAAAGTTGATACATGTCCACAGTGAATCTGTATTTTCTCAACATCAGTAGGGAATCTGTCATGTTTCTCATAAATCCCCACCTTAATAAGCACCAAAGCTTTTTTAGCCATTTAAAAATATTACACACTTTGCTGCCTTCTAAAACATAGATTTTCTTTCATTTTTTTCTAGATCCCTTGCTGTCACTTTTTCTACACTGACAGGCTTAGAGGCTATTGAAGAGTGTAGAGTTATATGCCTTTACCATATATGTCCTTGAAATGTAATATCGTTGTTTTAAAAACTTTTGACTATGCCTAATCGCTTTTTTTTATTCACTATATTGGCTAAGTTCTACGGTACGCCTTGTTATACGGGCCTCTTTCTCAATTCTGCTCCAGTCTAACTAAACCATTTCATTTCTAAATGGTTATTTCTGATCTGCTGAAATCTCAGAAATACGATTTTAAAATACCCCCCTGAAAAATCTGTTAAAAGTAAACATAAACCGAATAGATGCTTTAGTGTTGGCAAAGATTATAATATTGTGGCTTCTCAGCAGCCTTTGCAAGTCCTACTTTTTGCCATTTTGCTGTTCCTTGAGCAGTAGAGCTGTCCCCTCACTTCATGTGTGTGAAGTGTCACGTGGTCTGTGTGGCTGTTTGTGGGTTGTGTTGTTACTCGAGATGAATTTTGTCATTCCAATAAATTTTCATCTTAAAAAGAATTTAGTAGATCTTTCCAATCATGCTGCACGTGTATTTTTGACTTCAGTGACCTTCTATCACCAAACTAAATTAATGTGAAACAGAACATATGTGGCAGGGATGAAGGGGTGATCTGATGCATTCAGAGTAAGCCTAGGTCAATGTGTGACTTCAGGTCATATTGTGAATTCATATGTGGGTAAGCCTGTGCGAGGTGGGTGCACAACACACACGTACACACAGGTGCACACACTCACGTGGGCACTGACCCTCAGAGGCCCGTATGGTTTGTTATCCAGCAACTAAATCCGGTTTCCTCTCCTAACCTGAATACATTCAAGACTGATTCTTGAGCAGCACCTGTGGCTCAAAAGTAGGGCACTGGCCCCCTGTACCGGAAGTGGCAGGTTCAAACCCAGCCCCAGCCAAAAAAAAAAAAGAAGACTGATTCTTTTCCCTCCCCAAATTCCATGTATAATATGTTATACAGAGGGTGCTTTGTTCTTGGATATTATTATAAAAAGCAAAAGATCCCCAGAGCCAATAAATAGGTAATCTCCACAAAGCGTTTTGGCAAAATAAAGAAAACAGAGCAGTGTTTCAGACAAAACAAGTATCTATAGATCCACTGAAGAAAGTCCAACATGTCACTCTAACACCCTAGTGTTATTACTTTCCTCTAAATGACTCCCCTTTTCACATTTTCCTCTTCCTCTTCTTTTTATATTCTATTACACAGTTTTTTAACTATTAGAGTGTCCTCCTCCCCTTCAGCCAATACTGAAAGTAATCTTAGGAAATGGGGTGATTAGAGACTGCATCATTACTCCGGGGAAAAATGAAAAACACCACCCCGGCCGTCGGCATCACTCGAAAAAGGGAGAAAACGCACTTGAATAAATGCTGACTTCAGCCACAATCATCATTGCCCAGACAGTTGCTGTCCAATCAGTCAGAGATCCTCTCATCTATTTATCTTGAAATATATATTAAATGCTTAGTTGCACTTTCATTTATGAAGAGTTTATGCAATCAGTAGCCATCTTGGAGCACAGAGGAAAGACATAACGTATCTCACCTGCTAATCATTAGGCAGGGTGGGGCTTCATCTATTCCAAACCACTATGAAGTACCTCTGAGATGAAGAGCAGACATCGTCTCCACTAGTGAGAGAGTAAATTGATTCCAAAGTTCTGAAATACTTGGAAGTGTTTAGGATGACCCTAGGCTACTCACACACACTTTATTTTTTATTTTATTTTATAGATATTTTTATTAAGTCATATACACAGAGATCATGAATACATTTATGCATATGTGGGGTACTGGGTGTTGATTTTTTTATACAATCTGACATGCTTACATCCAACCAATCAACATAGCTTTCACCTCATTGACTTGATTGTGTTAAGATATTTATGTTCTACACTTGACAGATTTGACTTGTACCCTTGCCATATGCTCCATAGGTGTGGTCCCGGCTTTTACCCTCCCTCTATCAAACCTCCCTCTGCCCCTCCCTTCCCACTCCATTTATAGTTGTGTTCTATCTTTCATAAGAAAGTGTGAGTGAATATAAGTTGGTTTCATAGAAGTACTGAGTACCTTGGATACCTTTTCCTCCATTCTTGAGACGCTTTACTCACTCAGTTGGAGAATATGTTCCAGGGTTGCTGTAGACTCTTAACTAGGATCATCACCCTGGAGAGATTTGACATGGGCACCTTAGACACTGTAAGAACATTTCGTTCTCCCCTCTCTCCCCATTTCCATCCTTTCACTCATCTGCTAATTTGCCTATGGCTTAGATACTAAATTTGAGGGCTTAAATGTTAAGCCTTAATTTAGTGAATATCAATTTTCTCTAATGCCCATTCATTTGTCAAACATTTGTGAAGCACAAAGAACACAGACTCCAGGAAGTGGTTTGGAGATGCTGAATCCACAGCCGTGGAATGCAAAAAAAGCCCCCAAATGGGGCCAGCATGGGGAAAAGTTTTAAAATAGGCAATTTGTTTTTGCAGTCTTCTCTTCCCTGATTTCCTCATTATGTTTCTATATTCACCCACTCTTCACCAAATACTCTTAGGGAAAGCTGAGGATTTTCCGAAGGGTTTGCCCAATATTTGATTGCTTTAGACCCACATGTTATGTTCATCAGCACCTGGAAGTGCCTCTTCTCCTGCCTCCTGTTGCTCTTTCTTGAAATTTCCACTTCTTTTTCTTTTTCTCTGCTTACTCGTTCATTATTTCTCTCCTTGAGATCTCCCTGTCTCTCTCACTCCGTCTAATCCTCCTATTTCTTTTACATCTTTGGTAGCAAGAGGAAGTGTCAGCACATAGTGGAAAACTCGAAAGAGCAGGATGGAGGGAATCAGCACAGACACGGCCGCGTCTCCCAGCCCAGGATGCTCCACTGCCTGGGCCCTGAGCTTTCAGCTCCGATGCAGAACACGTAGAATAAAAAAGAATAGTGTTTCAGGGAAGGGCGAGTTCTGCGAAAACAGCTCTTGAGATAATTGTCCTCGTCTGCTCTTCGGGGTTGTAAGAAAATAGGAGATAGTAGCCGTGCTTCTATGACCAGGTTTATTTTGTCAATAGAGATTTAGAGACAAAAGGAGCCAGTTCCCATGACCCTGAGACTAGCCTTGTTGGTTGCCATTTATGTGGTGTCATCATTGATCATATTGTTCAATGATCGAGTTCAGATTCCTCACAAGTCACCGTATATTCCCTTTGTCTAGTTTGCAAAGAGTCCCCTCTCTCTTCCGGATTCTGCTCTCTGTGACCAGAGCCCTGCCAATAACCCCAGTGAAAGTCCCCTGTGATGCCTTGCCCTGATAGTGACTAAGTGGTCCCTTCAGCAGCCAAGTCCTATTAATAATATTTTCCTCTTCTCCACTTCCCTTTCCTAGAAATGTGCCAGTTGTTTTGAGTCAAGACAGAAGCTGCTAATACAGCTGATTGTCTTAACATATGGCGCCTCATGGAACTAAGGAAATATCACGGCATGCTCCAGCAGTTCAGAAATAAAAACTATCCCGATATGAGATGAGTTACTATATTCGATATTCACTCCAGCTTCAATTAAGGACATCACCGAGAGAGGCATTTCCTCCTGCTTAATCATCTTTTTCTTTGTCCTGGTAAGTTATTTCTGGCCGAAAACCCAAAGATTGTTAAGCTGCTGCCTCATTTCTAAGTATTTCACCTGGATGGGATTTGTGTCTATTCAGGCCAAAAAGGAAAAAAAAAAAAAAAAGAAAGAAATCATGTCTCTCAACAAAATATTTGGTCCCTTGAATGAATTGAATCTCTGAGCACAACATTAGAGAAAATGAAAGTATTGGCTCAATATTTTTAAGGGTGTGTTCTCCTATAAATCTGTTGACCAGATATATCCTGGGAGCCTTCCCCAGGGTCCATGCGACTCAGAACTGGTTCCACCAAGCCACCTGTCACTCAGCTTCATCAAGATGAGATAAAGGCAAAACTTACTGCTGAACTCTCAGCAAAGAAAATTATTTGTCAAGGAGACAGCTGACTTAGTTAAGAAATTCTTGTGCCCTGTTGTGATAGTCTCTCCCATAGCTAGTAATTCTGTTAACTTACTAATTATAATATTTTTACTGAATTCTAATAAAAAAAATTTGGATCCTTAAATTTTCGTGGGCTGCATTCTAAAATATTGCTTGAGGGTTTGAAGTGTTTCTTAAATTCTATAATTAGAAATAGCTCTGATTTGAAAGGAGAACAATTCTGGTTAGTTCAATAGTAATTTTTTTATATTTAGATATATTTCCATTAGTGTCATACAGAAGCCTAAATGTGAAGATTAGCCAAAATAGACCCTAATCTTTAAAATAAGAAACATGCTCAGGCAACAATGCTTTACATGTATACAACCACGATTTTCTAAGTCCCTGAATGCTACAGAAATAAGTTCTTCAGATTATATGATAAACTAGATACTTAAATAAATCCATATTCAAAATAACCATAATAGCATGACCAAATAAGAAATATTCCCAATAGGGAATCAACTGAAGAATCCTTCAGATATGAAGGAACCTGTGAAATACAGAAAACAAGGTAAGTTTGGTTAAGGAAACCACAGTTTAAACCACACACAGGCTGGTGAGGTGAGTATGTTTCCAGGGGTTCAGGAGAGGGCCCCAGACAACTATTAGACATGAGAAATTGTGTCAGAAGCAGATATGCCCCCGGACATCTTTCTCTTTCCCCATTTGTGTTGGCTGCAAAAGCACCATCCATAGAGGAATGCCGAAAGGTGGGAGTGTCCCTCCTAGTTTTAAACTATGTGAACTATGTGTAAACCGTGTCCATCACAGCGCTCACCCCCTCACCTCACCTTATGTCCTGTGGACAGGACAGCAGGACAACCTCTGATAATTAGAACAGCCTCCAACAATGGGGATACAAAAAGGACCAAGGGATTGAGAATCACCACGGGTTCAAGAAAAACCATACCATGAAAGACAGGCACAAACAAAACAAGCCCAGAAGCCCTTCTCCCTCTGGAATAGCGAAGAAACAACAGAGGGAGAAACTCTTAAACAGGGAGGACTGAGGAGCTGGTATCTTTAGAGAGAGTTGAGAAGACAGTGTATTCGGGAAAACAACTGGAAATGTTATTTGTTTAAAAAATGAGTATTAAAAGTGAAGTTAGCAAATGAACTAATAGTAAATAGTAGAACAGAATTATAGACCTAAAGGTCAAGAAAACACATGACATGGAAGTTGAAATTAAAGACAGAGGTTTGGAGGGACATGAGGATAAAAACCAACCCATCAGGTAGAATGAACACAAACCTGGTGACAGAGACACTAAAAGCTGTGACTTCAGCATTTTACAAGGTCTCCCTGTAACAAAACATCTGTACCCCTTAATATTTTGAAAAAAAAAAAAAGAAGTAAATAATACAGGAAGAAGCTTAAAATATAATTGACATAATCTGAAAGGATTAGGAAACAACAAAATAATCTACTCAAAATTTAGCACTGGAATGGCTCCTGTGAGGAGCCAAAATTGGGCACACACATGCACGCCCATGTGTGCACAGACACAGAGGCTATCTTTTCCAACATGGAGTACAATGTTCTCTTTGTTAGGATTCTATTTCCTATAGCAAAGAGAATATTGCCACAAAACAGAGTATTTGTGATAAAGCCAGCCACTCAGAAAACAGCCAGACTTTCTGGCAAAAGCAAAAATAAAGGGCAATGATACAACTGACAAGATTGTTGTGACCTACAGCCACAAACTGCCTCAGCATAACTGCTCTGGACTCTTTTTCCCTACAGCAGAATTCAAAGTGGTTAGATCTTATCAAAATTCCAAGTATGCAAGTTCCTGCTGAAGCCAGTGGATCTTAAAGAAGAAATTCTCTGAGGGGCAGTTGGAAAATCAACAAACCCAGAAGTTCAGCTATTTGTATTGGCCCCTCCCCACACTGGACCTCCTTCTCTAGGCCTCCCTGGAGGAGAGGGCTTTAGAGCTTTTATAAATGTTTCTGCACTGGAAACAGAAAACTTGAAATGTATGCACTACCAGAATGACATAGCGCTGAGCTCATTGATTTTAAGTCAGTCTGAGGAAGAAGGGACAGGATTTGCTACAGAGGCAGCTGCATGGATTTGCTTGCTTCTTAACTGGTCAGGTTCCTTGGACCCTGTGGGAAACAACCCCAGGAAGAATCAGAGGTGCAGAAACTCTCTCTAGATCCCAATTAACAGAACAACAGCCATGAATATAGATACTAGTCAGAGGGGCATGGGCGGCACTTGGGACGGCCCTCCTTTATGGGGATGTCCTTTCATGCAGACACACAGGTTGCAGATACCCAAGATTTCAATTTCTCAATAAGCAAAAAATAATAGATTCCTGAAAGCAGTTCTTAAATTCTGATTTAATTCATTTCAGGAAAGTGAATTGAAGTATATGTATGGTATATGTATAATATATAACATAATAATCTTATATGTGTCCATAATTTGTTTTAATTGTGCTACAGAAATGGCAAACAAGGGCAGCCTTGCTTACAAAGGTCTCTTCGAGTGAGCAGAAAAGTTTGTACCCAACATAGTAGCCTTGGAAAAGCCATGTTATCTTTGTAATGGAACTAGCAGTTTGAGGAGGAACTTGGGAATTCTCATTAATTATGAATATGCCCCAGTTTCCCTAACCATCAAATATATAATGTCACTCTCAGAATTAACCTGAAAGTAACAATATGGAAAAAAATGAGAAAATATTAATAAATACTAATAACAAAGTATCATCAATTAAACCATGACCCTGAAGTGAAATCCTCAAGGAATAAATATAAGGTCCTCTGAGCACTGTTTTTCTTTTCAACCAGGTAGACATGAAATCAATTCACAGAATTGATATTTAATAGTGATTGTATTGGCTTAAATTATACCAGGAAATGTGACCAATTTGTTTGAAGAAGAACATTTTATAAAAAGAATGCTAACAATTGAATTTATGGACTGATTAAAAGGGGGGAGTTTTATGAAATAGTACGCAGGGGGAGACCTGGTGTAAGTTACCAGGAATTCACAAATCCCACATTCAAATATTTAAACATAAACAAAATCCATCAAGAAAGCAGAAAAAAAGTGTTCCATGAGGTGCAAAAGAAATATGGTTAGAAATGACAGAAATAACTGACAAAATAATTGAGCGTAAAAATGGAAAAAATAATAGAAGCCTATAATTTTGATGTATTAAAAGCTCCATTTCAACCAAATTCCAGAATGCCCGGATAAGGAGAGTAAACTTGCTCCAAAAGGACGTAAGAAAATAATTTGCTATGCCATGTATAAAGTAGAAAGCTGCCAGAACAAGAAAAGGCTCAAAGGTTTCCAATACTGCTCGTCCTGTACCCTTCTTCCCATAACCATCTAAGTTCCATTTTAAAAATTCAATGATATATCATGACCATAAACCTCGGAGGCTGTTTTCCTAGCAAGAAAGATCAACATTTGTTCAGTCTTACATTGGATTCATTACTCTGGCCCCAAACTGGGCTGGACAGGCAGGCCTGATGTGACCACAGCCACTAACGGTATTTCTTCTCCCTCCTACAGTTTTATTTTCTTCCTCCTTCAACAAGAAATGGATTTTGTACATGAAATGTCGCCTGAGGACCACCTTACCCTAGAGCAGCCAGATGACTCTACTTACCTAAATCCCGGCCTTCCAACTTCCCTTCCCCCCCTCCCCCAGCTGATGCTGTGCTTAGAGCCCACCAACACGTTTTGTAAGTGTTCTGTACTCTGCAAGCCATGTGGATCCACGTACGAAAATACAGCACTCTCTCGTCAAGCTGCAGCTGCCGCTCTAAGCCTAAGGTTAACGTGATAAAATTTTCTTTTCAAAAGATGTGCGGTAGAAATTGAATAGAAGGCAATTACCACAGAAAGTTGTCATCTCTCCTGTTCTCCTGGGGACTCATCCACATACCCGTACGGGGAGCTGCACTGATCATTATCCACACATAAAGATTCAGTGTTTGTGCAGCCAAACAATTGGCCACCTCAGTGCCAAGGGCTTTTGTTTAGTTGACAAAGTCAGTGTTTTACTATCTTTTGGAAGAAGAAATCATCCTCAATCGCGTCTGGTATCTCGCTTTTACTATAGGGATAAGAACTGGAAGTTAAGATAAGGTATTAGTAAATGTCATACCAAAGGAAAAACAAAACACAAAAGATAGTGAGATACTGCAATCTGTTGGCCCAGCCTACATGTTTCTTACTGTTCATACTTAAACCCATTACTGAAAGCAGGCAGTGGAGCTATCACAGAGAGAAAAAAAAATGGATTATTGGTTAATAAAACCTTATCTAAGAGTGCTTGCCCTCCTTTATTCAGAGCGGTTTGGTTTTCGGGAGGAACAACTGAGTAGCAGGAATTAATAGGAGTATTTTTCCTTCTGTCTGCTAACCATACTGCCCCAAACACTACACAGATTCACTTCAGTGTATTTTTCTTTCATTTAGAAGAGAGAATCCACCCTGAGCACTTCTTTATGAAAATAACTGAAAAATAAACACATTTATTTTCTACAATGATCTGTGACATGGCTATGCACAATTAAAGTGATTAGGATATTATTTAAATAAGATTCACATTCATAAACTTTCTGCATCCATATTAATAAACCTGAAAGATATTTTTTAAAACTTTCAATCAAAAAAATAGCCAGGCGTTGTGGTGGGCACCTGTGGTCCCAGCTGCTTGGGAGGCTGAGGCAAGAGAATCACCTAAGCCCAGGAGTTGGAGGTTGCTGTGAGCTGTGACACCACTGCACTCTACCGAAGGCGATAAAGTGAGACTCTGTCTCAAAAAAAACAAACAATAAAAAAAAACCTTTCAATCAATAATTTCCTACAGTAACCAGAGATCCACAATCAGAGAGCAAGGAGATTTGAATACAACAGGTACAGTAGGTATTTGGCAGCGGTCAGCCTACAATAAACACCTTCTTCTGGGAACTAATTCTACCTGCAGGGGAAGGACTTCAGTAGCCATGTCTATAACACGTAACCATGTATGACAGGAATAAATGAGGACCTGATTCAAACTCAGCCAAATTCTCTCTTCCCCAGAAATCCGTAAAGAAATGATTTCAATTGAGGAGATATGGAGCAGTACTCTTCTTCCCGCTGTGCTCAACCCCCTGAAACACCTGTCCACCTCTGGGTAGTTACCTCACTGTATTACTCAGAATTATTTAGGTTGCAAAGTGATTGAAGCACAGCAGAGATTAGCATAAGAAAAAAAAAAAAAAAGCATTAGCCCATATATTGGAGAAAAACTTAGAAGATTAAAGGAAGGATTGTAGGAACCTTGGAGGACCAGAACTTAAGACCCAAATGTGGCAAAGACTGTCTCTGCTTTCATCTCTGCTGGGTTTCATTCTGCTGACTGGCGTCTTCATGTGATAGTGGAAAGGGAAGTTGACAGCACCACATATATATATACCCTTCTAGCAAATGAAAAGACCTCTTTCATAACATCTGCATTAGCAGCCCAAGGTAAGCATTCTGATTGGCCTGCCAAGATCATTTGATATCCACCCAACAAACCACCACATTCAAGAGAAAAACTAATGATTGGGCAAGACTAAATTCTGTGCCTAGCCTTATAGTGCTGAGTGGGAGAGTGAGATAGAAGCTAAAGCTTGATAATGGGGAATAGAAGAAATCTTGTTTGGCATCCAAGAATAATAGTTACAAGTCAATATCCTTGGATTCCTTCCATTTCCAAACTTTTTGTTTTGTTTTTCTTTAAGGTATCTCAAGTTACCTTAAAGAAAGTTACGTTTAAGTTGCTTCCAACCAAAAGGATTTTATTTTATTTTTTGTTTGTCTTCATAAGTTCTTTTTTTTATTAAATCATAACTTTGTACATTGATGCATTTAAAAGGATTTTAATGAAGACAGTATTATTGGGAATCCAAAGGCTGAAACTGTATAGAATGAAGCTAATAAATTTATCATAATTTATTTTACTATTCTTCACTGGGTAAATTTGTGTCTGAGTTTGAAATTACATTGTCCTAGCCTATTTATGAAGTATGTATGTGGCTTATCAGGCAATCTTCATTCACTGCTTTTTGAAAAAGTCAAATATGTTTATTGTTCTCATAGACACAATGAGGAGGAGAAAGTACTAACTTCTATGTTCCGCTCTAGGTTTACCTTTCTCTGATTCTATGATTCTGAGTAAATGGTTCACTAGTTCCAATAAAATGTGATTTTTTTTTTTTGGAGTGCTATTAATTCCTTTGATACTTCCAGATCTCAGCTAATTTCTCAGTACAGTAGTTTCTTCATCCATAAAAGAGAAGTATAGAAATAAGAAAATAGCTTCCTCAATTATTTCACGTATTTATAATGGACTATTGTGAAGCTATTTTAAAACTCTGTGATAGTTAATAATGAAGTATCAAAATAAGAATTTAAAAGCCATGTATACATGTATAATGAAACTTATTTATGCATTTATCCAATATTAAGTGCCCAGTATTTGATGGCACTCTTTTTAAAAGCTAGGAGGCAATGATGACCACATCAATTTTATGGGTAAACTCTCATGGAGTTTATCTTCAAACAGGAGGGATGGATAGGTAAGCAAAGATGCAGAATGATAAATCTATCATGAAAGCAATTAAGAAAATAAGAAGAGAAAATGAAGTTATTTATTCATTCATTCAGCAAATTGTCATGAGCAATAACTCTCAGCCTTATACCCTTCCAGTCATCGCTGTAGGATTTATGAGGGCCACTCAGTAAAGAGGTTGCTAGCCCTAGGTAAGTTTTCTGTGGGCCAACGGTGTTCACAAACATACCCAGTGGTTATTTTAATGATCAGTAGAGTATAATTGGAATGGACATATTTAGTAATTTATCAGAAACCCCATATTGGTTCCCTGGCCATTAGGATAAAACTATTATAATGAAAAATACCAAGTGGAAGAAGCCTCTGAAACTTCTTTCTGCACACTTCAGGGAGAAATTTGAGATTCTAGTGCTATACCTAGACATAAAAGTTTCAGTGTAGTCTTCCCCACTGTACCTCTTTGAACCACCATCTGGCCTCATACAAAACCAGGTGACACTGTCCTACCACAAACTCAACCTAGGCTTAGTCTCCCTGGAAGCTTCTGTGACACATATGTAATCTTTACTAGAACAGAACAGTGCACCCTTGGATACATGTTACTTGGCCATTGATTTTATAAATTTTTTTCCTTTGTTTATTCCTTTCAGAAAGGAAAATCAAAAACATTCACATGGAAGTGTCAACAGTATATATTTATAGACTTGTATCAGGACTATGTTAATTTTCCTCTTATCTGGAATAATATACTCTAAAGATACTTGGACCATAAAAATGCTATAAAGAACATATAAGTTCACTTTTATTGATGACATCATGTTACTTGGACTGATGAGCAAGAACTAGAAGTATACTGGTGGCCTTAATAAGACACCCATGCTCCAGAAGATTGAGGAGGAATCATATAGAAGATTCAAGCCCTGCCTCATCAGTAAAGTTTTCCAGTTTCTTGTGGTCAGGGATCTTCTGTGATATTCATTCTTTGCAAAGAAAAGGACAAATTATAGCATCTTTCCCCTTGTAAGTCCTCTTCAAGTCCTGGAGGCAACACAGTTCACACATAGAAACATTTCTCTGACCCATTTCCTAGTTGAAGTGAAAGGCTGCCAGCTTTGAGTGGGGCTCTCAGTAGGTGAACCATAACATAGACAACACTTGGGGTTCTATCATGGACTTATCATGGAGTTTGGCTACAGATCAGTGCCCCTCAGAATACCCTTGTAAGACCACAGTGATAGCAAGTCTTCCTAAAGTTCAGACTTAGGACAGTGTACATTTGGTTATCTACCTTTCTGGAAAAAAAGAAATGATCCAAGTTCAGAATGTGTGCAAATTCATAGCAAGGAGAAAATAGCTTAGTTGGTTTGTCAGACATATGGGAAGAGAAATATTGGAAGAATTCTAGGAAAGAGGAATGTGAATGGGTCTGTGTGAAGATCCTCATTTGTTTATGTTGCATGCTGATGCCCACCAGAAATCAATATTCTCAGAAGAGATAATAAATAAC